>NC_082402.1:9329313-9344313 GCF_031168955.1 Gadus macrocephalus | reverse complement strand
CTGATTAGTTTAAGTTTAAGGGTGATTTAGTGCTTTTGTGTAAAACAGCCATCAGTCACTCCCCTCCTCCCCCCCTCTCCCACTACACACACACACACACTACCCCTCCTCTTTTAAACATTAGAGAGCTGTATCAAAGCGCTCCTATGTCTCTCTACGGTGTAGTGGTGATGACGTGATGACGCCATGCTGACCGGTAGAACTTTCCCCTCGCATCGCCCCCGGTAACAAGCAGAGGAACCCCACGTTCCTCTTCGCTGTCGTTCGGCGTCTCGACGTAGGTCCAAACCAAATATACAGAACTCAACTTAAACCGGTCAGGAGTAACCGGTTGAGAAGTCTCTCGATGGCCGGATGATGGGTTACCTGTGGCAAAAAAAAGCGAATGATCCTCCATCTTGCCTCTTTGAAGTCTTTTAAGCGAAAGACTATTCAACAATGCAGCCTTATTCCCTGTAACACCCAGTAAGAGCTTTGGCAGCATCCTGCCCCACGGTTTGGTTTTACAGAGAAGTACTAAATAGCAGAGAATAGTGACAGATGGATGGGTTTGTTTTTGATGTAATACTTTCGCTCTTTCAAAGCCAGGAAGCACAGTTTCAGCCCTGTTGTCAACTGTCTTGTTTTTTTTTAGACGTTGTAGGCCTGTTGTGGCCCTTTGCATTGCGAGAAGAGGAAACAAGGGTCGTGAGAACCAGTTAATGAGTGGTTGGTCGTGATGGAAAACCCAAGACACTTTGGTTGCTTACCCCATATCGGTTAGCACACACGGTAGCGGGGAGCCTTTCACCACGGTACCAATATGCTTTCCTGTCTGGCCGCAAGAGCAATGTGTTGCGTTAGATAACTCTGAGGTAATGCTTTCCCTCAAAGGCTATACATTCACAGCGTGTGCCCAACGAGATGGCAGCTTGTTTCATTCCACAGAAAATGAATTGTAAACATTGCGCAAACTTTCAGCCACTGCTGGTCCGACATATTCTAACAATTATTGTGTGTAATAGAATTGTGCGATGAAGACTGTGACATTTAGTTATTTGATTGAAGTTGTGTTATTATTTTTGATTGATAATTGTTAAGATAATTGTGGTGTTATTGTTTGGATCATATTATATATATATATTATATATATATATATATATATATATTACATATAAAAATAGACTAAAGTGCTTACTGTTAGGCCAAATTCAAGTATACTAAATGATCAACAACAATCTGTCTATTTTAAATAAATTGTATACATTGTGAACATTCTTCTACATTGTTTGTTGCTCTACAACATTTTTTATTTGTAATGCTGTAAACATTTTTCCATTTTAACCATATAACCATGTTTCCTGTTCACACCTGGCTAACCTTTGTTTTGTGCATGTTTTCGGCATCCAATCATATCCTGAAGGATTCAATAATATCCCCTACGATTTTATTTCCTGCTCCTATCCTGTTTGACTTGGACACAAACCACATCACTGCCCTAACGTGCTCTTTAATGGGATTTCATGTTGTCTTTAAAACTCTGGCCGCATCTCAGGTGTTAACTCCCAGTAAGGCAAAAGCGCTACATAGTGACTGGTCTTAATCGCTCAATTCTGGTGATAAAGGTAAGGAACTGGTTTTTATCTAATTATTTTTTTCGTAAAATGAAAACTGTTGTAGATCGGTCGGCACATAGGAGTATCATGTTAGTCCGGTCATTGCAGCGTATTATTATTCTTCAAGATACATTGAGGTATGTATGAAACAAGCCTGTGGCTCATTTTATTCGTTCATTCATTCATCATACATCCTGCTATTTGAACTACGCGAGCATTATCAAGTGTTGGAGAAAGTGAAGGAGCACGTGGAGTTCGGTAGTGTATACAGTTGTATATTTGAATCTCTTGTTTATCTTATTACGTCCAAACAGAGTTGATGCGTTGCCATGACGACCACAACTCGCGGCCGGCCCACTGAGATCCTGCCTCAGCCGCGACTTAGCGCGATCAAATCGGCGTCTCAAAACATAGTAAAATATGAGAGGGACTTTTTTTATATGTATTTATGGAAATTCAGCAATAAACCTGTTTGGGCCGTGGGTGACGTATGGCCCCGGGCCCCTCCCTCCCAGGGGCGGTAATTAGAGGCTGGCATGTGCCTGCAAGGCCCCGGTGTGGCCCCCGCCGCCAGGCTGCTAAGAAGCCCTGCCTACCATCGCAGTCGTAATGGAGACCAGATGTCCCTCTGTCTGTCTTAAGGCCCATCGTCAATTGCACTATAATTGTGTGAAAAGTGGGATTTGAGTGGCCTTGACTCCTGATGATCTCGCCTTCTCTCTCTCTGTCTCTCTCTCTCGTTCTCTCTCTCTCTGTATCTGACTCTCTCTCTCACTCTCTCTCTGTCTCTCTCACTCTCTCTCTGTCTTTCCCCTCTCTCTCTCTCTCTCTCTCTCTCTCTCTCTCTCTCTCTCTCTCTCTCTCTCTCTCTCTCTCTCTCTGTCTCTCTCTGTCTCTCTCACTCTCTCACTGTTTTTCCCTCTCTCTCTCTCTCTCTCTCTCTCTCTCTCTCTCTCTCTCTCTCTCTCTCTCTCTCTCTCTCTCTCTCTCTCTCTCTGTCTTTCCCTCTCTCTCTCTGTCTCTCTCTCTCTCTCTCTCTCTCTCTGTCTTTCCCTCTCTCTCTCTGTCTCTCTCTCGTTCTCTCTCTCTGTATCTCCCTCTCTCTCTCTTTCTCTGTCTCTCACACTCTCTGTCTATCTCTCTCTCTCTTTCCCTCTCTCTTTCCCACTCTGTCGTCACTTTTACTCACACTGAAACTTGTGAAGAGAGGGATCTGTGTGGAACGACACACAACTCTATGGTGCAAACCATTGGAGGTAGCAACTCATTGGATTGTGAGTACTGAAACGCTGCCTGTAGCCTTTCCTCCCAACGAGCCATGCCAAAGCCCCCATGTCTACGACTAGAGGGTGCTGGGTGGCCCACCTCCCCATGCCCCTTAATCTGACTTGTCTTACAATAGTGGATAATGCAATGGATCTATATGACCATTTGAGTCCAAAGTGAGCCCCGTTGTGTTACACTAATCCGTGAGCTTGCACCTCCAGAGCCGTGACAAAGGCCAGGGCTCTGGCCGCAGAGTGTACACAGAGCGCGGCCCTCTGAGGGGCAGACAGACGAGCTGCGGCGGTCTCAGAGTGTTGTAGGTCACGACCCGCCACTCGGGAGAACCACCTGATGGACGTCGCGAGTCCTCAGGGTCAAACGTTTATCAGAGGAAGTTAAGTTCAGGATATTGTGGCCACAAATACAACATATTTGTAAGGTACGAATAAGGTGACTCACAAACCACTGCAACAATGGAGTCACTCTCCCATGTGGGGAGATCCTATTTCTTATTTTTTTGGTATGCGTGCCCACTGTACTAGTGACCCCAGTTAAAGCGACGCTGGGTTTTATGGTCCGATGTTACAGCCTGTGTCTCCTGGTATAAACTGCAGTCCTTGTAAAGCTCCGCTCCGGAGACTGAGCAGAGCAGGGCCGTGTGGGAACGGCGGGGGACAGGAGCCCAGGAATCCTTCTTCTTAGCGGCAGCAGGACCTTCATCCTATATTGTTTGTAGCTTATTGTTTACAATTTTGTTTCATTCATTTTACAGAACTTTATGCCCCGTTAACGGTTATTAACTCGCACTACCGGGAATTAAGTAATTAAGTTAAAATTAAAGCATTTCCAAAAGATATATATATTTTGTGTATAAAATATATGAACCACTTGTTGGTCATCTTGTCCTTTTGATAGGTCCAAAAAAAGGATTCCTTTTGTTGTTGTTCATTCCAAGTGTAATGCTAATTGGGGAAATTTCAAATAAAAAAATGTGAGCTGCCATATCCGTTTTGTATTTGCAACCATAAGCCTTTGCAACAAATCTTCAACAGATGAATTACACATCTTGTACAGTCCATGTACACAGTACACAATCATTATTGGCTTGCTCATTTATTAGTAACGAAAATGTGACCATATAGCCATATACATGTGACAAAGTGGCCTTATTTGGATTAAAATATAAACTTATTGTAAAATATATACTTACCTTTAATTTATGTTACCTTACATTAGCCAACCATAAACTTTTTGAGGTGTTGACTCTCCTATGTTATGTCACTACTAGAGGGTTCATTTCCAAATGTCATGGCCTTATTTGGATTAAAATATAAACTTATTGTAAAATATATACTTACCTTTAATTTATGTTACCTTACATTAGCCAACCATCAACTTTTTGAGGTGTAGACTCACCATCAAAACAAGGTCTCTCAACAAACACGACAAGCACATTCTGCAAGAAATTCTAGGAGTTATTGAAGAGTAAGGTGTAGTTCATATTAACTGCATGCTGTGCCATTTCACTACAAGGTGGTGACATCTCTCATGGGACTGTCCATCAAGATGTATAATGGATAGATAGATCGACCAACCAGTTGGCTAAGTCTACTGTGTAGGCTCGTTGATCTATCCATCATACATCTGGGTGGACACTCCTATGTTATGTCACTACTAGAGGGTTCATTTCCAAATGTCATGTAATGGCTAATTAACATCACAACTGGTGGTTAAATAGAGGACCTTTACATGAATAAATACAAATACCACTTTTCTGCAAATAACATGCTGTGTCCAGAAATTACAATCTGTAATTATATTGATTTCAGTTTGAATATGCTGTTCTGCCAAGCCAAAGTTTTGTTTTGTTTTTTAAAGATCTGATATTATTTAGATGCCTTGATCTTGATTCATGGGAACTTAAAAAATGGCCTTCACTTGTGGGGCCTTTGGTGATGGTTTGACTGTTCATTGAAGGCCACTGATGTTATTTGAATGGTTCTTTCCTTCAGATTGGTTTGCCTCCAGTCATGGAGTGTTTATTGTTTTGCAGTGGTTTGTCTTGTTGAGCCAGTAATGACTCCATCTCACTTGACGAAGGGGAGTTGACCGTGCGGCGTCACCCTCACTGTGCACCCACGTGCACACATCGACATGCACTCAACGATCGGGCCAGCTGTGGAGTTTCATATGTTCCTTTGGAAACCCTGCAGGACACCGCAGCCCTTAGCCACTCACACGTACAGGTTAGTGAGGTTACGCGTTCGCTCGTATACACTTTTCAACACCGAGGTCAGACGTAGTTTACCAGGACACCTGATCGTGTCCTTTCTACACATGTGAACTGTGTACATATGCACAGGCATATGGTTGTGTGTCTGAATAGATGAACACATAGACACGTACACACACGCCAACACACAAGCCCAGACACTCTCACACACACACACACACACACACACACACACACACACACACACACACACACACACACACACACACACACACACACACACACACACAAGTCAACACACGCATACATAAAATCACAGAAACCATAACCCTTTTCCATGCATTAAAGTGTTTTGCTTTGTTTGGTTTGAACCACTTCACGTTGAGTATAAAAGGCTACAACAAAATGAAAAATCAGGTCAGCAATAACAGCCTCTCAGCCGTGTCGCGGTCGCACTACCCAGTCGGTTGGAAGGAAGAGGGAATCAGGGATGTGAAACTGAGCCGCGCCTCCTATAAATCGACCTGCCTACTCTCGCTTTTGTGTGTCTTCCCTCCAGTTGCCTTGGAGATGAGTGTGTGTGTGTGTGTGTGTGTGTGTGTGTGTGTGTGTGTGTGTGTGTGTGTGTGTGTGTGTGTGTGTGTGTGTGTGTGTGTGTGTGTGTGTGTGTGTGTGTGTGTGCGTGTGTGTGTGTGTATATGTGTGCCACTCCTCCGTGCACACAAGTGCAGGGTTCCAGCGGCAGAAGTGTTTAGGTGGGAGAGTTACCGCGCGGCGGTGGGTTTGGGTCTGGTGCCCTGACGATCCCCCTAAGCCCGCTGTGTTTATTTTGGAACACGAACAAGACAAACCCAAGTGACGCTTTATTTATTTTCTCGCTCTTGCCCTCTCCTCCCCTGAACAAGCAGAGAGCCGTGAGGCAGAATTCCTCCATAATCCGTCAGTATCAGTTTGGGGGGGCCCGAGTGTGCACACTCAAGGCTGTTGACACCGCGCGGCCCCCTTTCTTTTTTTCTCTGTGCATATACATGCGCACACGTGGTACAGAGACACACGCACGCACACACACACACACACACACACACACACACACACGCACGCACGCTGTAACGACCACCACCAGGGGTAATACTACAACACATAGGGAGATAGTAAGGGAGTTGCGAGATAAGAGCCTTGAGTGATGAGCCAAGTGTCGATGGTGTGATTGGTCCCTGGGCGGTCCTGGTCGCTCCCATCATGCTCCAGTCCTTCTGAGGTTGAGTCATTAGAACCACCGCAACATGCGCTCAACCATAACAGATTCTTAAGTCAATGTCCGTCAGTGTGGCTACTCTTTAGGATCGTTTTTCTTGAGCTCTTGCCTCTTGGGTATTTAGCCATTTTGAATTCATAAATAGGTCTCTGTGTGACGCAGGTCTGTTATTGGAATTATTAAATATATTGGAATTATTTTACCCTCAGCATGTTCTTGGAAAGAGTTTTGTGTGGCTTATTTGCAGAATGCACAAAATTGTCCTGCATGAAGGACTAGTAATAGCTGGGTCTCAATGTCAATAAAGTTTATCTTTGTCTTTCGTTGCACGGTGGTTCGTTGAAGCCGTTCACCATACAGCTGCATCTGTTGGTCACCATATGAGTGAAAAAGGAGAAATGGGGAAAGCTATACTCAGCACTGGTCTGTTCTCTATTCTACTCCCTGTGGCCATGCAGGTAACCACAATTGCACCATTTGTCCCCATTCAGCCACCGTAGATAATATTAAACAGTTTCAGTTGTGTTTTGACACTTAAAAGTGTTTGGGCATTCAGCGTTGTCTAGAATCAAATAAATAATGAACTTAATTGTCTCATTGGGCCCTATTTTAACGGTCTGAAACGCAAGTGGGAAGCGCAAAGCGCAAGTAGCTTTGTGGGCGGTTCTACGGCGCTATCGCTATTTTACAGGCGGATAAATGACACTTGCGTCGCGGCGCAAGTGTCAAAAGGGTTGGTCTGAAGCAGCCTAATTACCCGTAGGTGTGGTTTGGGCGTAACGTCCAACAAACCAATGAGAGTGCCAGCTCCCATCCCCTTTAAGAGCCATGAGCGCATTTGAATCGGACGAGTTGATATTTTGACAGCGCGTCTGCAGTCTCCGATGAGACAGATGCACATGCATTTCAAACTGCAAATGGCTCAGTTTATTGCCAAATAATATGGCCTAATTCACACATGGAATAAGGGGTTTTCTTCCACAACTTCAGAAATACTGAGTCTTCAAATAAATTTTGCCAAAGAAAACGTATATATATGATATAACATATGATATGCGGTAACTGTGGTTCTATTTAATGATATACACAATACATTATAAACATTGTTTCTTATCAGTATTGTATGCTATCCTAATATGCATGTGTCCCCGCGGTAATAGACATTGCCATTGATTGTATTATGCGTTACGTGTTTAGTTTGCGTGTGTTTAAACAGAGCACACACGCGCGCCCGCATTCATTCATTCTTTTTAACACTCACTCGCGGTAAAACAATGTTTTTCACGATCAAATACTCATCAATCCTAAAAGTTATGGGCATGTAGGCCTACACGATGTCTGTGTCAAGAAAATATGTTTTTGCTGTACGGTGTTTGCAGATGCATTGATTTAAAAGTACAACTTATTACCGCTGCATCAGCTGTTCTTTCCCAAATAATTTACCAAGAATGTGCGGCTAGGTAGATGAGAGAAGCAAAGTGTATGCGCGAGGTGCACAAGCAATCCGTATGCATCGCATGCGCATGTATGCATCCGCCCTTAAAATAGCATCTGAACAACGCGCCACTGACTTTAAACCAGGTATTTCCTGGTCAGTAGCGCAATGGTTTTCAGAAACGTCAAAATACCGTTTGCGCCAGAACACGCCTCCTCCTTCCGCCGAACCGCCCCTTGGGGCGCAAGATCATTCCCTAATTTACCGGCGAGTGGCGCAGGTGGCAAAAGAGCGCTCTGCGCCAGTTGTAAACTAGCAACGACACATGCGCCAGTGACTAAGTCACTTGCGCCGGATGCAAGATAGGGCCCATAGTCTCTGAACCAAGTGAGTCGAAAGGTCAACAGAGGTGGAAAAGGTAATCTCCTGGATGTGACGCGGTCATTTGGAAACCAGCAACTCAGCCCCGTGAAGCTTTGGAAAGAAGGCCCTCTGACGTAAGGGGTTTAAAAGCCTTTAACTTTAACTGCTGTAAAAAATGTAAGGAAAGCTCAACTCCTCATCGGAGAGGCCACAGAATGTGCTGCTGATGACAGGTCATGGGAAATGAGAGGTCTTTTATAAATATGATATATATATAAATATACATTTATATATATACTCAGAACGAGGCCATAATCCCGCCCTTCCCTGGGCGAACATCACTCAGTGAATTAAATCTCCTTAGGAACGGGGCGCTTAACGCTCCCTAATTAACACCACACCTCAGCACTCGCTGAGAATTAGGTCATTTACCACATGAGCTGCGGGCCGCCATGGATACCACTCCTACAGAGGCCTCGTCAAAAAAAAAAAGATGGGGGTGAAATGAACAAAATAAGTGAGAAGAGGGTGTGAAAGCCGAGGTTCGCTGGAGCGTAACGGATTATGGTCGGTAATCACCTCCGAGTGCGTGTACGCACAGTGCTATTGGAGGAGGGCGAGGAAAGAGTGTTAATTATTGCCGCCCAGGTGGGGTGCGCTGTCTCCGCAGGGCGGTCCTCACGGGGAAGCAGGGAGGAAGGAGAAGGGGGGGGGGAAGGGGGAGGAGGAGGGAGTAGGAGGGAGGAGAGAGGAGGGGGGAGGGGAGAGGAGGGAGGGAAGGATGGGGGGGGAGGGAGGGAAGGATGGGGGAGGAGGGAGGAGGAGGAGGAGGAGGAGGAGGAGGAGGGGGGGAGGGGGGAGGAGGGGGGGGAGAGGGGGAGGGAGGAGAGAGGGGGAGAGAGGAGGGGGGAGGGGAGAGGAGGGAGGGAAGGGGGAGGGTTGAGGGAGGGGAGAGGAGGTAGGGGATAGGAGGAGGGAGGAGGGAGGTCCCGGGGCTTCAGAGTCTGCTTTGGGCTGAAGGAACGCGCGCGGCCAGGGTGCGCGCGTTCGGTGCCCTGTCGGCTGTGGTGCGGTCGGGCCCCCGCCCGCGGCAGCGCGAGGTACCTCTGGAGCCAAGGTGGAGTGAGAAAGGAAGGGAGGAAACTCTGAGAGAAACCATGAAAAATGTGGAGCATGAAAATGTCTCCCTTGGTTTATAGCGGTGCTGCCGGGATCCAAGAGAAACACGTCTTTAAATTTAACTTGAGATGCCTTCTTTTTTTTCGTCCTCTTCTTCTTCATCCTCTTCTTCCTCTTCTTCTCCACTTCTTCCACTCCCTTCTGTTGGCAAGGGCTCGATTTTGGAAGTGAGGCCAAGACTTTTGGAAACTGCAACCATGTTAAAAAAGCACTCAATAATGTGGCTTTTTTGAAAATGTGGCGACAGCTTCTGTACGAGGGGCTCAGCTTTCAGCGCGGGTTGAACATGCTGGAAGTCTGCGACTGCGGGGGCCCTCTGGGCTCCCGGGGGCCGACGCCACAGAGCCCGTGGACACCAGTTGAACTGTAGTATTTTCTGATAATTGACTTAAGTATGAAAGGGAAGGAGGGTTGATACAAACTTAACTTTATTTGGAGGAGCCGGTTCCTAGATTGGCCTCCATGCAGCCTTTATGTCGGTAATATTTCATAGGCGGGTTATATCGAACATAAACTCTCCCCCGAGCGGCTGTGGTTTAGTCAATGAGAGGTTCTCTATTTCACTATAATCAACAATTACTTCCATAGCAACTGCAGATAGGGCGTCTCTGCGCTATGTTTCACGGGGAGAACTCCCAGCCGGCAGCAGGATAAAGGCCATAAATAAAGCCTGTGATACATGGGAATCCACAAAACTGGATCTAAACCCGGGATGGCTGGAAACGTCTCTGGCACCTTTTCAAATCAAAAGGTTTTTTTTTGCGCACAGCATCATAATGTTTTTCTAAGTCTCATGAGGAAACCGTCTCTCATGATGCATGACTCAGGGGCCGTGCTCATTTAGGGAAAGAGCAGCCCCAAAACCCCGTAGCCAATCCCCTTAAATCAGAGTTTGATAGAACAAAAGCCCCTGAAGGCTCGGACCCACCTACACAGAGCAAGGCAGGGTTTCCCAGTTAGACAGGCGGGACAAAACGCTCCATTGAGATGGCCTCAGTGTGTGTGTGTGTGTGGGTCGGGGGCGGAGGGGGGGGGGGGGGGACAGAACTGTCTCCTCGGCACCTGAGTGCTGAGTAAATGCGTGTTCGCTCCGTCGTTAAACACCCCTGCCCTGAGTGCTCTGTGAGAGTCATGGCTCCTGGCGGGGGGATTGTGTGTACGTCTCATATCCTGAGGTTTGGATTCTTTTTGGCTTTCCTTTTTTTTTCACATTTCGAACTCACTCAAGCCATGCACAATAACGCTCTTGTGAGTTGATGTCAACGTTCACCTAATAACACCGACATTCACCTCCTTGACTCCGCACGTGTCCATCAATTCAGTGACATGACCCAAAAGTAGAGAAGAAAACCCCCCAAAAAACGGAATGACCAAAGAAATAAGTTCTGGTTGTAACACTCTTGTTGTAACACATGCCGTTTCTCTGGCTGCACCGGGACCAATCTACACGATGCAATCGCCTCTGTATTCATTCATTCATTCAGCTATGGGGTTATTTATCTCTCACATGTTGCTTCTGACACATTACAACTACACAACGGGCTGGGGCCCATCGCCCCCCACGACCATCACACAGCCCCACAGATAATGTCTCAGGGCCCGGTGAGCCGTCACAGCTTTTAGCCCTGCTAATCCCTCACCCAGGGTGTGTGTGTGTGTGTGTGTGTGTGTGTGTGTGTGTGTGTGTGTGTGTGTGTGTGTGTGTGTGTGTGTGTGTGTGTGTGTGTGTGTGTGTGTGTGTGTGTGTGTGTGTGTGTGTGTGTGTGTGTGTGTGTGCGTGCGTGCGTGCGTGCGTGCGTGTGTGTGTGTGTGATCACCCCCGGCACCACCATCACCACCACCACCACCTCTCTACTACCTCAACAGACATCATTTGTTTAGCACAGTTACTTTTTCAAAGTAACTTTTAAATACGGACAGCGAGAACTCTTCGGGGCGGGTTTGTTTTATGGGTCAGCGTGCGGCGGGGCTTGCCAAGAGAGGGACGTATACAGGACGCATAGCTTTTAACGGAGGCGAGGAGGCTGACGTTAAATACAGGCCAGATGGACTTTCTCCTGTCCTGCTCATAAAAGTCCCGCGGACAGTTCACAAATCAAGGCCTCTCGGTATTATGTTAAGCGTTTGGGATTGTTATTGTTATTTTACATTTGCAAATACTCACGTAATTTACAGCTTTGCGGGGATCATTCGAGACGCGACCCAGCCCAGACGTTTTAAATGGCGCAGCCTTAACAGTTATATTTGGTTGATAGAGTGTCCGGCACTTTTGGTTTATTCCACTGGAATCTGGCTATCATAACCCTCCCACACCCGCACCCACACCTCCCGCCCTCCCCCCCCCCCCACTCACACCTCCCCACGACAGGCCACATTTCATTCAGGTGCTGGATTTGGCCCCAAAAGGAGGACCGTGAGAGCGTCCCGGCCCGACGCGTCAGTGGGGCCGTCCGTTTCAGCGGCCCACGCTCAGGCTTTGCTCTGGCTTGGGGGGGCTCCCCGTGTACACGCAGATCTTTCAATCAGCTGAAGACCCCGACAAGTAGTGCTGTGTGGTAGTGGGAGTGAAATTCAAGATGTGGGGATTAATCCGGATGGGGGGTCGCTCCTCTTTCCGGGAGGGAGAGGGAGAGTATCGGGGGAATGGGGGAGAGGGCTTCTGGTGGTCCGCAGGGGTCCTGGGGTCACACAGGTCGGTGCCCTCTAACATGATGTGGAAGCGCAGAGATCTGTGTGGGCCTGTTGGGTTGCACCACTGCTGACGACTCACTAAAACAGGAACCCTATAAAAGGTCATAGGCTCAGCAAGACATTCAAAACTGAAATGAGAACAGTTCTCAGACATCATTGTCTGAGAATGTTTCATCCAAAGGAAAAATCAGCAACCCTTTTGAGGGAAATATGTGTATAAATATTTTAAATCATTTATATCTACCATAAATAAGGATTGTGGGCAAATAGGACGGAATACTGGGTTATCCTTTATTGTTTTTAAACATTTCGTTTATTCTCAATTTAAACTGATGAAAACCCCATGTGTATTCACGTCTTTACACATTGCATTATAATACTTGATAATGTAAGAATAATGATGACGAAAGGTTTAGCTCAGGCTGGTACATATTAAAAGGCCTCAATTCAACAATCGACCATGATATCATTTTAAGCTAAGTTTAAAGTGTTTTATTTCAGTAAAACCACCTGTAGTCTGTAAGCCTGCCTGTAATTTGTGAGCCTACCTGTAGTCTGTGAGCCTACCTGTAGTCTGTAAACCTGTAGTCTGTGAGCCTAGTCTGTGAGCCTACCTTTAGTATGCAAGTACCTATATTCTGTGAGTTTACCTGCAGTCTGTAAGACTACCTGTAGTCTGTACGCCTGCATGCAGTCTGTGAACCGTAGTCGATTTAACGATAATTCCGCTGATCAATTTATGACGTCATGTGATCAAAAATCCCTGTTTAATTTAATTATTTTTTATTATTCATTTAATAATAAATTATAGTTATTATGATGGAATTATTTATTTCATTCCATCGTATCAGGAAAATTGAAGTTACTGATGATAGTGACTTTTGAATTATTATGACAGATAGGTTAGGCTATAGGATAAAAAAACAGATGCATCGATTTAACAATGAATGCAGGCGAATATCCTATTAGCGTAGGGACGGTTAGAAAAGATATGATCAAACCAATAATACATTTACGCAGGCGTTTTAAAACGGAGACATGTTTTTACATAGCCCTGCATTGCATGAAACCTTGTAAATACAGGCCATAAATCCGCGTCTTCTCGGGATGGTTAATGTATACAGACTACGTGTAGGACGACCCCTCTGCTGCGCCAGTTTGCAAAAGATCACACGTTTGCAAGTTGGCCTAAAATACGCAGATAAAATGAATTTCGCCAGCAAAAGGAAGAGATAAGATGAAGAACTGATTATTTAGTCATAAGGAGGAAGTGGCTCTCATGCATTTTTTTTGTATGAGCCATGAGTGAGTCTAGTTCTGCTCTAGCCCAGACACATGTCCAGGGTAAGCATGTATTGTCTTGATTTAGGTCACATTACTAAACAAGATAGCCTTTTTTGCAATAATGTTTTAACTTTGACTTAATTTAGGCTCACATAAAATAAAATGAAATATAGAATTGTTGCATTAAAATAGGCCTAGATCTGTAGCAGGATAGGGATTAGGCTGATCTTTTATTTAGGCAAAAAGCCTTAAGAGACGACGAGTCATTTTATCAGTAAAAAAAAGTATTCTGTATAAGCCATTGCCAATGTTCTAAAAAAAACAATAGGTCTACATGGTTAATAACCCAAAAGTATTGGATAGGCGTGCAATTTGTTAGAGCCAGAAACGAACATAAATAACCTAAAGATCTTCAAGCCAAAACCTTTAAATAAAACACGAGACCGAAGAAACATCACTACCACTGACGAATATTGAATTAATTAGGCCTTAAATGAATTGCAAAATAATAATTTGTTGTCATTCATAAATAAATAAGATGTCTTTCAAATTTAAAGTAAGAAATATTTTATTTACATTATTTCAGTGCAAATTATTATACCAAAATATATGCAGGTCTTACACAAGTCGAGACACTATGCATGAACACTCGTGATGTTCTGACATTTAAGAAGGTGAAACAAGTGTTTTCCAAACGAACAAAATTCACAACCGGCCTATTTTCCCCTCAAAAAAGGAAAAACAATCATGCACGTCAAGGATCATAGAGAAAATATCATTGCAATAAAAAAAAAAACCTGGTTTTACGGCGGTTCTCCCCAGATGAGTCTCGAAACAATTCTAATTGTCCATCAAAAATGTGCCTATACAAATGTACACAAGAGAATGTCCACAAAGCAAACACTCATTACGACATAGTTCCTTCATATTAACATCTGTGTCGCCCCTGTCTCTGCAGCAGCGGCCCCCACCGGCGCCATCTCCACGGTACTCACGGGCCCGCTGCAGGGGCTGATCACGGTCCCGTTGCCGGCGCTGATCACGGGCCCGCTGCCGGCGGTAATCACGCTCGTTTGGTTGTGCTCACAAATGTCCACGTCGCTCTTATCCCCTTCCTCGAACTCGGACTCGCTCGCCTCGCTGTCGCACTCGGACTCCTCGGGCTCTTTGGTCTCGGCCTCCTCCGCGGGCGACTTGTCTGTCTGCTCCTTCTCCTTGTCCTTCTGCGCCTGGGCCTCTTTGGAGTGCCTCCACTTCATGCGTCGGTTCTGGAACCACACCTTGACCTGTTGGCGGGAACCGCAAAGACACGTTGATCCATCAATGTATAATCATCGTATCAATGTATTATTATTATGGAGCTGAGACAAAGCCTCTTTTCGTTTTGTATTAACTATTCTCCGTTATAATCCTTTATTATTTTCTTCCATTTAGGCCTACTTATTTGATGTCCACGGCTCACATGTAGCCTGACCAAATATATTATTATATTTATCTATATTAAAGTCGATGCTCAATATATTAGTCGAAGCTTGAGCCCTACATACCCTCAATAGATGACCTGACGGGAAGGCCTTGATTGCGCAAGCTGGGGGCCTATGTTTATCCAAAAGACCATTCCGGACAACGCCACAAAAACTTTTTTATATTTGAAAATATATTTATAACTATTTATAACTAAAGTATAATAATGACATGA
>NC_082402.1:9267964-9329213 GCF_031168955.1 Gadus macrocephalus | reverse complement strand
CGGAAGAGGCGGAGCCAGGCTGAGCCAAAGTCGGCGCATTTTCCACATAGCCTGCATTAATAGAGTCATTTTGTAGTTTTTATAGTTTTTATAGCTGCTAGGCGTAAAGAGTTCACCGTTCAAAGCGGGATGTTTATTGCGGGAGAGTAGCCACGGCGGCAGTCGTGATCGTAATTTCCGGTTAGTGCACCACGGAGTACTCGATTTGGAACAGCACTCACATCTGAAAAAATAACGTAGTAGATAGTGCGGATAGTATACTTCCTTTAAGTATACTCATGGAAGTACGGGTATGGTCTCACGAAAATACGTGACACTGTCACGTTATTTACTCTATTGAAACGTGATCAGGGACACGTAGGCCTATTTTCTAAATTTTGTATAACAATTGGAAGTAGGCTATTTGTCGTGTCACTAATGCTGCTATCCATTTTGATGGTAGGCTGGTACGAACGACCAGCTTCAGCGAGAACGTGACGTATTTCCCTTGCTCCAGCCTTCCAGTTTGCTATTTGTGTCCGACGAGTTTAAGAAGAAAACTATTTTGGAAAAAATAAATAATCCAGTGTATAATGGTTGCCAGCCTTTACAGAAACATTAACATTGCAAGCCTTTTACATTGCAATAATATTTTGCCATTTTCGCCAATTTTTATTTCAACAAGTGCTGTCGTGTTTCTGTCGGGCCACGAGGGGTAGTAGCGGGCCAGTCATCATTAGCAACATAGCCTCTTTGGCAAACCAGCTTGAAAACACAACTTTACATTGAATTTCACGCAAAGCAAGACCATAAATTGGTGACCGGATTAAAGCAGCAATGAAATCAAGTGTGTAAGAGGATTTAAAATCGACATTACAACCCCCAACGTGGTACAAATACAAAGAAAATACAGCTCGATCCCCATTGACTATGGGCGCAGCCATCTTGTTTGCTAGTTGTACAGATCTGCTCGCTCTACTTTGAAAGCGACGAGATACTACGACCGAAAGGGGGCGTGCCTCAGTGAAATGCCGCAAGAAAGCTGGGAGATTGGCGACTTTACCACTTCGTACATCCAAATGGATAGCAGCATTAGCATGACTTCCAAACTAAGGTTCTGTCCGGGAGCGTTCTCCCTAATGTCCCTTATGGAGCTCCGTACAGATCATTCATTGTTGAAAATTGTCTGTGATAACTAACAAATGACAGCTTTTGGCCACCCGTTTCTACTTAAAATTGTCTGTGATAACTAACAATATGACAGCTTTTGATACTGAGAAATTGTGACAATACACGGATCGGCCTATATTAAATGCAGGTGCGCTGCTCTGTAGGCAAACCGCGAAGGAAAAAAGGGTAGCTGCTTCATCTGTTCTTTTTAGAATTGTATGTCTTGATGTTTATTTTATCTAGCCATCTATTCTCTTGTTTTTGGCTATGTGAATGAATGTCCGCGTCGATGCCTCGATCGCAAGTCCAGTGTCGCGAGCGGACGTTGCCATGACATCTAGAAATCATACCGTATTTAATGGGTTGTAGTGAGTGTAACATAATTCACCTACAGTATTATTATTATTATTCTCATTCAACTTGAACATGTGTTTTTACAGTAGAGTGGTGGAGGGATGACGTATGTTGGCCAACCCGGAAGTGAGCGTCGCCCTGGATTACCTCGACAAAAAGCCAACGGGTTTTGCCATTGGATTTTGGATTATTATAAATTGAAACAATTTATTAAATAAATATTTGTGAGATGTCATTACTCATTTGTGAGATGAGTTTGCTTCCTATTTATGTCGAGTATACACCCCTACTGTCCACAAGCATCCCCCCCATATGGATTTGGAGAATTGTTGCCACGTCCCAGTGGTGGAGGTATCATATATATGAAAGAGGGCATTCAATTATACTATAATGATCAATTAGGAGGCCGAAGCCCTAAAGGAAGTGATGCAATAGGTGACTGAGGGTCAACATTTGAGAACCCCTTTTATTAAAGGGGGTCTCGAAGGACTCATACGCTTCAACAGCGGCTGCAGCAGAAGTGTTTAGACGAAAGATGATAGACATTTATAGAATATTCCCATTCACATGATTCTTCGCACGACCTGCAGGTTGGAGAGCCTGAAATAACCCCCAAAATGAGTAATAATGTAAAAGCAGCCAAGTCCCACAAATTGCTTGAACTATTTATTTCATTCCATTGTTTCGTTGATATGCATTATTGAAAAGTTTCAAGCATATGGATTTAATACAATATCCACAAACAGTTCAAAATGATACCATGAAATGTCTTGTTTATTGTATTAACCAGTTCATTTCTCTTTTGTGAAAGTCACCAAAAGTCGAAAAAAGTTAAACGCAAGGTCACAGGCTAACAGTGGAGCCGTGTTGGGAACCAGCAGCCAAGAGCTTCCATGGAAACTTTCTACCCATGTTAAATAGATTTAGTTGGCAGTTCCTTTTCTGCCCATTATTTTTTAAACTTGTGGAAGCACTTTGCAGTACTGGGAGACACCATTTCTAACGGCAATGGAGCTAGATTCTAAAAATATCAAAAGATGCCCAAAGCAAATACCTTTAACCCATAGTTTTGTTTTATCAAATTAAAAAATTTCAGAGTTTCATTGACCACAAATTGAGCAGAAATATTTTGCATACAAATCTTTAAATAGTTTAACCACATTAAGAAAAATACATTTGTTAATTGTTTTTATTAGTGAAGCCACAAGTTTTGCACATTATCCAAACAGAATACCTGAAATGTTGATATTTCAGCCCTTTCGGGTTAAAACGAGAGAAAATGACAACCTAACAAGAGTGAAAAGTTTGGGTTAGGTGACCTATAGTTCAAAGATGTCCCTGGTCAGGTAGACTAAATAAAAGTGTATTCCTAATTGCTCCAGGACATTCGTGTAATTTACTTGTGAGCTCTCCCTCAAGCCTAGAGAGACATCAGTGTTGAACCACCAACTGAAAGAGGGTATTTGCCATTAGTATGAGTGACATTTCATGGCTATTAATTTAGTTCATTATATTTAGCCGATTTGAATAGACTTTTCTAGCAGGTGAGGCTGTCAAAGAACTAAATATGGAGCAACTACAAAAAATAAATTTGCAGCATGACCAAATTATACAAAAAGTATAGGAACTGTTATGCTAGCAGATATGTTTTAGAAGTCTCTTTTGATAGGCAGGGAATAATTGTCTTTGTCACCCTGTAGTCATGCCATCAAATCTGTTGGGTACCGCTACTGATTAATCCAGTAGACTCACCAGTCAAGTCCCCCTAGTTAGAAAATGGAAGAAACCCAGTTAGTCATGTTAATTATTCTGTTGTTACAAATGAAGACTAATACTTTCCACATATTGCGATCCAAGTTACTGGCTGCAGTCTTGGATTTTATAGTTCTATATGAATAGATTCAATTTACTAAACTATTAATCATGCTTCAGAAGAATTAACCTTTCTTGGATGGCAGATCTACCACAAGCCTCCATTGCCACAACCTCCAGATGGCTTACGACCTACGGCAACTCCTCGACTACTGCAAGCCAACAAATTGCACACCATACACGCATTTTGCTTTATTTTAGGTTTTCAAGCATCTTAAAATACCCAAATCATCGCTCCAATACACAAGTCAGCTAATGGCCTACAAGGAAATGCTGAAGCTAGTGTTAGTGATGGCGATAGAAATGGACAAGCTTGCGTGTACAAATATGCAACTAGAATTGCAAGGTTCACAGCCCAGTTGCATAAGTGGTCACAACCATTGGATTGTAAGCAAGGGTAAAAAAATAAATAAAAAACTTCACACAAACTAGTCAACATGGTCAATTGAAAGCCTGTACAAAACGACCCTGGAATAGTCAAATGCAGCTTTACTGCGGATGAATTAAGCCAAATTGCATAAACATCCAATGGTAAACAGTATACAAATGCAATCAAGGTTGCACTCACACTAGGCCATCTGGCCGTGGCCGTCGCAACTGTGGCCTGGCCACGGTAGGCTCTTGTACATACGCCATCACGTCGCTAGCATCCAAACAATTCTACCAAACCTTAACCAACTAGTGAAAAATGGAACAAAACTTTAGCACACACCCAGTGACTAATCACCTTGTCCAGGGGTGTTCCAACGTGGTTTACCAGAGGGTTAAAGTAAGCCACACATTTGACAGAGACAGCACGGAATGATGTTAAACTAAGCTAATCTACAGGTTACTAGTGCTAGTGCAATTACATGAGCATTTTGCACAATATTTGTACTCCAATGCTACGTAAAGCAGGCTTCTTCAGAAACCCGTAGCCTGCTACATTGAAGGGCAACTGTAACAAATCCTGACCAAGACCGAAAGATGGCTCTGGAAGCCACTACGGCCCACGCAGCAGATTACTGCGTGGACCGTGGTGGCTTCCAGATCAACCCTTCGGTGGACCATTCATACACATGTATTCCGAGGATGTTTTGAAGACACTGGAGTCCCATGGCACTAGATTCCTTTGAAGACTAAGTTGGTATGGGGGGGCCCAAAGGGGGCCCCCCCATAGATCTTGTCAGTCATCTAACACCTGTTAAGAAAAACACACACATCACAAGATACAAATCAGCAAAGCTAGGTTAACAAACAGCGGCGACATGCATGTCAAGGTGCAAAGAGCAGGGATACTGATGGCTTGTGTCCGAGGAGACAGCCCAAAAACGTCAACATTTAATAAAGGAAAATAACTTTTACTCACTGCGGTGGTCTGTTTCGAAGTGCCATGTTGGTAGCAATATTTGTCTGGGCTGTTCAGTCAAATGCCCACAAAAACAAACACGCAACAACGCATACTTTCAGTTTGTATAAAGTGACAATAGTGATCTGCAATCTAGATCGAAAACTTTCCACCCTCACTAAACTCAACCTCGATTGACACAGGCCGATGCGAAAAGTAAACCAAACCCATTGTGTTCACCTTTAATAAAGGGTTGCGTGACAGGTGATCTCAATTAAGAGCTAATCAGAAAGAACACACTGATCAGCCATGAGTGAGACGTTCAAAACGAGGACGAGGATTTAACGGAATTGTTACCATTCAAATTCAAATTTCTTTATTATTGGATAGGGTATGATATCAATGATTTGGGCTTTGAGTAGGCCTATATTTCTTAAATATATTTCTTAAATTTTTTCACCCCTTCGCCTTTTGAATATGAAATCTATAATCTCAGCCTCTCTATAATTTGCCCAACACATATTTTATTGTTCAAATAAAATCCCATCCTTATTTTGCCATTCATATTGAATCTTTACTGTCTTTCATTGTACAACACAATCATCTAATAATTATTCATAACGCTCTTCCATCTCCTTGGCTGCATTAAGACGAGGCTCGGGTCAGAGCAAAGATCGGGATCCACACATAAGGGATAAAGTTATTTATTAGAATAAAGTAAGTATCATGAAATCTGTAATTGAGCAATATGATTATATAATATATAATATTATGAAACAAAGTACATTTGTTTCATAAGATAGCAGCCTGCGAAATCTTATGGAGTTAGAACATGTTTTGGACGTGAATTTATGAATATTGAATGTGAATAATCTGGGTCTATTAACTCATACACATTCATCCAGTATACTTTATTTATGGATTACATCGTAAATCATGGCCTGCTATATGTCCAACAAATAGTCAGGGTTGGATTAGTTATAAACTCTTCTACAGCAATAGGAAGGACATTTCCCATGATCTCAATATCACACCATCACCACTAGGTGGGGGTAGTGTGATATTACCCACCATGACCTCACAAGCATGCTGAACTGTGAAGTCAATGTGGACAAGTGATGTAGGGAATCATTCGATACACAGATCTAATTTGCTATATCCGGAAAAATAGATATGAATTAGGTAAGTCCAACAGGCAAAATTAACTACAAGGCCTTGAAATTAGTATTAAAATCCCTTTTTGCCCCCACAAAATTTCGCAGAAGATAATGTTTAACGAGACAACTGAGAAGGATAAGAAATTATTACATTTGAATTACTTAGGTACTAAGAGAATGCTGATCACATTCTGTTATCATTAGGAAATTCAAATATGAGCATTCAAAATATAAGGAATCAAAACAAGACATACAAGGCTTTTACGCATAATTGTAGTAGGATTAATTTTTTGGTTTTAATTTAAATCCGAAGATACAATACAGCAAATGTTTTTCGAGAATACTGTGTAATGTCCAGAAAGTCTTTCTAAAAAGCAACAAACAAAGTCACAATTGTGGTTTCTTTAGTGGCTTACGTGACTGTAGCAGTTTAATCAAACAGGTCCCAGAAATTTCCCTTCAATAGAAATACAAAAAGATAACAGGGTAAAAAATGAGTTACAATTACTTGTCATTTCTAAATGCATGCATGTCGTGGTTGACTTACCCGCATGTAGGCCATCACAATCCCCTGCTCAATCTCAACCAGGCCCCCAAAAATACGTACTAAAATGTAGTGCGGCATTTTTACGTACAAAAACAAACCAAATGAGTCAGTTGAAATCAGACCCATTTCGTTCATCATAATAACTAACATAAAAAACCCCAAGTGCATAAAAGACAACGCTGTCGGAAAAAACGCTGGCGTTCAGTCTGTGCCAGCCCAAGAGGGATCAAGGGTCATTCATCAGTCCCTTAACAGAGGTGTGTGTGTGCATCGGAGAAAGTGAAGGGGATATCATCAAGGACTGTCGACCGCCTGCACCCTGGCCTCGGACAGTAGCCTCTCCCTCTCTCCGGCGCCCGCCTGCTCCTCTGCCTCGTCGTCCTGCACCCAGGCGGCGCAGTACGGGATCCTGGCCAGCAGGGGGCGGTGCAGGCCGTTGTAGAGCGCCGTGCCGGTCAGCAGCACCACGAAGCCCAGCACCTGCAGGCCGTGGAACGTCTCCCAGCCCAGCGCCAGGCTCACCGCCCAGATGACCAGCGTGCGCAGGCTGTCCAGCACCATGCGCGTGGTGGCGCTGATCTCCTTGGTGACGCTGATGCCGGCAAAGTTGAAGAAGGCGATGCTGACCGTGTTGCCCAGCAGCGCAACCAGGATGAGGGGCTTGAAGCCGATCTGGCAGAAGGCGTCCAGGGCGTCCTCCAGCACCTGCCGGGGGTTGCCGGTGAACTGGCCCGCCGGGATGAAGTACATGGGGATGAGCAGCAGCGTCAGCACGACGAAGCCGAACATGCCTGGACCGGAGGGCAGGGGGAGTCACCACATAGACATGGCAGAAAGACAAGCCAATGATGAGGCCGGTGACATGGAGTCTGGCATACCGGCAAAGGTGGCAGCAATGGATACATTCATATCACACACCTTTAAAGTGCTTTGAGTGCTGTGAAAGCACTGTGTTAATGCAAGGGCACTTTGTTTCATCGTTTACACACACACACACACACACACACACACACACACACACACACACACACACACACACACACACACACACACACACACACACACACACACACACACACACACACACACACACACACACACACACACACACACACACACACACAGTTCCCCTAGCACTAGTTCCACATTGTTTTGATGGAAAATGATTAGGTCTAGCAGATTGTCATTATTTTCTTGTACAAACAGAATCTAGCTGGTTTTAAGGGCATTATAGCATGGGAGCCTCGTGAGAATCTCCTCTATCTTTGTTCTCTGTCCGCTACTTCTCTTTTGAAATGTGGAACGTATTTGCTTTACCTTCAGTGCCCACGGCTTTGAGAGGGTGGACGTCGTGCTTATACACAAACTTCTCTTCCAGGACCATCTGCACAGCAACGATGACCTGAGCCATGATGATCAACAGGTCACCTGCGAGGCACACAAACAAACATAAGCCATAACATGAAACAGATATTTCTTACTCTTTACCTGCCATTAGTTGAATTGCACACCAATAGATACAGAAGCTGTTACTTTTGAAATCACGATAGTCAAATCCTTCTCCAGGACGCAATGCTGGAGCCCACCTTTTCTTTGTCTTCCTTACCGGTGAGGATTTCACTGAGTTTGTGCTCCTTCTTGTCCTTGCTGATGAAGTCGGCCAGGCCCACCACCACCAGGCCCACGATGGTGGTGAGGATGCCCACCCACTGGCTGGGCTTCAGCCGCCGCCCCAGGAAGGCCACCGACAGCAGACCTGTGAAGATGATGACCGCTCCTCGCAGCATCTGGAAGCTGGAGGCACTCGTCATGCTGAGCGCTGAGGGGGGGGGGGGGGGGGGAGGCGTGGAGCAAAGTGTTTTTTCCATGGCGAGCTCAATAGCAATGCTAATAGAACTGGCCATGGGGGGGCCGATGTTCGAGGCTAGGATCTGTCTCGTTCCCTTTAGCTTAGAAAGACAGCACTCACTCAGTGAACAGACCTAGAATTTGTAGAATGGGTTATGGATGACAAAGTCTCAGAGACCGCCAAGTTGTTTCTGAAGTACGTGTACAATCGTACATCCTCTTTCACTTTACCTAACCTCTGCACAATGCATGGCAAATGATACACTAAAAACGGGTCATGGATATATCGCAGTACTTACGAAGGATCCAAGTCTGACAGCTGATTATAACCATAGTTATAACAACCTCAAAGATATCAACACCATTCCTCTTCTCTGGCCATGGGAGTTCAGCCCTCAACGCAGTGAGAGAGAGCGAGAGGGGGTCGCGGAGAGCACTTACCGACATACATGATGGAGGTGGCCGTCATGTCGCACATGGCCGGCGCAAAGAAGAGCAGGGGGTTGAAGCTTTGGCCAGGGTTGAACGAACGCTCTGGTCTGCGTTTGTCATGGCACAGCAAGATGTGGAAAACCAGCAGACAGCTGAACTCTCCCAGGAACATGCCCACAGCCTGGGCACAACATGAGAGGGACAGTTTGAATGAATGGATTCTAAAGTTTCATTGGAGATACAGACTCTTAGTTCTGACTGAAATGCATTGTTGGATACAGAAGCTTGAGTCTACTTTTATGGACAAAGTGACGAGAGTTCCGGTATAGTAAATAATCACAATTCATACCAAATAATTAGGAACAATCTGTCATTACCAGGTAACAAAACATTTGTTCCAATCATTTCTACGGCGCTAACTGTACCTGTACAAATGGGTGATTGAATTCGTGTTCCTTATCGCCATGGCAGCCCTCTGCGCTGAACGTGTCAGCCCATCTGCGAGGCAAGGAGACAACCATCAATGCAATTGTGAATATTTTACATGATTAAGCCAAAATAATATATACTGCAAATTAAAACAAATGTTAAAAAACCAAAATCCACCCTTCTCAGAATGATAGGCTACTACATTTACTGAGTAATTCAATGTAGCTCAATAATTGCCCCCCATGGACTGCACTCTAAGACTTGATGCACCTTAATATGGAGATATATTGCTTTTATTATTATTATTATTATTTTATTTTTTTATGTATGATATTTATGAATCTATTTATTAATTGTTATTTATTATTATTTAGCTGTGTACGTCTGGTTGCCTCTACTGTCTCGTTGTCTTTATGGCAATGACAAATAAAGTACTTTGAACTTTGAATTGACTTTTAGAGTTCAACAATCGGAGTAAGCATTTTGTCCCCCCCTTATGCCAGAGAAGAGGCTGAGTGATCCTAAATGATGACACAGCTCTTCCTTGTCATGCCCCATATTTTGACCTCAGCTGCAGTACTAAACTGAACTCGGGCTTGTAAAAAAATCCTATAGGCCTAAAGTCTAAATTAAGCGTCTGGGAGTTTGAATGGCCCCGAGTAAAACAGGAGTATTCATTAGGACTAGTCTGTGACCATTGAGTAAACCTCGAGTCTGGTTGGTTTCAGATGAACGCAATAAAACATATGTGCTCCAGGTTTGGTGAGCCATACTATACCCATGTTCTAACTCAACATTAAACGGTTTCCGGCTTCCAGTTCTGCTGATCAGGTCGTGCGAGATCAGATCTAAGTTATAGCAGAAGTGAAAGAAGACGTGACGAAGTTATTCGAAAAAAAAACAAAAAACATTGACAGACGTTTTATTTTTTGCTGTGCTGGCATAGGTCTGTAGCTATAAGCATCCAATTGGATCAATGGAAACTAGGGACAGAGAGACTTTTACCATCATGTGCTTATACAAGATAGGATTCCGATGTCTTAACACATTGTAGCACATCTTTAATTTTCATTGATTAATGTTTTCAGACATTCATTTTCATTATCTCGAAGACGAGACCTCACCGTCCCAACAAACAACATCGGGATAACAGCGGTGGGAAACATCGCTTTGATTAGCGAGATATCACAAGCTAACGTCTAACATTTCAACAACGACTAACTAACATCTCATCTGTAGCTAGCGTCTAAAAGGTAAAGATCGCCAGCCTAGTTAGGCAAACACATCAGGCATTTTCCTGCGGTGCCTGTTGGAATGCAGCCCCGGTGAATACTTCATAAGTCAAGTGTGCTCTCCACACTCATCTCAGCAGCCAGGACATCGGTAAACATGACGGGACAAACAACACCAGAGAACCCCTGTTTATCGATCAACGATACTCACTTTGCTGAAAGAGTGTTGAGAGAGCCCGTGGTGAGCATGAGTCCCGCAAGGAACAGCTGATACTTGGTCCAAGCCATTTTAGACGTGTGAGTGGGTTACACCAAAAGTAGCGAGAAATCAGTGAATTGACCTTATTTGTTCAGCAACACAGCTACATCATGTGGTACTTGTCAGCTGACCGCCAGCCCACCAATGACATCAGCGCTGGGACTTTAATTCAGTGAAACAGTAGGGGGCGTTAGAGACTGATGCAGTGGATGTCTCGCTTCCTCATTTGTCATCACAATGTTATCTTAATCATGTTCTCCATTTGCTGAAGAAATACACTCCTCGATGTCAGAGTTTGGATTTAATGACAAAGATGAAGAAGTCCTGCAGCAATCACACACAATAACAATGTAAGCTACAAACGTAATAACAACAGTAATTCCTACATGCACATAAATGCATACACACATAAGCATCTCAAGTATCTAACAATAACAATTGTATTAATCAGGAAAGACTCACATGAATCATGCCAGCAGCTCAACATGCTATGCAACCATGGACATAATAAAGGATGGACCACGGACTGGAAAATGGCCGCCCATTCATTCCTATGCAAACTGCTCAGTGGCGCATGGCAACCGAGTATGCAACGGGAACGTCTGCAATGCTAGCGAACACAACAAGGTAGACCGCCAACTCAGCCGGTCAGCGGTCTGCAATACAACACTATCCCCTAGTGGCCGGAGGTAAACTCTGCATTTGCTATTAATCTATATACACTTGTTTGATTCCCGTTGGTCTCTTACTCCAATTGATAATCATTGCAACTTCTTAAGACGTGCACAACACTTATTATATTGTATTTCACTTACTTTGAACGTTTCAACTTAATTTATGTGTTTGAAAAATGCAATCCTTGTTGTGGTCATAGGCGTCGATTATGATCACCAGTTTTAAAAATGTGCAAACCAATTGCGACTGAAAAAATCCCCACATACTCAACCGAAATCGTCGAGTCTAAAATCATGTGATAGGCGCGCTCGAAGACATCATTTATTAGATAGGCCTACCTAATAAACCGTTGGAACACACAAGACCGGAACCCATAGCAACGCCGGTAAACAAACCCCGACTCCGGAGAAGCCCAATCCCTATGAGCTCCCCGCGCTACGGCCATCCGGAGGCACACAGAGCTTTTGGCCGTGATATTATATATACAATTATATACAATTATATACTATTATATATAGAGCTCCGAGAGTCGCAAACGGCAACAATCACTTTCTCCTCCATGCTGCAGTACACCCCGGACTGCACTGCGCTGAGTTTGACGGTTGAACACTGATTGGCTGTTACGTTACACATGTCACTCAGTGGCCACGCTGTTGAACGCTGATTGGCTGTCATCACGCGAAATTCGTGTCAAAGTTGAAATTTGTCGCGCCACAAATCCTCGTGAACGCGCTCGCCTGTGCACGGTGAAAGTGTGGCGCGACAAATCCCAAAAATTCGCCCGATACGCGTCTCTACGTTCACTTTGTATGGGATCTTGTCGTCCCGTTGCGTTTGGTGTGTGAACGCACTGGAGAAGTTTCAAGACAGACAGCCAAAATTGACATTTTTATTCAGAAAATAGCCGGTCCTTTTGCTTCCTATAAAAAGCATGTTTGTGACACTGGATATCGATATGGATACGTCATCTAGCCTGCATGTGGAGGGCCACATAAGGTAAGAAATTGGTTTACGTAAACTTTGCTGCTGGTTCTGTTTGCTCGTGAATCGTGATGACCTGGCCAAAGGTTACCCACGGTCCTAAGCAATTGTGATCTGATTCTGGTTGGTGCTCCAGTTAGTATGCATTGTATATATAGATTGCAGCTAGTAGCAGCTACACACGGTGCGATTGCTATGCCAATGTGGTTATAGTTGGTTTTGTCTGATTGAGATATGTGACGACTTGGAGCCTGGTAGGCCTATCCTGACATAAATATGTTCTCGCATAACCTGTGTGATTATCCTAAACTGAAGGGGATTTTATTTGCGATGATGTTGCAACGAGTGAAGTCTACATTGGTCCTTCGCAAGTGTTTACTGGTGGTCAGAATTTGGCAGATGCAATTCTCCTCTGGGTGCTTGTATTTTTCTTCTTTTTTTAATGCAGCATAACATATGCTACCAGCAGCCCTTGCTCGTCTTCAAAAGGCTGATGCTCAGTACCTCGTTTCATTTCGTACCCCCTTTACAGTCTGGCATTGTTTGTCTGGTAAACTTTGTTTATCAAGATAAGTGTTAAATAGCCAACACTGTTCTTTGTCCTCTGTGTATTAGTATTAGGCCTACATATCCCGAGCCAATACCCTGGTGTTTCCAACGCCGTTTTGCAAAACAAGCCAAAACACAAACGGTGGTTTTCAACTTTTATTGTTCGAATAGGATCTTCATAGTGGCGAAGTCACGCCCCTTCCGGTAGGGCTCATGGGACCTATGAGATCGAAAAATATGACTGGGTGTCAATGGAGAGAAAATAATTATTTTCTGGTCCCAGTCTTTATATGCCCTGGATTACACATATGTTGTTTGTGGATTTAAATGATAATTTTTCATGCAAAGAAAACTAAAAATCTTCGTGAAGAAGTTTGATAATTTTAGGTTTTATGTGAGGCCGCTTTGTGAACTACAGCTCTTCGCTGCTCTCGACGCATATGATATACGTCACCACACCCGCCCTTGGAACTCGGCACAGAGATGGCGATCTCTCTGCCCCACTCCACCGCTTTTTCCAAGGGGAGGATAAAAGCATCGAAAGAGGTGAAAACCATTATAAGTCGGGGCACGTGCAGAGTTACAGTTATGCCGATGGGAAGATTATCGGTCTTCTCCACGCCAGTCGCAGGGAGCGTGACGTCACATACGAGCCGTGTAGTCTTTCTCGTTGTGTTTTCTCTACAGCCTTTATCTGAACAATTGCACAATAAACGGTCGAACTCTTTGCATGAAAAATTATCCTTTAAATCCACAAACAACATATGTGTAATCCAGGGCATATAAGACCGGGACCAGAAAATAATTATTTTCTCTCCATTGACACCCATTCATATTTTTCGATCTCATAGGTCCCATGAGCCCTACCGGAAGAGGCGTGACTTCGCCACTCTATAGGGCTGGCCCGAATGCCATTTTTCAGGCTTCGAATACTTGTTGGTTTTTCCGAGCGAATATTCGAATACTCGTTCCAGAAAAAAACACCATAATAAACAACATTAATAATCCTTATATACTCACTGGAACCGATTTTGACAGTATCTGCATATTTTGTTGAAGATTTAATAGCTTTTGAACGTTAATTAGTAGGCCTAAGTAAGTTGAAGTTCCTTCGTTTTTCCCCGTGAAAGCGAACAGCTGTTGCTCCGTTCCAAATCAGCTGTTCTCTGCCATCTCAGCCCTTACGGAAGCTTTTCAATTCATCCTGGAACGTGCATCTTTTCAGGGAATTTGTACAATAAATCCAAAAGAAATACCGAATATTGATTGTCTTATGTGTCCATATTATATCCATTATATTGACCGGGTATTCCCAAGACGCTCACGCTCTGCAGCAAGCCAGTCACAGTTGATTGGCGCGGCGCTGTACAGCGAACGTAAACAAACAACTAAGCTAAGGTTTTAAGTATTACTTTTCCTCCAGAGATCCCGCTAATGTTGTGTTATAAAGTAAAGGGAAACAAGATATCTATTCTTCCTCCACCTCTCTCGCTTCTCTGCTTGGCGTCGCTGACGGTTATAGTTTGCCTCCCTCGCTCTGGTAAAGTACTGATTTAAGCTTCAAATACTAATTTTCCGAACCAGTATTCGAATATTCGAATAATTTCAACACCTGACAATACACTGTAGAGCATATTGTAATGCAGCGTTGAATGGATGAATAGCTTACATAAGGGTACCCAGCACTTTTCAGACCACACTCAAGCTTATGGTTATTGTCCCCACCACTTCTAAAAACAAACTGACGCCCTTGGTTGTGGTTAAATGTATATCCCATCGTACTCATTCAGGCCACAATCATGAATGTTCTTTATTTGGAAAATGTAGGCCCGCTTTCTTGAAACTGCATACCAGATAAAGATTCTGAGGAAAACATTTCAGCGAAGTCTTTCTGGGGTTGCGGATTTGTGTGTTGCAATAGCGGCCCACTAGATGTCCTCAGTGTATTCTACTCGTGAATGACCGAAGTGGCATGCAGGCTATGTCCTATAACGCTAGTTTGAAATACAGTAAACCTGTTGACTGTTCCTGCATGTTCTCAATCAATTTGTTGCAAATCGACAAATGGATTTCAGCTGTGACAGCTAGCCAGCCAGAGGGGCAGTGTGCAGTGTACCCCCAGTCCCAATAATGAGTGGAAAAGAGAGGAATGTAGACTAGTTCTAGGAATAGGAATATCCTACTTGAATGTGTCCTCGTGTCGATTCATTTATGGCAAGCCTGTTTGATACCTCCTAACCGTTATTTGATGTTCTCTCGACTTCCACACGTGTCTTAGGATGTGTGTCTTCTGTCCTGATTTTCTACATCTTTCCGTCCAACCTCATGATTTGTTCATTGTATCATATACGGACCAGGGCACCCGGTGTCATCATGAATCAGTAGCAGAGGGGGCTGTGATCATGGTTATGCAACAGCTCTGGTTGGGCTCTTCCGAGTGGCCCCCTGTACCAGCTGGGGCTGCCCCTGGAGAGTGAGAAGCGGGTCTGGCCCTGGTGAACTAGAAGCGGGCTGCCAACGCCCTCCATTTGTGAGGAATTCTTATGAACTCATTCTTCTTCCGGTAGACACTTAGTGGGGCAATGTGCAATGGTTCCCCGAAGTATGGAATATTACTGACATAATTCAAAAGGCCTCTACCCAGACACTATACTATATCAACTTTTTTGTTTTGTTTTGGTAATTTTATTCATTTATTTTTGTCAGACATTTTCAATTTATAACAAAAATGGCTTAAGTGCCTCTCTCTTTACCCCATGTACGATACAAACATGATTGAACCCTCAACTTGGGAACCACCACATGCTTTCATCAATCCAGACCGTTGAGGAATTACTATTTGTATTGCCACCTTGTGGCAAATATAACCAACAATTTGTGATAATTTAAATTGTCAACTCTCATGTTGCTTAATCAAGCAGTGAGTTCTCCAACATCTAGACTAGGTGTGTGTGTGTGTGTGTGTGTGTGTGTGTGTGTGTGTGTGTGTGTGTGTGTGTGTGTGTGTGTGTGTGTGTGTGTGTGTGTGTGTGTGTGTGTGTGTGTGTGTGGGGGGGGGGTGGTGCACATCTTCCTTACAGATTCCCTTTAAGGACACCTAATCATAAGTGACACTAGTGGCAGCAGCGCTGCAGATTTGATGCTAATCGAGGCTGAAGTCGGAAACATTTCTGAGCCTGTCACTGGCTCTCTCAAGTGAAAGGACCCAATCGCTATCCTCTAATAGTTGTATCTTCACCGTCTACAGTAGCGGAGTGGGAAGCTAATGGAACTTATCCGGTATGCAACTTTGTGCAGAAATCTGCTGTAGTCTTTGAACTAAATGAAACCCAGAATCGGGAGTTGTGTGAGATGGCGGGTGTGTGTCATAATCATGGTGGTCCAAACCCCCCCACCCATCCCTTAACCACTAGAAGCTTATGGGGCCCTGATTCTACAAAGACCAAGGTCGATCAAAATAAACCTTTGGTCAACTTTGCATAATGGGACCTTAAAGTGTGAATGTTGACCGAAGATATGTTTCCTAAAGAAATATTATTGGAAATGACAACAAACGGACAAAAAAATAAGTACTCATTATTGCATTTTTATTTTTGATGTAAATATTGTAGAAATATACAGATACGCGAAATCCACCAAATTCCCTAATGTACATTACTTTATGCTTTCTACCCTTCTTATTGTGATTTGAAATAACGATGGATTGATCAATTTCCGTTGTTGTTATATAGCCATATTCATAAAATAAATCACTTTTCACTTCATGGCAAATTAATCCCATAGTGCCAATTCATCTCTTCTCTTTTATACCAAAAGGTTTTCATGTTCATCAGTGTGGTTTCACTGGCTGTAAACAAAAGGTCCTGAAGGACTCAAAGTGAAAGCTATTTTTAGCTGTAACAGCAGTGTTCAAGTTCCAAGGGTGACACATGACAGAGAATCCCTAAAGCTTTGTCTGATCATAAGGGAGATGGGGCTCCATTCTTTTGTATTCACTGCAGTGTAATATGCACTGATAGAGAAAGAATTCGAAGAACAAGATGATCTGTATTGCGATTGTGTTGTCGAAAACTACATAAAAAACATTCACCTGACGAGTTTGACTTCAAAGTGAACAAATTAGGTTTCAAAACATGTTTCATATTTAATTTCATTTGTTGTAAAAAATGAATCTGAAGTTAAAGAAGTAGCAGGTCTAAATCCATTAATCATGTCCTTCCAGGTGTGTAGTCCAATGTGTTTAATGTCCATGACCTATCTGTATCAGTCCAAAATGCCCCCTTTCTTCCAATTGTTCTGCACTTTGCTTAATTGGCTGATCAAAAACAGCATGATGTTTATAGCATGATCATGTCAACATAAAGTATAGACTTAAGGCTAATCTAACTGGCACGAAACAGAAAAACGCAAGCTGGACAGACAATGAGGAAACCACAATCTAAAAGCCGTTTCCAATGTGAGGGTAAGGGTTAGTGGCTGCCTTGTTAATACACTAGTCAATATAAAAGAATGGTGCAAAGGGCTTGCATGATAGCCATCTTCTCATAGACCTAAACATAACCCCACTTGCTGGAATCTGCAATAAGAATACACTTGTTGTGCCAGAGAGCACAGTCAAGACCTTCCAGCTGATTCTTTATTCTGTGTGCACTTACTAGTGCAGAAGAACATTTCTGCTAGCGCCAAAAGCTTGTTTTGATCATTAAGCTGCCCTCCCAGCTGAGTCCATGCAAGCAAAAAGTGTGTGTGTGTGTGTGTGTGTGTGTGTGTGTGTGTGTGTGTGTGTGTGTGTGTGTGTGTGTGTGTGTGTGTGTGTGTGTGTGTGTGTGTGTGTGTGTGTGTGTGTGTGTGTGTGTGTGTGTGTGTGTGTGTGTGCGCGCACATGTTCATGTGAGCGGTCTGTGTGATTGCTTACGCACACATTTCTTTGGGAGAGTCGGTATGCATATAGTATCTGAGTGCGTCAGTGTGATTGTGATGGGTGTGGGTGTGGGTGCGCGTGTGTGTAATAAGACACAGTCGCCGGGGGGGTCACAGTTATGCAACGCCACCAATGTCAGAGAGTCAGTTCAACGAGTGATCCCTTGGATCTGTGCTGTTGCACCAACATTCACTGAGTTGAGGAGGACCAACGTTGTCCTCCCCACGTCACTTAAAGCCATCACATCACTGCTCATTCGTAACGCCTGCGTCAGCCACCCTTCCACCAGCATGCCTGCATGCACGTGAACTCGGTGGAGGAGTGGCCAAATGTGAAAGTACGTTGTCATGGGTCTAAAGAATCAAAAACATTCCATCAATCGTGGTCCATTGCAGGAGGCGTGGGGTGCAGAGCCATGCACCGATACGAACCGAAGCACAACCCTCTGGTCCTCATTTACATACAAGCGGCGACCAGTGCATCCCTCATATTGGCTGCGTTTGGACACTTCTAAAAGGGCCCCCACAGGACACCAAGGTTGATGAGAAACAGAAATGGAAAAATAGAGAGAGAGACACACTGAGTTGAAGTGTCCTTTTGGCTCTCTGTGTCGACATCCCTAACAGTGTGAGCTGAGGAGTAAGCCCATCTGAAGGCACTATCCCTCTGCCATAATCGTTTCAGAACTCGGGATTTACATGTTGTGAGTTTCTCTTCTTAATTTACTTTGAGCAAAAACAAACATCGTTTCAACGTAACACAAAACATCCAAAATATGAGGACACTTTTTGCGGGAAAGCAAACGGACGTTAACCCCGCCTCTGTGATGAATAGCCTTGGAAAAAAAGGCCATTAATGACTTTCCCTTCGCCTGCGAGATAAAGGCTCCCGAACAGCCAGAAATATTTGCGGTTTCCTGTGGAAAAATTAGTCGGCTTCAATGGAACAGAGATGCAACCAAATACCACTGGTTCTGAGAATGGAGGAGCCGGCACACGATTAGAATGGTGCTGGCTCCAACTAATAGATCACCACACAAAGCTCATTCACCGGCATCCCTGCTCACTTCGATTCATTAAAAAACCTGTACATGCTCTGCCAACTCTCAAAGGGACTCGCTCAGGGATAATCCTCTGGAATTAATGACAGTGGATTGTAAAAGTGGCCAATCTCAGGAAGACAAAATAATGTGTTGGCGATCGAGGAAGGGAAGGTGGAGGAAAGTGGGTGGAGAGGTAGAAATTAGTCTGGGGTGTTAGTAAATGTCAGCCACACAGTTTTAAGACAGACTGATGATACTCCTTCAAAAAGGAAACCAAAAAGCAATATTACATAACTTGCTCTAATTTTCACTCCTCACACGTCGCCTTGCCTTACGACGTTGTGAAAGCATACATTCATGCTGTAAAGTCTATATAGTTACGAAATGCTGCATTGTATTATGTTAAGTATCGTTGACTTTAAAGGAATCTTAATCTTCTGAGAAGAAAGAACATTTCACGTCGGTGAACCCCAATTCATTAACCTCCTTTACTCACAGGACGTGAAAAGAGTTCTATTCTTGTAGATGTCCACGCTTCCCTTGAAGAAGAGGTCACACGCCTTTCGGGGCATTCTACTCCAAGATTATATCGTATCATATCATATTTTAGCTCCTATTTTCCATTTGTTTCGGCCCTTCAGAATTTGATTGGATCGTGCAAAGGAGACAAACCCGCGGGCCAACTTTATGGGAGTTAACTGTTTAAAGAACAACGACTTCCCCTCGAAAGTCCATCGTGCAGAAATTCCTCAGTCGAGTTTGTCCCTGAGGGCGATGTGAAGAGACAGGTGACGTCAAGACAGCGATGAGCTGCGACAGCTCACATCCATACCTTAGGAAGACGGCCCTATACAGGAAACTGGATTCATCGTCCGGAATGAAAGTTTAGACAAGGTGAGAGATATGCAAGGGGAAGCAACATGCACATTAGTACATTCAAGTAGGATGAAGGCTATGTGTGCGTTCAAGAGGTGAAGGAGAGGGGCTCATGCTTGTTACGTAATAAAGATCAGAACAAGAATGAGAAAACTGGGATCACACCTGTCATGACATGGTTACATAACATGGTACGAGGGATTTCCTTCAAAAAGGTGAGATTTTGAGTTTTTTTTTTTTCTCTACTGTATATTAGATAAATTAGAAAATGGGTAGACAGAGAAGCAAAAGTATGTCACTAAAAGGCCAGGGGAATTTTTTTTTACCTTTTCCTTTAGTTTCATTCATTGTAATAACAATTCTCCAAAATGTTCTCAAAGGATTCCTGCAACATACTGCATTTCATTGCATGGGGTTAGGGTAAGGGTAGCCCTAACTCTTTTTTAAGAAACGGCATGGAAATTAAATGGATAATTACCTGATATAAATAAACAGCAGTATAAATATTGTACTGTGTTGATGCAGTTATTCTCAATAAATGACAATCTGTATGTAGGGTTTACATGTGGTCCATAGTGTTTAAATGTGGTCCATAGTGTTTAAATGTGGGCGATAGTGTTTAAATGTGGTCGATAGGGTTTACGTGTGGTCCATAGTGTTTAAATGTGGCTGATAGTCTCACTCTCCACCTCATCCCTAACTCTCCACCTCAAGCTGGTGTGTAGTGAGCGTTCTGGCGCCGATTGGCTGCCGTGCATCATCCAAGTGGGTGCTACATATTGGTGGTGGTTAGCGAGGTACCCCCTTCACTTTAGGGGGTAACACTTCTTTGAGTGTTATTAATTATTATTATTCTTCATGTTTAACCTCTGTTTTCCTTTTATTCCTAGTCTGTTTTACATAGTTTTGAATGATGACTATGCTCTGTAAGGTGACCTTGGGTGTCTTGAAAGGCGCCTCTAAATTAAATGTATTATTATTATTATTATTATGTCTAAATGTATTTACATATTTATATACAGACACTAATATAGCAGGGTCCGCACCATTTATGTAACCATAACTGAATGTTTTAAGTTAACACATAACATTAGGGGTACATTAAGTAACCATAAATCAATATAAGTTAATGCATACGCCTTATTATATTGCATAATTGTAGGGGCTGAGGTCAGTAGGCATGAATACCTCAGTTTATATAAACAGCTTTATCTTATTTTAATATGAACTTCATTAGAAGACCATTAGTTCACTGTTAATTAGAGTTAAAGTTGTTAAAGTTGCAATGCATAATTTTTCAACTAACTCGTTGCTTAAAGTTACCTATATCTGTGATCAATGCGGATACATAGTGATTTTAATAATGTTATAAATAAAATCCTGTCCTATAACCGATATATTCCTCAAATAACATATGCTCTGCTAGTTTACAGTTGTTAGTTATATTACAATTAGTACTATGGTACTAATAAAAATGTTTGTGTCTGTCATGGTACTGTTTTCTCTGGCGTATTAAACCCAGGGTACGAGTAGGGTTAGCAACTCCCCAGTGAAATGAAATGGAATGATTTGATGGCCTAGCGTTTCGTCTACCTACAAGCCGACTAACTTCATTCGCTCTGCTCGTCTACGCTGTCTGCATGACCGGAGTCTACCACAAAGCTAGACTGGGTTCGCCGAATTGCCTACACTAGCTAGGATTTTGTTGGTTTAACTTGGAGGGCTGTCAGACTGTGCATATAATCCTTTGTATTCACATTAATACAGCAGAGAGCCACACTAGAGAATATGCTGAAACACAGCCTTTGAGCTGATAAGCTAATAACTCAGAGGTGCCAATTATTTAGATGAACAGACTTTAATAAATTCTGCATGTTATGGGGAAATTGAAACAAGTACAAAATGGGATGGAACTATCAGCTGTGAAAAGTATAAATTGATGTATCATTCCCAAGATTTTCTTTAAGATTAAAAGGCATTCATGCTAACCCCCTGTTGAACTGCATTGTGTGCTGTCTGAGTAGGTGACATTATCTATAATCATTACATATCGTGTACTTTTCACAAACCATTTATAGACCGAAAACAAAGCAGGATTTGGGTAGTTATTTTTATTTTGAATACCTGATTACAAAATTAAATATGGTTATGAATGATATGCGATTTGAGTTTTCGGTGAGCAAAGGTATTTTGAATATGTTAGTTTGATATTGCTTTGATTACAGTGAAATACAAAAAAACATTAAAGCGCTTTGAAGCTAAATATACAAATGTCTGTGGTGGCCAAATCAGTAACAGCAGAAAAATAGGCAAATTAAGTAAAAAAAAAAAAAAGTTTTAGAAACCCTTTTACTAAAACTATAGCAAACTTTACTCCACTTAAGAAAATATAAGCAATGGAGAAAATAATGCAATAAAGAAATGTATTTTGGAAAGATGGAGGATTCTGAGAGTGGAGAATGGGGTAAAATTCTGCAAAATAGCTATAACCAACTACTTGTTTAAGTGTTTAAGTTGGGTTGTGTTTTCAGTCTGTAAATGGAAGTCAAATGTTAGCTTCAGCAATATGCTATTTAACCCAGTGAACATTTTGGAGTGTACAGGTATAGCCCCAATTTGAGCTATCACAAATAGCAAAAATTATAAATGGCTAATCAGAAAGACATTGCTTGGTCTGAAGGTGGAATAAAAATATTAATTAATAACTAAACAATCAAATGACTGAAGGTGTGGTTTTAAATTGAGGTGTATTGCATTTCTTTTAAATAAAGTGGACAGATATTTTCAAAAATATTCCCACATCATCTCTCCTTCAATAATCCCTTGAACATATTTCTACACCTTTCTTCATTCATGTACGGAAAACCGTTTCATAAAATACCAGAGCAAAAGCTGATGCATAAAATGTGTGCCATTATGGGTGTATTCTTATTACTGAGGTATGCTTCTGTACTAACTCTCAGGTCATTCATGATTTAGTTAAGACAACTGAGAGGGACAAACACAAGATAAAGAATTCAGTTTGGGGCACATGCCATTTATAACAACAACAACAACAAAAGTTACATGAAACACATAAAATCAACAAAAGAAACCTGAAAAAAATGTGTTCATTTTCTCTTGCATTGATATTCCAATGCATTCATGGTTGTACGACAACTTTAAAGTGCAGCAGTGAAAAGATAAGACTGAAGTTCACAAAGTGAGCCACATGCCCTGTTAAACTATTTGAATGTAGCTGTGTAATATGAAAATGATGACAAACAGTGGCGCAAATTACAAACAATTTCATATAGAGACAGAAACATTTACAGAAGATGTCCTTGGAAAGGTCTGTACAAATATAACATTGAGAATTCCTTGTCTCTTTTTTTAAATGTCCTTCACCAAGTCAATTTATTCAATATCCGACCGATTTTATTGAAATGATTGTCCACGTCATATTTCCAAATTGTATCTCTTGAGTAACAAAAGAGCTTAAAATAATTTGATTTCAAACTGATCTTTAAAACACAGATGAAGAGATAGATAGTACACAGCTGCTATTTATAGATTCATTTATTTGGAAATGGTAGCATATATATATATATATATATCTATATATAGATATATATATATATATCTCTCACTTCATGGTTGTAAGTAGAATCGTTAAGAATAATAATTAGGATTTTTGGAAAAAAGGATTTCACCAACAAATTGGTCAAATAAAAAAGGTGTGTATATATATGCTCTATATATACTATATATATATATATATATGTCCCTCTGTCAGTGAATATTTTGTCTCACAGTGTAGTGTCTTTATATTTTTTGGAATATTATTTTGTATCTAGTTCAGGTGCAGAACCTTGTTATTCCCTGCCTTCAGATATTGAGCCATAAATGCACATACTTTTCTCAGCAACCAGCGGAGATAATCAACCAGTTCACGCTCAGTAACCACAGTTGCACAGAAGGGTACGTGCCTATGAGCCAATGGATATCGTCAAAAGTCTGGCGGCATCATTGTAGTGCAGTGTACGGCAGCAGGTGCCCTGACTCCATGCTACCAGAGAGAGGCAAACGTCTCATCCACTGGGTCCCTTTGATAACCAGTGCTGTGCTTTCGCAAGCAGCACGCCCCCCAAACCCAGTAGCCCTGGCTGGATCTATTGGTACATCGTCCCGGCGCTTTAAAACCAGCCTGAGACTTCAACGTGGTGGACCACAGCCAGACATCAATGGACCTCCAGGCCTCCTAGATGGAGCTGCGGCGCTTGGTGAGTCCCCTGTAGGTGTTGATGCTGTGCAGCCCCGTGGACACAGAGCTGATGCCCGAGTGCTGGTGCATGCTGCACACGCACCCGTTGGAGTGCAGGGGGTTTGAGAAGGCCTCGCCCTGCTCCATGTAGGCGTCCGACGAGGACAGGTCCCGGGGGATGATCATAGGGATGGAGTACTGCAGCTTCTCCCTGCTCTTGTACCACAGGCAGGAGCACATGGACTGGAAGTGGAGCACCTCCGCGTACATGTTCCGCAGACCCCGGCTCGCCGGCCCGCCGCTGCTGCTCCCCATGCCGCCGCCGCCGCCCCCCCCGCCGCTGCCCCCGGCGCAACCGGACGGCGTGGAGGAGCAGGAGGCGCCGTCCACCACGCAGTGGAGCCGCTCGCCCGCCTGGCCGTTGACGGCGGCCAGGAGCGCCCGCTGCTCGGCGTCGCGCCGCTCGTCCTCGGCGTTCATGGTCATGAAGCGCAGCACCACCAGGTTGAGGAAGGCCCCGATGACCGTCAGGCCCGTGAGGATGTAGATGAAGCTGAAGGCCACGTACTCGGGCTTCTTCTGCAGCGCCTCGTCCTTCTGCAGGGCCACGTAGTCGCCGAAGCCGATGGTGGTGAGCGTGATGAAGCAGTAGTAGTAGGCGTGGAAGAAGCTCCAGCCCTCGAACTGCGAGAAGGCCAGGGCGCCCACGCACAGGGTGCTCATGCAGGACACGAAGCCGATGATCACCATGTTGACCATGGACACCTCCGTACGCCGCATGCCCATGCACTTCTTGAGGCGGTGCAGGAGGTAGCGGACCAGGGTGTTGATGCGCTCGCCCAGGCTCTGGAACATGACCAGGGTGAGGGGGATGCCCAGCAGGGCGTAGGCCATGCAGAACGCCTTCCCGCTGTCGGTGCTGGGTGCAGCATGGCCGTAGCCTGAGGGTGGGGGGGGGGGGGGGGGGGGGAAAGAGAGAGGCACACGCACAGAGGTGAGTGGTGAGTGGGACAGACCCGGATAACGTCTGCGCATGGTCCAGTGTGTGGCCTTCAATAATGATGAAGAAAAAAGGAGAAGAGACAAATTGCATAGCCTTCACATTTCCATATTTTTGGTGTTTGAGAAACAGTCATAATATTTCTTTAATAAAAACGTCTTTCTTTGGTGGAAAGATGGTAAATAATTAATGGACATTTGGTCTCCGTGGGGCTGGCTTGAGCCATTGAGGACATTTGCCTCTAATTATTCTCCCTGCATTTTTCCTATTCAGAAGAAAATTAGCCCAACACACTGCACTGCTGTTAGTGTTTATGCAGCAAAATACAACCACGCTTTCATCTGTATTTATTAATATGAGCAAACAGGACAACTTTACATGGAGGCTTTCTACTCCTTTAATGCAACAAAAGAATAGTTATCCATAAATACAGACAAACTCCAACAATGAATGATGGGTCATTATCCTATCATGCTAAGCTACCGTTGGGGTGAGCTGGCTGTCATTGGGTTTTACATTTTGCCTCAAACATGGTCTTGTAAAGAGCCTGCTGAAAGCTTATGTAATCTGGGATCTGGAGAGATGAACGGTGGATTATTGAAGGACAAAGTGTCTCTCTCAGAGTTTTTTGCCAGTGGCAACTTCACAAATTAAGTGTGGCTTTGGTCTGTGACGTTGACCCTGCTCCCAGAACACTGCAGTGGAGAGATTAGCGCAGCTCTCGAAGTGTGTTTTCAGGTAAAGTGTCAACATTAAATTCCTAATTGAGTTTCCTTGGTGCTATTGCTGTGTGTTATGAAATGGAAAAACCCTCTATGGGCGGATATGGTCTAACGCGGCGGGTCGTGTTTCAAACACGGCAGAGATACGGCCGCCCTGATAAGGCGAATGAAAAAAACAACAACTTAATTTTTCCTTTGTGCTTGATTTCATTTCTCTCTGACACCGCACTGCTCGGTTCGGCCATCTGTCTGTCTGGGGACGGGTTTTGTTTCAAGCTCTGCCAATTGTGCCGCCAAACTAATGACCATTTAAAAATGATACATAGCCCAAGTCAGCCAGGAAACATGTGCTTGGCTTGGAGCACCTCTTGAAAAAAGGGGCGACCAGCCATCATTTACTCCTTCGACTTTATCCTCTCTTTAATCATTCATCTCTACTCGTTACTTCACATGCTTTTCTCTCTACTTTCTCCTCTCCTGCTGCTGTGATAATATAGTCCCATTGCCCAGCTGGCCATGGCTGTGAGGATTTCTTAGCCAGGGTGACAATAAGCTAATTGCCCTGTAGCAAAAACTGGCTATCAGTTGCATATGTTATCTTTCTCACTATTTCCCAGGTGATCAATTATTTATTTTCTCATTTCATGTGATTATGCAGAATAGCTAAACAACCACCTTACGGTCTAGACTATACCCAGAATACTTCAGTCCATATTTGTCTTGGAAAAAGGCGAAAATCCCTCCTCAGCCGTTACCCTGCTCCTTATATCACAGCTCTATGAATGTTAATGCGCTTTATGGCTCACATATAATAGGAAATAGCCAAGTCGCAATTATATCCAAGGCAAATTTGCAAGCCTGCCCCAGTGTGAAAGGGAATACATTTAAACCTAATGAGAAATGTGTCACAATTCAATGTGTTGCCATTGTATTGGACATGCATCTTGGTTGCATTATATTATGTTAGCAGAGACAGATTCTCAATGTGTGTGTGTGTGTGTGTGTGTGTGTGTGTGTGTGTGTGTGTGTGTGTGTGTGTGTGTGTGTGTGTGTGTGTGTGTGTGTGTGTGTGTGTGTGTGTGTGTGTGTGTGTGTGTGTGTGTGTGGGGGGTGTACTTGATCGTAAGAGGGAAAATCCTTTCAAACCCATCATTACCATTTTAAATGTTGTATTTTCCAGTAGAATTAACAATCTGCATCGTTTCCCGGAGCCTACCACATACGATGACTAGAAAGACAACAGCCCATGATAAAGATAATAGGTTTGGGTAATAGCTTTGAGATTACGTCAGTCGGGGCCACAGTGGCTGCATCAGCTGCATCCATCTCGTGATGTGTTGGATAAATATTGACATTTGCATTTTGGGTCCTTTTGTCTCAAGCTGCCAGTGGATCCAGGTAAACATGAGAGACGCAGGCTGCCTTAGAAACCAGCCCCTGTCACGACACGGTCAGGGACCGGCATGGCCGCGGAGCCGTCAGCGACCGCGGGGCTCGTGGCTAACAGCTGACAGTACGCATGGGGCTGACGGCGCCGGTGTCAGCAATGTAGTGGGCGAGTGCTGCTACTTCCAGGTTTAGCACTGCCGTTAGTACTGGTCACGCGATCCTGGGCTTGAAGGAGATGTCGTGTGGGACGGGTGCGTGCGTGTGTTTGTGCATGTGATGTGTGTGTACGTGTGTGTGTGTGTGTTTCTGTGTGTATGTGCGTCTAGGACATGGGGAACGCCACCAGCGTTGTTGTTGTTTTATCCCCGCTGTTGATGAGCTTGCTTCTTACAGGACAACCGTAAGAACAACATCATTTCTCATTTTTTCGAGAAACTTATACGTACACTGATTTAAAGAATGTGTAAAAACAATACTTTGACTACTCAACAATCTCTACAGTGAAAGAGTCAACCTTGGTCAAACCTTTTTTGATAGATTTATTTTCAGGGCTGCTGATAAATATGTCCAAAAGAAAGAAACCGCAAACCAAGGCTAATTGTGTCCTAACTTCATTCCGCAATTATCCATTTCATTATTATCATGGGAAAGAAAATATGTGTATATCCTCTGATAAGCGATAAAAGCCTTTTTCTAAAAGAGCCATTAGCCATAAGCTAATGAGGATTGAGTGTAATAAAGGTCAACAGAACACAGGTGCACCCTCTCCTTCACCCCCCCCAGCCCAGCCCCAGCAACACCACAACCTCTCATTATCGAATCACAATTCACAACAATATGATTCCAGCCAATGCCTGGAGCCACAGATCGGTGCAGATATCATCCTAAAAAAAATGAGAAAACCTTTCCTTATCTCCATGAAAAGCAGATAAGTGCTGTGGATATAGTTTCATTGGAGGAAAAACACACACACACACACACACACACACACACACACACACACACACACACACACACACACACACACACACACACACACACACACACACACACACACACTGCAGGCGGCCTATTTCACAGAGCTGACCCCAGGCCACGTAACGACTTGTTACACAATAATTGCGCAGCATGAATAATTTCACAGGGTTTTAATCGCCTCCTCATGTTAATTTCACCTGTCAGGAGCTTGAGTTTATTCAGCCCTGCGTCGTATTAACCGCCCCGCCCCCCTCCCCCCAACTGAATCCAACGTGGTCCAAATTAAATCCACTATGTATTCTCGTCGCACGATACAAATGATGATGAAATATTGGTGCTGGGGCTGTGTCTGTTCCCCTGGGTGCTGGTCACTGTCTGAAGATGAGTGTGTACGAAAGGTGGGCGAATCGGACTGCCCCTCCCCCCTCCCTGTGATGTCTGTCTCCAAAGTAGCTCCTGATGCGTCCCACCGTCTTCATTATGCTGATTAATCAGGCAGAGATAGAAACAGGGCTTTGAAAATACATCAAAGGCTAGCATAATGTCCCTGTTAGGGCTGTGGCTCTCAGTCACACTATTACATTGTCATTGATTACCAGGCACAATTTGTTCTGGGCTAAACAGACGGTGGGGGCAGAACACGTTTATCAACTCCAGAGAGCACATCAGCTGGCATGATGGGGCAGGATTCTGCAATTGGCGGTGAATCTATCAAAAGCAAATTTAGCAGTCATTTGTGAAAAACGGGCCTGAGTGTCTTAGCATTGTCGCGGGTTTTGCCGGCCTTTAAATCCATGGTCTTACTCAAAATACAGAGTAAAACAGAAAGAGAGAGAGAGAGAGAGAGGGAAGGTTGAATTTGCTAGCGACATTCCCAGACCCACAAAAAGACATAGTGGGGTTGCGGCATAAATGTTATACAACATGACGTGTTGGATATAAATGTTATAAAACATGACCCATTGCAAGCATATGTTATGCAACATGACATGTGCATACAAATCTTATAAAACACCACATGTTGTAAAGAAATGTAAATCAGCTGGACAGGAGCTACAACGTCTTTCAAAGTAAAAGCCCTGCAGCACCTCTAAAAGACAGCTGAAGTAATGGCATAGCTTCGATGGTGAAATTGAACATGGTGATACTTTGATTCCACAATACAATTGTACCACAAAAAAAAGTAGCATTCCAATTTTAAACGTTAATTATCAAGCTTCTCTTTAGTTCGTATGGCCAAGGGCTCTCTCTCATTACCCGACCGGATGAATAAATAATTAACACACTAAATAAATAAACAGCATTAATTTGTTACGGGGTTTCCAAAGGGGCACATGCCTCTTCAGAAAACAAATAGAAATGAGCAATGTTTGCGGACAGATTTGGCAGGAGCAATCCCGCTAACTACACTGTGTTAGTTTCCAGCGCTGGTCACATGCACATATACAAACACTGTTTTAAATGAGCCAGGTCTCCGTCTCTGTTGAGAGGGCATTGCCAACAGTGTATAAAAGCTGTGGCGGTCTATAAACATATCGTCCCATCTGTGTAAGCAGTGCGTGAAGGACGTGCCAAAAAGGTCTGATAGCAAATTAGCAAATTAGCATATTCCACCATGTAAGGTTAGCGTAGCTTTCAGCTAACAGGTTGGCCCCGGTTTGGCCTTTAATTGGACGTCACCGTCGGGGGAGCTTTTACGCATCTCTGGAATAGCAGAGACCAAAAAAGTGGGAATATTCAGTGGCAGCGCAACTAATAAATAGCACTCCATTCTGAGAACCGCTGCACATGCGAGCATCAGGCTCTCGTATCTCTCAGCGCTACGCTTTCCATCGGCTTTTTCTTTCTCCATGTCACAGCTGTGCGCCGCGAAAAAAACAACCTCAAGTTATCATGACTGCTGTTCCATGAATCAAAAAAAGAAAAAAGCGGGTCATAGGGACGGCCCGTAGCGATTCCCACGCTGAGGGGATGTTCCGTCGTCGGCCCCCCGTTCCGAAGGCGCGGCGCTCAGGGGGCTCCTCTGTCAGTGGGTGAGTCATAGACACCTCAACCTCCACACGACCCCGCCGCTGTTTACTCAGGCGGTCAAACAGGGCCCGGGGCCTCCCCATGCCTCCTCTCCATTAGCCCCCCCAGCCCCGAGCCCCGCGGCCAGGCCCCGCGGCCAGCTGCTCCTCACACCGCCCGCACTACAGACCCTCACGGCCCCCTCAGTCCTGGCTCCTGACTCCTGGATCCCATCGACACAGGAACCCATCAGCGGAACACCAGTTCCAGTCAATGATGACGACTAAAACAAACACTTTCATACACTCTCTGTGGTGTGGGTTCATTCATTTGCCATGAGTTATTGATTGATAGGAAAAAAGCCATTTGTTGGGAAGAAGCACATCTAGATCAAGAGATATCTGTACATATTGTTCTGGATTAGTAACACCGTCATCGCACACTTTATCTCAAGTTACAATGGAAGTGCAATTGTGTTATTGATCGTTATTTGGGGTGAACCGGCCTTGAGTTTGCAGTGTACAAAAAAACTAATAATTTAACCCACTGATATCGAAGGGCAAAACTTGGACGTCAGAACTCCCAACAAGCAACCCCCCCTTCTCCCACCCAACCAACACCAATGGGAGGAGGGGGTGGTCAGCACCTGCTGCCCCCCAGGAACCACAGAAAGAAACAGCATACTGGCCATGCCAATGAGCCAGGCTGGCAGCCCCCCCCCCAACCCAACACACACACACACACATGCCATCATTCACGCATCGGAGCCTCCTCAATCAATAGGCTTGATGCAATGCCGGGCGCTGCAGGACGCATACCAATAGCCCCCCACATTGATCCACCGTCAGTCAACTGCAACCTGATTCACCACAAACCAGTGTCAAACATATGTATTCTTTTTCCGCAAATGTATTTCTCTTGTGTCAGTGTTTTTCTTTTTGCAGCACTTACAGTGGCACGGATATATCTGTGTTGGTGTGCTTAATCATTGAGATTGTTGCAGCTTAATTGCAAAACCAGAGTCGAATCGTGGCACAGAGCCTGGTCGATAAACAATGAAAATAATGAGTTCTTGGTAAGAGCTCACTCAATTTTGGCAGGGATAATGTTTTTATAATGTCATTTTAAAACTCAATTGTCATCTCCCCCCCAAAAAAAGAGAGAAACGATTTAAATCCTGTGACGTATTTTACCCACTGCCAATTGGATAATATTTATATTGTGAAATTCCAGCTCTTGTCGACAGTTGAACCGCACAAGCTTAAAATGCTCCGCCCCTCCGTCAGCCAGATAAAACCTTTTTTCAAAGACTTTGAATTTGAAGGTTTCTTGTGATCGTATTTTCCGGGATATGGGTTCTAGGCTCATCGTGTTGTGTATGTGGGGAAACCATGGCTGGCGTTCCAAAGAAGTGGGAATGTCCTTCGCTCTGCCCCCGCTGCTAGCTTGATGACGTCTGTGGTCAAACATGTGAATGCTACGGTCAGCCAGTGAACCATGACTACCACCGGACTGAGAGAGCATGAGAGAGAACGAGAGCGAGAGGGCATGAGAGAGAACGGAGGGGAGGACGAATCAAGAGGACGAAAGAGAGACAACGTGAGAGTGAAAGAGCGAGAGAGAGCGAGAGAGAGAGCGAGAGAGAGAGAGAGAGCGAGAGAGAGAGAGCGAGCGAGAGAGAGAGAGCGAGAGAGAGAGAGCGAGAGAGAGAGAGAGAGAGAGAGAGACTAAGAGAGGAGGATAAATCAGGAGAGAAAAAGAGAGACAACGTGAGAGAGCCAGAGAGCATGAGACAGAGCAAGAGAGGGAAAGATAAAGACGCAGTAAGAGAGTGAGAAATGAGCCTATGAGGGAGAGCGAGAGCAAACGATAAGGGACTCATTTATCACCGGCAAACCGATGCCAGAGGAGACAGCTCATTGGCACCAACAAAAAAACCAACAAGCAAAAGTTTTTTTTTCCCGAGGTGGACGTTAACTCGGTTAGCCTGGCCGTGCGCTCCCTAAATAGGGCCTGGGAGCCTGCGCTAACCAATCCGGCGCACAGATGAGAGCCGGTGACATCACCGGCCCTATCACAAACAATCCGCCACCAGGTCTCGGACCAGAGGACACACACACGCGCACACGTTCACAGGAACACACTGTATACACTCTGATGTATATGTGTCGCAGGCTATGTCCCCGCACGCTACGCTTTCCGCCTCTCCGCCCACACTGGCGGGACGGGCCTCTGATGCGTGGCCTTCAGCCGTGGCCCGGCCGGCTGAGGTCCCGGTATCACTGCGGTGCAGGGCAGAGGAGAATCAAGACAACTGTAAACAAATAAACACGAGGAAAGCAGCCGTGTCTAAGCGGGTCTATTTCTAAACCCACGGGCCCCGGCGAGGTTCCTTTTTAGGGGATATGCGAGGAAACCTTGGCAGGAAGTCGTTTTCCATGAAGTCAGCGTTGCACGTGTGCGGCATTCCAGAAAGGCTGTGAGTTTCCCGGGGAGGATAATTAGATAAATCTCCTGATTTATGGCTTAAATCCGATCGCTCATGGGCGAGCGTTTCAAAGTTGAAGGAGGTGAGAGAGCGATAAAAGAAGGGTGTAAGTCAAGGGAAGGAGGGGAGGATAGAGCAGGACGCCAAGGAGACTGAGAGGTTGAAGTCGGCGTTGAAATAAAACATTAGTCAAGTCAATGTATTTGGATAGCAGGCCTTTGTACGGCGGCTACAGTCTCAAAGGGCTTCACGGGCCCATATTGTACAACAGCCCCTAATCCTAAGCTCTCTGAAGGGCAAGGAAAAACTCCCCAAATACAAAGGGAAGAAACGCAGAAGAGGGATCTCTCCTTCTAGGGAGGGTTAGGAGTGTGATAGGTGCCGAATGAGTAGACAGATGATCACAGAAAACTTAAACAGAGCAGAAGCAAAGGTTACGTAAGAAACAACATGGACATTAGGATTTTGTTGCTGTCCTCAAGGCTATTGTTGAATCAGATGCACATAAAAAAAAAACGAATCAACGTCTTGAATGCTCCGCAAACGCCCTGAGTGTATGGGGCTGTTACAGCAGGCCAGCCTAGTGCATGTGGTGGTGTGGACGTGGCTGCTGTTAACCATGGAATGCAGCTGCCAGGGCATCCAGTCATGAAGATTATGTAACATCACCGGGCATTCACTCCTCTAATGTATTAGGCTGGAGATTTGATCGCAAATCTCCAAGCCGGCAACCAATAAAATAGAAACATGTTCTCTGCATTCTGGAGGAAACACTAACCTTGAACAAGAGACACTGGCTTAATCCTTAATTTAATGTGAAAGGAAGTGTTTTCCTTTGTAGTCATTTCTAATGTAGGAGCACAGAGTTTCTTTTAGCAGGTCATGTAACGTGATGGAGAAATCCTGCTCTTGCAGGTTGTGTCGTGTTCACCAAAGTGTAGAGTTAAGGCGGAACCTAGACATGGGACTTAACAGGATGTTAATCACAAGGTCAATTCGACATTCAAAAGCACTTATTCAAATTGCAGATTCAGTCAGATGCTTTCATCCAGCCTATATGTAAATATGTGTATATATCTATATATCTATATATATATATATGTGTGTGTGTGTGTGTGTGTCTGTTTGTCTGTCTGTCTGTCTGTCTCTCTTTCATTCTGTCTGTCTGTAGATCTGTCTGTCTATCAGTTTCTCTGTCTGTATGTCTAGTAACCTCAATTCAATTCACACATCACACTTGACATATTGGTTTAAGCCTCACGGAACACCTACGGACGGAATCACAACAAGGACAATACACCTGTCCTCAACGATCAATAATCCATTAGTTTGAATGGTAGCTTGCTGGTCATACATACGACTAGCTAATGAACTGACCCCCCCCCCCCCCCCCACACACACACACACCGTTGTACAAGACCAGTGGAGTGGACAGAAGCGTGCCTGATGAGCCCAGAACAAAGAGGATACGCTCCAGCCAAGTGGTGTGTAGTTTGACACGCATGAGGAGATAATGCCACGGTGAGGACAACAACAAACAACAACAACAACAACAACAACTGCTATTCCCCATTGTATTGCATCAAACCTACTCACACGTCCACATTCATTCGAGGAATCCAAGTGAATCGATGCGTGTTGTGTTTTTGTTGCCTGGGGCACACGATTGGTTATGTTGTGCTTTCTTCTTCTCAATTTAAAATGGCTACCATGATAGCCCATGATATGTGTATACATGCTGTGTATAAAGTTAGAAACCACAACGTACTGCAGACCTGGGGTGGATGAGCGCCTAATGTATGGGCGGAAATGTTATTCTGGGATGTCAAGAATTCACCCGCGTAGCCACAGCCGGTGGATGTTTTATTCAGCCCAGAGCTCTCCTTTTAAAAATAGCTGCTGTCAATCTTGCCGCCTGTCCTCCACTCACCCCCCCCCCCCCTCCCCCTTCTCCCTTTGCTGCCTTATCTCCTTTTTCCTATATCATGGACCTCTCTCTCCCGCTCTCCTCTTTATCTATCCGTCTCGTTATGTTTAATGCAGAGCGATTATGTTCCCTTCGCCTCGGCTGCCAAATCGCGTGCAGGCGCCGCGGGCTCGGGCCGGCCGCCACCTGATTCCCGCCTGATGGACTCGCTGCACGCCGGCCCCCGTGCTGGCCCGGCCCCGCGCAGGCCCGGCTAGCACGCTGTGCTCGAGAAACAGATGCTCGTTTTCCTGAACTGACACATATGCTGCAGAAGCAGCAGCAGCAGCAGCAGCAGCCAACAGGAGCACACTGAAGGACTTAGACAGTGGATTGGCAGATACACCCATGAATAACACATGCTTGCACACACGCGCAAAAATGACAATGCCCACACACACACACACACACACAGATGAAAAACACATTTGCATACACTCGATGTATGCACTAGGGTTGAGTTTCAAATGGAAATGAGTGAGAGGGTGTGTGTGTGTCTATATGTTTGTCTCTGTGTGTACAGTATGCGTGTGTGTCCGTATTTACGCGTGTGTACTTACACGTGTACCTACAGTATGTATTGTGTATGTGTTGGTCTCCAAAGGCTTTTTGGGCTGCACCCCACGCTCTGATTGGCCGGACGCCAGGGTCGGCAACCTATCACGTGTCAGGGGGGGGGGGGGGGGGAGGGGGGAGGTCACGTGGTGTCAGGGGGGGGGGGGGGGGAGGGTGGAGGTCACGTGGTGCCAGGGGCCTCATTATCAGGCACCTGGCACAGCAACCTGCGGCCCCCCGATGCAATTAAAGCAGGTAATGGATCTCACTCAGGTGTCATCTGAACCTCAGACTGGATCCATCTGGCCTCGGCTCTCCTCCTCCAGTCCACCTCTCTTTGTGTTCTTGCGGTTAACTGTACTACTAACTGTATTGTATTACAGTTGGCCGAGCTTATTTATCTCTGAACAAACACACGGAGACCTCGTAGTGAGAGAGGCGTGCGGGTGGAAACAATGGTGGTGGTGGAGGAGGTGGTGCGGGGGGGTGGTGCGGGGGGGTGTGGTGGTGGTGGTGGGGGGGGGGAAAGACTCCGATCCGGTTTTAATCTCAAATACACAATGCTGTGATCAATAGCTGCTCTTTGGGATGTGCTTTCACCGTTGCCTCTGTGATAGGAAGAAAACATAAACTGAAAGTAAAACAGCTCTAAAATCGAACAAATGATACATTTGAACAAGCGTTCTAATCAAAGTTTATCATACATGACACAATATCCACTTTTATTGAGAGTGCAAATAACAACCGATCAGATTTCAGTGCAGCTGTCGCCTCTATCAAGATGATTGGAATCGAGTGTGTGTGAGGAATGAAACCCATTTCCTCGCGGCTCAAACAACCCGGATTGTTGAGTTTTTTTAGGGCTCTTTTCAAGTCGGTAAGTGGGGAAGATGGGTGAGACAGTGATATTTTGAATAAAAGTGATTCTCTCGGGGATTTGCAGGAAGTGACAGATTTAACAGTGCATGTGGAAAGTCTCTGTGGTGTCTTATCCTTAAGAACCATGCTCTTAGCAAAAAGGAAATCTATAAACACAAATATACAGTTTACAGCACAGATTCTAATACATTTTTCATTTGATACTTGTGTGTTTGCGTGTGTGTGTGTGTGTGGGTGTGTGTGGGTGCGTGTGCGTGCATGTCTGCATGCGTATGAGGGTTCGTGCATTTGTGTCTGTGTACATGCCTGCATGTAAGTGTCTATGTTTTGTGTATGTATGCGCATGTGTCTATGTGCATGCGTGTGGGTGAGAGAAAGTGTCCGTGTCTGAGAGTGTGGCCAAAGAAGTGAAGGAGACTGCGCCTCGCGTCTCCTTCTCACCTTGATGAAGGAGTGCGTCCAGTGCCTGAGGCCGGCCGTATGGCAGACGGAGACAGACGGGACATAGACTGGATGGATGCAGCCTTCGTTTCATTAACTTCCCTCTCAGCCCTTCCTAGCAAACCCAGCCACACCAGGGAGTTGTCATTTTTGTATATATTCCACATATTCTTTGAATAATCCCATCCGTGGCACAACCCTTTGAATAAAAGGTTTAGCGCTTTAGAGAACATAACACATTTTTGGTTAGCATACAGGCCGGATGCTAACGGTAGAAGCCTGTACTGAGAACCTTGTAAACCGTGTTTGGAAAACGGTTGAATTGGTTTAGTTGCGTGCTCATTTCTCCAAATGATATAGTCATACTTTAAAATAGGCTGACACATACGCCACTCCTGGGACTTTTTCTTCCCAATTTGGTGTCTGCTGAGAACAACTGATTCATTCAAAGAGATCTCTACACGAATAACAGAAGGGGATGACTCTCAAATGCTTTTTTTACCCACTGTAATTCTCACAGAAGCCAAACAAGAATAACCTAAAATCTCGTGTACCAGTCTCATCATCACCAATTAGCCGCTGCAGTTTGCTGTTGTGTGTGTGTAGCGCCATGAACAACTATTAATGCTCAGCCAGTGTTTTTTTTATGCCACCCTCACACATTCGGGGTGTGAGAGGCAAGCAGATGCATCACTTCTGCTAGCTCTGGTGTCAGAATGACTTAACAGCCTGCAGAGAGAGAATATAGGGCCCAACAGCGAACTTGTTCTCATTTTCATCATTTCCTTCCTTGTCTTTTCTTGTGTATGGTGTATGGGGGAATGGGGGGTGGGGAGGTTGACGTTATCAAGCCTGGGGTGGTGCCTTGGAACGGGCTCTTCTCTGGAAGAATATACATTGAGTCGAGCCTTCGAGAGCTCCAGCTCCCGTCTGCCTCAGGGACGGTGGTTATGGCGGGAAGTGGTCATCGTCGTAGGGGTAGTATGTATGTGTGTGTGTGTGTGTGTGTGTGTGAGACAGTCCACTTCATATTGGTCGGCTTCTGGGAGAGATGGAGCACGGCTAGACGCGAGAGGCGACACAAACGAGGCCGCGGGGCCCCCAGGCAACGCGCATACGTTTGGACCTAGTCGGGGCGAATAATGCCTGGGAACGAATGCCGGTGGCCCTGGGTGATGGCGAGCATGAGCACTGGGCCGTGCGTGTTGCACGTCTGGGAGAGCTGGAACCTTAAGCGGTGCGATGCTGTCGAAGGCCCCCGTGAATTAGAAGGGGAAAATTCTCGGTGGTTTGTTATGGAAAGGGCCGCTGATGAAAGCCATGGATCAGAGCGTAGCGTAAACACACACCAGCGCTGGCTCTGCACCCCTCTATGCTCAGATGTGTTGTGTGGGTGTGTTAGTGTGTGGGTGTGTGTGGATGTGTGTGGATGTGTGTGTGTGTGTCTGTATGTGTATGTTCGCACAAACACTCTTATCATGCACAAATTCAGACTTGCAGGCTCTATCTCTTTCGCACATGCACCTGCGTACACAGACACACAGACATACAGGACAGCGTGCACTTTGGGATGCATGGGCTGGGGGATTAGCAGATGGAAGATGTTGAAACAATATTGTCTCTTTTCTGTTGCTGATGAATATCCACATTCTATATGCATAACCATCCAACTGTTGCCATGTTGTATAATTCACAAAATCTGTCAGTGGAGAGAGAGAGAGAGAGAGAGAGAGAGAGGTCACACAATCTCCATGCTATGGCCAGGCACATGTAACAAAGCCCGCTGGCATCTCAACACACAGCCAATCGGCACGCAGCAGAATCCTTGCTGAACCCCATTGTCATGTTGGCAGAGAACAGCTACTTTATTTTCTTTACCTTATTACTTTATTTTCTTTACCTTATTGTATTTTAATGTCAGGTGGACATCCTTAATAAGCCCTTCGGGGTTTCTTTTGTCCCACCCGTGCATCTATGTATGTCTATGCAAATCTTCTTGCCTTTTTTAATCTTGTTTATTTGCACAAATAAAAAACTAAACTAAACTAAACAGTATCTGAGTCTGTTGCTCGGCTGCCATTTATCCTTTTTGGGTTTTGAGCGGTTCGCTGATCTAGCGATGCAGACTGGTGTTTACTGCTACAATTGATCACACTCTCTATAACTTGTTTGGTGTTTCAGGAGATGCAAGCTTCATGGATCTGTGTCATTCCAAAGTGGTCTCTCTTTGTCCTTGTTTTGGAAAAGTGCTGTTTGACCCACGGCCCATTAGTCTGTGTCACGCTGTCTCGCTGAGCGGATCAACCCAGGGGTGGTGGCTGAGCTCTCAACACGTCGTGCAGTGGACATGCATTAACCCACATAGCCATGCAGCCACTTAAGATGATGCATACATTTATAAAGGTGGACATGCATTTACCCCAAGAGGGAAAACGTCTTCACAAAGTAATATTTAATCAAACACCAGGCTCATATGAGTGCTGTTGTGCATTGTTTGTCTGTCGATGAAATCACACAAAAAAAACCGGATCTGCAGTATTCCAAGAGCGGAGCCGGAGAATCGTTCAGAAAACGCCTGTTAAATCTTAATTTGAAGTAACACTGATCCACTATCGCTCTCGTTCCTCTGGCGGCTTCTAGGAAACCTCGCTCCTATACGACTAGCTGGAAAAAGGTACAGACAATACCTTTCCTTTTCAGGTCATGAGTATGAGCCCGACCGTTCCACCGGACCCCCCGCTTTCATCCCAGAGACAGCACTTCCCCGTGACGGTTTTACAAGCTGTCTGCCCCCTCCTCCAGACGGGACGATACAGCCCACTGCTTCCCCGGTCCTCCTGTCCGTCGCCATGGATATCGGCATCACTTGTTTACTTCCCGACACGATAGGGGAGGAAAGGCTGGGTCCTGTTCTGGATCTGACTGGGACTGCTGTCTTATTCTCTGGCAGAAAGCACTGATTCCATAGGCTCCAAAGCACGCGTAAACATCCGACTAGTGCAATGTTATGTAATCCCTGCCAAGACTTTCGTATTCAATGTGTTTGTGTAGTGCCTTAATATGATTGTGGAAACGTACAATATTTCATCCCAGCACAGCTGTGCTGTTGTTTGGATTCATAGTCATATCTTGTTTCCAAAGGACTGTGACACGACTCAGTTAATCTCAAATATCCAGCGTGGGAGGATTAGGACATTAATCAAACAGCTTTACCTGTCCAGCTCTCGCTAGAACCCCCTGGGCTCCATACAGGCTCCTCCTCCACTGTTCCAGCTCTCACACACACACACACACACACACACACACACACACACACACACACACACACACACACACACACACACACACACACACACACACACACACACACACACACACACACACACACACACACACACTAGACTGGAGAATATTTTGGGGGAAACTGATTCGTCCTCTTTTCTTGGGAGCAATATACATATGCACAAGTGGGAAACTGTGATTTTGTTTGTCAGGCCATAGGGGTTTATGCTATACAATGTCAATGATTATATCCTGGAATCCAGCTCAATATAAATGTGGAGATAGAGAAGAGAAAGCATACCGCTGAGTAGTATTTGATTTGGTTCCTCTCCAGCCTCGGACTTTGCCAGATTATTATGTCTACTAAATACAACAAGTTGTGTTTTTTGCTTGGCGGCGAGTCTCAGGCAAGGCAAGCACGCAAGTTTCCATGCAAAAGGCAGACGTTCACAGCGCAGAGGACGGGCAGCAAAAGGTAAACATTGCCCCCGGCCATGTGAACCCGAAAGCTAGTCCCTTCTATCAACAAGCCCCACATGGTACTCCCACCAATCCCCCCCCCCCCACCCCCAACCACACCCCACGATGATGTACATCAACAAACGCGACAGATGCTAATCAAAGCTTGTTGGACTGTTTGTTTTCTTTCTCCGGTTTCTCCAATCTCACCCGTAGCCCCTGACTGCTTGGGCCAAGCGAGGGTTGAGTCTGAGGGTAAGAGGCTACTGAGCTGGATGGATCCACGCTGTGATTGCCTTTCAGATGATGAAATATCCACCTTTATTTTGTAAGCTGTACTGGGAGTATGACATGGTAGGGAAACACGTGGACTAGAAAAGAAAATTGCACACACACGCAACCATCCGGTAATCTCTGCGCTTTAGGCTGTGCGATAAACTTTCGGGGGCGCGTGAGGCAAAGCGATAAAGTATAAGCGAGGGAATGAAACCAATGGAAAAATAAACCGTATCTTTAATAAAGGATTCTTCTGAGAAAGCTAGATGGTGTTCTGCTGTGCTGTGGCACTCAGAGCTCTTTGTAAATTCAAAGGAGAGTGTACTGGCGGCTGACGTCACTGGGAATATGACTTACTACTTTTCAGAAAATCATATATCAAGTGTTGATGAAAAAAAAAAAGGAGGCCAATGATTACACGCTTTCTCATCTTTCCAGTCACTTCAGGGAGAATTCAACTGGAACTCAACTCACTGCCCTGATTTGACTTACACACACGCACACACACACACAATCACACACACACAATCACACACACACACACAATCACACACACACACACACACACACACACACACACACACACAGACACTCACACAAACACACAAACGCACACTCACAAACATTTACACACACACACACACACACACAAACAAACACACACAAACACAAACACAAACATACACACACTCACTCACACACACTCACACACACAAACACATACACACCCTCACACACAAACACAGACAAACAAACACACACACACACACACACACACACACACACACCCGCTGTATCACACAAACGCATTGGGACCAAGGACAATGCTACACCCTACCATTGTATTACTTCACTGTATTTCGGTATGTATCTTCGGCCCCTGTCACATTTCATCTCCACGGTTCGGTTCGCGGCGCCCGCCACAACACACAACACACAACACAACACACAACAAACAATACACACTCATGGAAGGTAATACGCTTGGGCTTGTTTTACGTAACGACAAGTCAGGGGGGACGCTTGCATTGTGCAATGTCCCCCCAGTCTATTTTTAAATGCTCGCACACACACACACACACACACACACACACACACACACACACACACACACACACACACATACACACAAACACACGCGTAAGTATTTGCACACACTACTTAGGATCATGTTTTTCCTATGATCAAATTAAAGAGAAGTTATTGCTGAGAGAATACTATGACCATGAACCAAAAAAGCTGCAATACTTACCATTCAAGTGACACTTTGACAGCTTGATATTGTTTTCCAATTGCAAATAGTTTTAATCACCATCATTTGCAAACTGTCTATGGCTGCCCAACACCCATCCACTCCCCAATGGAAACCATCAATCTATTTGCTTGTGATGAGAAAAGCCTGCTTTGCATAGTGGAGTGGCAGTGTTGTGGTTTGGATAGTAGTGGCTTCTGGAGTCACATTTCAATAGAGCCAGTATAATGTTCAGTATGGGGGTGTTCAAATCCAGGCAGATCACGAGGGGGACCACCTCTTGTCCAACAACCGGGCTGAGATCAAATAAGAACCAGACGGCTGCAAAGCAACCTCGCGTCCAACGTGAACGTAATATGATCGCAGTGGACGGGGAAGGGGGGGGGGGGGGAATCAACAAAACAAAATGGGGGGGGGGGGGGGGGGGGAGACAGCTAACAACAAAGAAAACACACACACGGTTCTGAAAACAAAGAAATGCCCGACGTCGTTTATGCTCAAACTCCAACAGAATAACGGAGAACTCCTGTCGGACCCTTTTCCACTCGGCTGGGTGGGCTACACAGGTGAGCCTCGATAGCTTAACGAGGAGCAAGGCCAAAGGAGCGGGTCTGATTCAGAACAACAAAGTATAAAATGTCAAGGGAAAGAAAACATGCAATCGAACCATAAATATGAGCAGAAAAACAAAAAGGCCAGTAAGGTCCCTGAACCCTCCATCACTCATATTTAAGGTGGAAAAACTTGGAGACTGTCTCCTGTGACAGACTGAACTCTCTACGCCCTTGAAGGAGCCCACAGTCACACCTGACACTGGTCATGTTATCTCTTCCTTTTGTACACGTTAGCCTTCAGACACCCCAACGTGTTGTAGTCACACAACACATCAACATGTTGAATAACTTTTTATTTTTACAGACTACCACCAAATGGAAAACCAAAACACCAAAATAATCCGGGAACACAATCACTTTTATAAGGCAATTGCTTCTCAGTCTTAGAAATCAAAGCACAAGTTGTCTCCCATGAATAAGTCTGTTGCTCACTTAAGCCATATGCTCAGGGACTACAAGATCACAGAAGCAGTTTGTTTTATGAGTTTAAATGTACCATTATCATGACAAATTGACTCTGGGATTCATGTAGTGATAATGAACCCAGAAGATATTCTTCTGAGTGAGACTGTGTGGGTTTGTGTATTTGTGTGAATGTGTGTGTGTGTACGTGTAAGTATGTGTGTGTGTGTGTGTGTGTGTGTGTGTGTGTGCGTGTGTGTGTGTGTGCGTGTGTGTGTGTGGTTATGCATGTGTGTGTGTGTTTGTGTGTGTGTGAGAGGGCAAACTCTAATACATGTTATATACAAAAGCTCAAAAGGTTAAACCTAATGCATTTTGTATTCTCGTTTCCCACAATACATTCCCTCCTATCCCCACATACAATTGGAAGAAGCTTCTCAAATAGCTGTCAGATAGGGTAAAAGATAGATGTAAACATGTGGTATTAAAGAGAATTACAGTCAAACTCTGTCAAATGGAAAGGAGAAATTGGCTGTTTTCGTAAAGCCAAAGTATAAACAACAGAAACATAAAATGGAACAGTGGCAGTTTTGCTATCATCATTTCTGTGATTATTTTAGAGTTTTCTTTCCTTTGGGCGTCGGACCGTTTCGTTGGATTAATTCATGGAAGAAGGTTCCAGCGTTAGGATGATGAGGGCCTGTTATCGTGCTCCAATATAATGGGAGTATTCTTCGGCCTAATGATGTTGTTGTATCAGGGGAAAGAGTGGCCTCCATTCACTGGATTTCTTAAACAACGTCAGACTTCTCTAGTTGTGAATTTGTTCACAGAGGACGTGATCAAAAATACGGGTGGACTGGGGTTGTGTGTGTGTGTGTGGGGAGGATGGGTTCCACTTCCACGACCAATAAGGTTTAACGTAGGCTCACTCTATATGGAAATACACCGAAATTTCAAGGAGCGAGCTACAATGGCTTATTATTCTGCATTGTAATATCGAAAAAAACACCAACCCAGCTGGCGACATGGCACATTCTGAGTGTGCGGTCTGGTGATTGTGTGTATGGGAAGACACAAAAGCTCTTACTGTCACAGATACTGTAGTGTTTCTTTCAAAAGATTGCATCAACATGTTGTTCTTCATAATTCAACAAAACAAACATTCTGTGTAATCATTTTCTGGAGATCGATTGAAAAACCACCACTGGGTACAGTTGTTTTTGATCTGTTGGAATACATCTTTGTGTATGTTGTTCCCTGGGTTCGGGACGTACTGTGTAAGCACTCTGCGGTAGCTCCTAGGCGTGTGATGTGATGTTCAGAGTAGTAACCCCGGCTCTGCTCAGTGCAGAGGGCAGTGTACGGTGTGGCTTGGGATGGCAGGGAGGTCAATGGACCAGCGGGGTGCCGGTGCTGTCATCAATACTTAATGGCGGAGTGATAAGCTAATCACTGTGTCCATGGATGGTCCACCAGGCTTACAATTACAGCCCGCTGTTATGGACACCGGGGTTAGCTTAGTGTGCAATTAGTAGTGAACGTGTGATAGGGTTTCAGAGGCAGGTCAGGCCCGGTATAAGGAGCCAGCGGTCATCCCATGGTCACCACTGTGTGTGTGTGTGTGTGTCTGCAGCAGGTGGGTGATGGGTGAGGATGAGGGGGATACATATACAAACAGGGTGTTAGGGGGAGGTAATTGGCCTGAGCCATGTTCCCCATGTCCATTATCAGCCCTGACACAAGCGGATGGGATATGGCACCATATCATATCATAACATGTCCGCTGGTATATGATATAACATGATCTGATATGATCTACAATTATATGTATGATATAAAATAATATGGAACATGACATGGTATACAATATGATATAAAATGAAATGATAAACTATTTGGTCTAATATTATACAATTAAGATATATGATGATTTACAATATAAAAGGATATGATATACAATATGGTTTAACATAATGTGAGAAGGAGAATGGTTCATATCATATGATAAACGGTGAAGGTTACATAAATCAGTGATTCTCAGCTAGTGGATGGTGACCTAGGGCATATTGAGTGGGTTGCATATTATATACCAAACCTTAATCTTTAGAAAGAAGCCCATGATTTAACTAATGTTTCAATTTGAATTGATGTTTCGATCGCTTACTATCTTTTGAGTTGAGCCACAATTGTTGCAGCTCCTTGTTTGCTAGTGTTATAACAGTACATGAAGGCATTGTTGATGACTGCAATATTGGTGAATCATTATTTTATTTCTGGGTGGTGACTTAATGACTAATGACACATGTGGTACCTGAGGCTACACTGGAGAACCACTGCTGCATACAAATGATATAACGATTGGATAGCAAGTCAAATGATATATATTATTTAAGTATGTAAAGTTGTATGCTATAAAGTGATATGATAACTAATGTGTTAACTGTTAGCTAATGGCCTAGTAATTATTTACTTATGGGGTTCATGTTTACTAATGGTGCTCATGTTAACTTAGGTATTTATGTATCAATTATTTAGTAGGGTTAGGTTTCACCCTAATCCTGACCCTTATCCACCAACCCCAACACTAACCCTAACCCCTCTGCTGATGCTGTATAATAATGCTTAATTATTACTGCATCAACTAATGTTCATTGATGGTAAATTAATGTAGGCCTACACTTATTGTAAAGTGTTAACCATTATATAATATTCAATGATATGATGTCAAGGGAATCATACATACGATATTAACATTATACAATGTGAAGGTTATATAAAATATACACTCTCTTTGACCCGAGTTAGAGATTCCGTTTCCCCATAGTTTAACCCCCCCGCCCCCAAGAGATGTCCTTGGCTAACAGAGGTAGGCTACTATAACGCAACATAGGCTATATAACTTACAAATTCCATATAACATAATGGTCTATCTAAATACATTTTAGTTAAAAATACGCGAGTATATAAACATGTGGATGAATCCTGCATGCTGTGTTGCAGTGGCTTGCTCTTGTCAACAATGCCGCGTAAAATGTCTGCAGACACCAACGTAGCAGCAAAGTGAGGGGAAGTTACAGAACTGAATGGACATGGAGACACTATGTCCAGTTTGTGTAAGCAATACTTGCAACATTGACACCAGTTCCCCTAATGCCAAGCCGTGAACACAGAGGAACATATGATCAATGTTGTACAAATCATCCTCATGAATGCAAGGCAGACAATTATAACGGGACGTTATTACGCACCAGCCTCAGCCGTGGGCCAGCGCAGTTCAGCTGAATGAGTTTTGGCGAAAAGTAATCATTTATTCCAGCTATCCCTGAAAAGATCGTCAACATTGTGTTGGGCATGACGATTCATGCATGCAAATCGAATCAGGGTTTAACTGAAGGGTTTAATTCAAGCTGTTAAATATATTAATATTTACAACGCCATCGATTCACATTGGGCATTTCATTACGCGGGGTTTAGGGGGAGTTTAAGCAATCCTGTTTAGAAAGTTGAAAGCACCAAACGTACCTATAGTTGTGATGACCGTGATAGCGAAGTAAAAAGACCCGGCGAATTTCCACTGCACCCCAGCTTTGTGTGGCTTCAGCTGCAGCACCACCCTCTCCAGCTGGTCGAAGGCGTCCTTGGACAGGTTGTAGGTCTTGAGAAGTTCACTTTTCGTCTGGTCCAGCTCTGTCCTCGTGCTCGTCTCCTTTTCGGATTCCAACACATCGAAAATCGCCGCGCCGACTATCAGGTAGGTGAACGTGCATATAATCAGGGCAAGGGTCCTCACGTTTTGCCTCTTCATGGTCAGAAAGACTTTGTTGGGGTCTGGGGGAGTTTCGGCGTGGATCTTGAGGATGGGGAACTTGGCTGGCTCATGGCTGATCTGTTTCTCACAGAGTGGTGCGTCGCTCCATGCGCTTGGAGCTCTGAGAGGATACTACTGTTTGCCGAGGCGCGCGTTTTTCTATTGGAGCTGTTCATTCAGCACCACCCCGCCCACTGGCCAGTGGAACACCCCACCCCTCCCACGTGCGTGTGCGCGTGTTCGCGTGTGTGTGCGTGAGTGTGTGTGTGTGTGTGTGTGTGTGTGTGTGTGTGTGTGTGTGTTTGTGCGTGCGTGCGTGCGTGCGTGCGTGTGTGTGTTGGTGTGTGTGTCTAATTCTCCCTCTCTCGCTCTCTTCCTTTCTCTGAAAATAGCTAAACGTTCTGTTTATTTGCCCTGATTGATTTTCTGTAAATGGTTCAATAAAGGACCTGTGAAGTCTAATCTTTCTCTCGCTCTCTCTCATAATTAATCAACAACTCCGTTAGTTATAAAACTTCTTAGTCATGTGCGTGAGGCAATTAGGATTATAATTTCCTCAAAGAAGCCCATGTCCTTTTATCAATGCTGTGGTTGTTTGTTTCCTTCTATGTTAAAACATGTAGTGTTTTTTGTGCTGTTATGTAATGTTGATAATCATTGGATGTCCCCTCCTAGCGGTGCTCAGTGTAATCCTTCCTCCTTACCTAACCACACTATACTCAGTCCCCCTTCGCCCACCTGCCCCCGGCCGCCAGTGACTCCAGTTTTCAGCCCTGCCCCCTGTCTGTGATGGGATGTAGTGTAGTTAGACTAGTCTGTAGTGTCGTTGTTTATTTGCACACATATCTTAACGTTTTGGGCTTTTGTTATGCGTTATGCTGCCCTTTAGTTGCTATTTCTGTTATGCTATTTGATGATGGTAAGTGAAATCGTTCACGCTCTTGTGAGTTTGTCTGAAGTCGATGTCATTATTATTCTATTCAATATTTTTTTACTCGTTAGGTAAAGCTTATTAAATCTTAAAACAAAGTAGGAACCCGTCTTTTATTGATGTACTTGGTGAAGTCCTCAAGGTGATTAAGCAACTTAGATTAGATGCTGGGCTTCAATGAATAGCTATTCTGTTCTACGTACAATCGGCTCTCCGTCTCTCAAAAAACAACATAAATGTCAGAAATATCAACGTTAACTATTTATATATCAACTTATATAATCAAATAACAGATCTATGTTATATTCTATACTTTTAATTGTCCGTCCCCAAACCTTTTTCAAAAAGGCTGAGCCAACGAAGTGTCGGTTCACACAGACACATTTGTAAACAATCTCACACACACACGCACGCACACGCGCGCGCACACGCACGCACACATAAAATACATGCACATGATACGCTAAGATGCACGTGCACACATAGCGTGTCCGTCTGTAACACCTCGCCACGTTGACAGTTCTCCATCATCACATCATCTAAGGAATCGCTGAGAGGCAGAGGAGTGAATCTGCATAATCCTCTGCCAGTCACTGAGCGATGGCCCAGTGCAACACTAAAGGCAACTATCCAGGGCCAGGCTAAAAATAGCTCCAGCTTCAATAAACACGTTAGTCAAGCGAGCTGGCCGTACCTGAAATCCTCGCTTGAGGGAGTCACATGGATCAATAATAGGTCAATAAATCAGAGATCACTTAATCAATAAATGACACTTTGATTTAACAGGGAAATAATATGTACATACATACATACATGCATACATATATATATATATATATATATATATATATATATATAATATACTATACTTATATTATATACAGCCTAATGGATATAGGTGGGCATTGTACAGTATGCCTAATACAAAGAAACATTGGAATGAAAGATACAGTTACACATGAAAGAAACACCACATCAGGTAACCCTGGTGTGGATGTGTTTTGGTGTCTGTCGTTGTGTGTATGAAGAGTATGAAGAGTGTCTGTATTCAGAGTTTAGTATTCTGAGATAGTACACCACAACCCAAACTTCGAGGATCAGACTCAGGGAGGGGTTCTGTATTAAACAATCCCCATGTAGGAGTCTAAATACTTTACCAGTGACCATTAAGACAAGCTTTAGTTTCCGGATTCTGGTTCTGGTCTCTATGGACACTCTCTTTACCTAGATTCTGGTTGAGACGTTGGAATTTAAATAAGCCGGTCCTTATTAAAAAAAAAATGCCCAAAGGCACAATTTCTGCTTTCATCTATAGCGTTTGACCTCCACTGCCCTCCATTTCTCCTCAGAAAACTGCCCCAGCTCTCCCAAGGGAAACTTTTCCGGGTGATGGTTGATCATGGGTGAATATTGATCCAATCAAAGACTGCTTCCCGGAGCCAAAAGTAACACTCTAATCCCAGATTGTATCGATATCGGTGATTATGGTGGTGAATCAAACAACGCTGCATGCGTTGCAGATCCTCTGTAGAAATACAGCAGAGCGAGACGGCTCTCAAAAGATTGAAAGCCGTTCCTGAAGGCAAAAGCAACACTAAGTGAGTTTCTAAGTGTATTAAAAACACACTGTCGAAATAGAGAGCTTCACACTGGAAACCTGTCAAGGGCCATGGAAGTGTGAAGCCAATAGGTTTTGCCATCTAAATTGGATGCGGGATATTGGATATTGGATATTGATTGCATTTCCCATACATATTGTTTTAGAAAAACATAATGCATTGTCAGGGTTTGCATCTATTAAGCGTTGGGGGTGTAGCTGTGACTCAGCCCCTCTTACGAACCCGCCTGGGGGCTAACGGTGCATCGTTTCTGGATTTGTCCTCCGGGAAGTCTCTCTGAGATCGACAACGCTACACAGCCCCTGGCCGCACCGCCTTTACTGCCGTTCACACCGCGGCGTTGTGATGCGATGGTGTGACGTGAACCATGTCCTCAAAGCAACCGCGTCCACAAACCACACCCAGGACATCTGGATTAGGCAGATGTGTTTGCCAGTGCAGATGTCTGCCGTGGTGAGATGTGGAGATCCGTTCTAGTAATCTATTCTTGGATCCGTCGTCAACAATAATCGAATGGCTGGACCCACTGACAAGAAGGTCTGTTTGCAGGCTTCAAGAATCCAGACAGACAAGAATAAACCCCAAATGGCCCGTGTGGAGTATTCCCGGACGCTCAGGATCTACAGAAGCATCCCAGACAGCTCTGACAGTCACTTTACATTTTCTACCCTCTCTTCTCTTTCTACCTCTATCCCGTCCTCAAACGTTATCTGTTATCTTATCTTATCTGTATACAGTTTCATGTGTTTTTGTATCCTGTGGTCTGAGGTCTTGTTTCACAGCCCCCTGCATCCATAACTCATAACTCGATACATAATTAATATAACTCATATGATGTGGTAAAACTGTAACTGTGGCTTATATTTAGACCCCAGATGTGCCCTGCATTACAATATATCAAGGATCACACACTTCACATCAATCGAGAGGGACAATTCATGACCAGAAGCCTTCCTTCTGTCCGAATTGTCCAACTAGTGAATCTTATAAATTGATCCACGTCTTTAACATGCAAATTGAAAATACTTAACGGTATAATGCAAATTTAGGCACCAGCTTTGCTTTAGCTATGGTGAGGAATTGAATCATGTGTCCTTGTGTCATCACGGTTCTATTCACAGGTTTACAGTGCACAGTATGTTCCATGTTGACATGGTGCAAACCCCTCGGTTTAAAATAAATCCATATCTGCTGAAAATGCATTCTGCACTTTCAGCCTTCCAGGCAAACATAATCTCAAAATCTTGCTATCGATACAGCCAGTCCTCGTATGCAGGGGCATGCAAAGGCTTCTCACACATATGTACACTCGCAGACATATGCTCAGTCTTCACACATAAACTCACACTTGCTCACAGATACACACAAATACACACACAGGCACGCACAGTTTACACACATGTTCACGCACCACACACACACACACACACGCGCGCACACACACACACACACGCACTTGCACACACACACACACACACACACACACATACACGCGCATACACACTCGGGGTACTAGCAAGGCTGACTTAACATTACTTGAGAGAACACATTACATAATGGCGTGACACAGCGACATCATTAGGGCCGAGTCGAATAGGCAGCAGCCGTCAGCGGCCCTGTCCTCTCCCACACCTCCACCGCCACCGCCACCGCCACCGCCACCGCCACCACCCCCCTGCCCGCTCCCGCCTTCTGCACACTGGGAGCGGTGGCCTTCAGATGGAGGCCGCCCCCCCCCCCACTCCCCCACCCCTCCCCTCAGCTGGCATTCAGTTAAAAACCTTTCATTTGCCCATCATCATCTCTGCATCTCAGCAGTGAACGTCCCCGCCCTCCCCTTCTACAGTCGCCATAGTACTACTTCAGCACTCCACAAGCCAGGCAGGGCATCGAGACACGCATGGACGCGCACACTGCAACACAAACACACACACCTCTACTCCTGTGGCTTATTAATAAGCCACAGGAGTGGGAGTGGGGGTGGAAGGGGGGGGGGATCTCACCTTTCAACCATGAAATCCTTTTGTCATTTTGCTGCGGCGGAGTGCTACTTGCTTGATCGTGTGCCTCGGGAGTGGAATTATCATGGGATGATTTTGCATGAAATGATGTTGGTTGAATTTTGAAATGATGACCGCATGCTGCTGCTCCATGAAATGTGCTTTTGAGGACTCAGAAGGGAGTGGAGCTATTGTTCTGTTTCATTATTTCGAGCACCTGGTATTAAACATACAGTAGAAGGCTTTTGAACAATACTTGATATTCATACTGACATTATACTGGATACTTAACTTGATATTCGAGTTATTGTTTTTTGAGCACTGTGACTGATGCTTGTTGCTTCTGTGCAGTCACTGGCCTGTTAGCTCTGCGTGGTACAGGATAAACTTTTTTTTAATAATAAAATAACCACATACTACAATAGAACATAACATAAAACAACATAGTCACAAACTCAATGACAAAACGTACTTTATGATCCAGCATTGCTTTCGTCTCTTCATATGTTACATAATGTATATCTTTCTGTATTTAGCATAGAGATATATCTTTCGTTGTTGTTTGAAAAAAGAGTTACAATTATTGACAGCATGGCTTTGATTAAATCTAAACTGCATGAGGTCAACCCACAGTTCATACTTATTGATTATCTGCCAAGAACATCCAGCACCGATCTGCATTTTTAAAGATTGATTTGAAAGACCAAGTCATGAATTTGATACATATCTAAACACATACAACAGGTGTATATGCTGAAGGTAGCGATCACATTATTATGCAAAAATCCCTATCGATTTGGCACTGCATATAATGTTGTATGTTCTATCCATACAGTGGCCCACCCTGCTGTGATATTGATGTCATGTCAAAGTAAGGGGCCCTGCGTGCCAGCCTCCTCCAGGGACCCCCCTGAGAGAGGTGTCTGACAGCACATAATGAGGCCGTTCACAGATCCTCTGGCCCCCAGCTGGGCAACCCTGGACATGATCTGCACTCCTCCTTCGTTAGCACTGACTTACACAAACTTAATACATGTACATACACACTTAAGTCATCTACACATACATACTTAATGCATGGCCACACACACACACACTTACAGACTCGGTTAATGCATGTACACACACAAACTTAATGCATGTACACACACACTTAATATACACAAACACACACAGACACACACACACACACACAAACTTAAAGCATGTTCACACCTACACTTACACACTCACTTAATGTATGTATCCACACACTTAATACAAACACACACACACACGTGCACACACACACACACACACACACACACACACACACACACTTAATGCATGCACATACACGTAAATACACAGAATCAATGTGTGTGCACATGTGCGTATACACACACCATTCCATTCCGTTTGAACATTTTAGCGACAAGGCTTGTAGTAAATAAATTACCATCAATACATTATTTACAGCAGACTCAAACTCTCAAACTCTCTACAACATTCCAATGGCCAATTCCTGTGTTTTTATCCAGTTTAAATATGAGTCGTTTCCTGAACAAGACACTCACTGCTCTACCTCTACTCCGGCCACCAGCTCCCACCCCTGCCTTCCAAAGCGGTTTGGCGCCGGCCGGCTGTCTCCCACCGGCGTTGGCCATGGAGGAGGGAACTCCTCCTGGTGAACCCTTGTGCTGTTCACCTGATGCTGCCCGCCACCACACTCCAGTCCAACTCCCAATGGGATGTGCAAGTTCAGCAAGCCCAACGCAGGAGGACTTTTAAGGTTGCCATGAGGTCCCACCCCATAGGAATCCATGCTTCCCTCTCTGTTAAAGTGTCATTTCAAAGCAAAACCCGCTCTCCCCAGCTGGTTGATCTTTTTTATTTTTAGACGAGAATTGTTGTGGCAGGCATACGCACATGTACACATGGGCAAAGAGGACGAAAAAAAACAATGAAGAGGATTAGCAGGAAGAGATTAGTGATGTTTTATGTTGAGTAGAAACCCTTGACCACACACACTTGACTCTCTGAGTCTGAGACGCAGTTTGATTCATACATAGCAGCGTACGTAATGGAAAATCCACTATGCATTCGTCATACATTTGCTTTCAGTGCTTCCGTTACATTGGACAGTCAGTTTCCTGTTTTAATTCCACAGGGAAATGGATTTCAACGGATACATTGAAATATCTAAAATTTGCAGGACTTCATTGTTATTAATGAAATGAATAAATATCATTCGTTTCTTTAGCCTTAAGCACTTTAGTGTACAGTGCAGATTGATTCAACATATATTCTAATTATTCTCGCCATTTAAAGGTCTCCAAAAACAATTCAGAACCATGCTTGAGGCTTCAAATAACCTCGACAATATTCAGGTAGTCTCTGTATATAATGTCAACCAGTCAGAACACATTATGAAAATATTTCTCCCTTGTTTGTGCAACTTGTTCCAACTTGAAATTCTTATTGCCACTCCAATGCAAATCTCATGACCTGACTGTGGTTCTTATTTGTCTGAATGTAGGAGCAAGACAGACTAGTCAGTTGTCAGGGTGTTTGACTCTCAGCCGGTTCTGCATTTGAACCCCAACGTCTGCAGTCCACCTGTAGGCCTCCCTGAACAAGATGTCTAGCCCCAAAACGTTTACAGATAAGAAAGGGTCAATTTGGATTAAAAAAGCATCTGCTAAATGACTATGACTAATACTGCCAGGTTAGTGCTTTCACTTCCTTATAAATCTCCTTCTTGAGTTAATTGAATTGATTACTAGGGGAATGCATCCATTTAAGAATGTGGTTCCTCTTTACTTCTGCCCTGACTCTATTTATAGCCCTGCATAAAAGCAGGGCAGGTTCTAGAAGTTGACCTGTTTCTGCACCCCTCAGACCCAAGCACGTGGCTTCAAAGACCTCCCCTGCCCCCACCCCCACCCCACCACAACCACCAGCAGTAGCTCTTAGCCATGTTGTTTCAGCAGCAAATTACCGATCTTATACAAATGAGATGATGCCAATAGGTTCACTGCAGCGTTACAGGTCATATAGACGGGCCGCACAGAGCCTGTAACCAATCACACAGAGACCTTGGAATATTACAATCTGCCTTTGCACTTGATTTGATGTCCCAATGCCCAAACTCAAAATGCTCAAGACTACTAAATAAACATATAAAGTATATATTTTACAGAATAATGTTAGCACTATACACGCTGATCGATCAACAGGTTATTCTCAACAGGCCACAATTTCAAGAAGAAATGATGCCAGTGAACTTTTGTTCAGGGGAGATGTGTCTTTCAGCTGATAAATTCTTTAAGCACATAATCTACCTCCCCATGCGATTCATTATTAACCACATCATTCGCCCCCACCCCCTCCACATCAAACATCCTGCCGGCGTTCCTAGAGACACTTTGATTCGACTGATTGGATGCAAACATGTGACCATAAACTACCCCCTGCAGGTTCTCATAACCCCGGAGTGAGAGGCAACATACAGATAGATACATTTCAGCTGGCAGAGTCACCAAAGAGCCCTAAGGGGAAGCACAGTGATGGTCACAGTGCCAATATGAGGTCGAAACCCATTGGCATCAGCGCCCCAAAGGCCAGGGAAAGGTTATTGTGTTGCCACGGGTTACCGTCACATCTTCTTCTGCTTCAAAGGGTCAAGGTTGACAGTGGTCCCTGGTGGATTCTGCCTTCAACGTTTGTGCATCTTTCATGAGGACTCCTGCCAACAGACAGCTCCCACCGTATGCTGGTTGGCGACGGAGGTCAAATGTCAACAGCAATTATCATCGTCTACAGCGTTTGTACAGAAAGTGTTAATGAGTGACAAGCAGTCGTCCTCTCTGAAGTTCAGTCACAGCCGGCTGGAGCCCGTGCAAAGCATAGTGAAAGATAAAACAAGTTGTGTTGAAACAATTGTATTTATAATATATGCACATTCGTTTATAGACATTATGTATAATTGAATAATATGTTTGAATGGGTAAGAAATATCCAAATATAAATCACGTCAATGATATAAATATAAAATGAGTAATACAGCAGAGTCAGCAGCAGGGTCCTCCTCAGAGCATGTCTGCGGTGCCGGGGTGACACAGTGCGCTGTGCATGTTGTTCTGTTATGTCAGAATGAGGGGTCATCTTCCCCAGCCAGCTGGGTGGTGGTGGTGTTGGTTGGGAGGCGGGGGGACGGGGGGAGGGGGGGGGGGGGGGGGACAGCTGTAGGGTCTCTGCTGCGCTGAGACACTCTGTTCAGAGAGAACTGCTTCACTGAGCATGAGATCCGTGCGGCACACACACACACACACACACACACACACACACACACACACACACACACACGCACCGCAAATACACTTGCATACCAAATATGGGACGCATGCACACACACACAAACACACACACGCACGCACACACATGGACTCTCACTACGAACACACTTGGGTATCAAATATGCATCACATGTACAGAGACACGCACCGGCACACACACACACACGCACACCCACACACCCGCACTCACACCCGCACACACCCACCCAACCGCACACCGGCACACACACACACACACACACACACACACACACACACACACACACACACACACACACACACACACACACACACACACAGCCTTTTCCCATTTCCCATTTCTCTGTGCTGCCGTCTGGCAGGCGATACTGAAGGACAGTTTCTATCCTAGGGCCTTCAGGCTTCTCAACCAGCTGTGGGTTCTTACCTTCACAAGGCACTTTATAACCTTATCAACCTACATTATTTCGTAATCTACCTCATGATTGCACAGAACTATGACTTTTGCATATAACTGGGTCTGAACATTATTGCATTTTGGATATAATAGGATTTTGTTTATTTTCTCAGCTATATTTTTACCATTTTATATACTTCCCAGTACACTGTATACAGATGACATAAAACGTGTAGTGCCCAGTAGTGCCCAGTCAGACTCAATTGTCAATGTGAATTCTGCGCATTGACAATAGAAGACTTGGACTTGAACTTTAACACACACACACAAACACACAGACATACATTTACACTCGAACACACTCAAACACACACACAGTGGGGTACATAAATGAGCTTGAGCAGTGAGAACAGCCACGGATCAGAGGTTAGGATGAGTGCAGAAACAACATGCATGTGATCTCCGGTGTCACACCATGGGCTCCGAGTGGCTCCAGAGGAGAACTGGACCTCACCAGTTGCACTACATGTGTAACTGTGTATGGGGCAGCGATAAGTGAGGAAATATTGTATGTATAATACAAGTATTGAAAATGTATTCTTTCTGAAATTGGATTCATGTCGCCCTAACCGTGTAAGGAAAACTCACTATCATATGGCTGAAGTGTGTGTTATTACAATAACAATGTATTGTATTTAACGTAGTGGGCTTTTTTCTACCTCTAAAATGCTACACAAGGTTAAAGTAAATTAGGTTAAATAGTAGAGAGTTCATAGTTATTAAAATGCATGCCATAAATTGTCCAGTCAGTCCAGTAAGCTGAACAGCAAAACATATTACAAGTAGTGACCAGTGGGTGGCGGCAGCGACTCATGCCAGTTTAAAAGAAAACTTGAAAAATACTTCTCTGAGCATCTATTGCTTATTTACATTCGACTAACTTCCTATCTTCGTAATTTATGATAACATGTTTTGTCATCGTAGCCCTATCGTGAGTAGGTCCATAATGCCTTCACACATAGAGTAATAAAGATAACGTCGAAAGGTTTCGACAGATATAGATAAACGTGGAACGTCTGGGATCCGCCTCGGAGTCGGAACTCGGTTAACGACTCCCTTATCAATTTACGCACGCTACTTCCTAAATGCACATTTGGATAGGACCGCGTCAAGAATAAGGCGGTCCTACTTCAAAATAAAGTTCTTTACTTACAGGAGGCGACTCAGTGTCAGGGATATCGGTGGGATCCCGCTAGTCAATATTGACTAGGCTCCCAGGTGAATACATACTGTACATCCACGGTGTTTAAAGTTGACCGTCATGAACACCAAAGAAGTCAAAGAATTGGACGGATCCGCAGAGCAAGCCGCCAGTTTATTCGGGGCGCCAACTATGGAAAGTAACTCAGGACAGAATGGACACAAATGGAAAAGTTCTCACAAATGGAAAGTCATAACTGGGGTACGGAACCTACCTACGTTATTATAGCATGTTATGGACTGTATCTTGACTCCACTGGTTATTCTGTTCTATGCGTAAAATGTGCTTTTAATTCATACTTTTAAATTTCAGTGACAGCTGGTTGCTTGTGAAGTTGACATATATGTATGTATATATACTGTATATAGACCAATTGCCTATAAACTTCCTGTAGACACAACATTTGTTTCTCCTTCAGATTACATCCATGCACACTTTCCAATTCAACATTTTATCCACTATGTCTTTTCTACAACACACTTCCATGTATTTTCATGCAAGACTACAGTTGAGCATGCAGAATGAAACCAACCCATCAGTCATGTTCATAATCGCCCCCTCTGTGTCTTGTTTGAGAATGGGTGTTATGAAACACTAATGTCTTATTTATTCATATTACAGGTTTTTCAAAAATAATGTCCTGTTCAGTTTAATTTGGATCAACACATACCTATAACTAATTCAGGTCTACTACCGGATCCTACCAAAACCACTTTCACCTGTCACTTGATACTTTTGCAGAGGTGTTCGTAGACCTCTGCTTTATTTAAGATGAATCAATAAATGTGGTAAAGTGAAAACTGCAACGTCTAGACAGCTTAATCCTCTGGTCAGGAGTCTCTCTAGCAAACATCTGGGGTTAGGGCCAAGTTCCAGTTGCTGAGTGTTGCAATGCAGAAGTTTACTAAATCTGTAGATGAAAAAACTTTTCTCAGTGTGTTTCTGCTCCAAATGGCACTAATGGCGCCATGGAACCAGTGAGGTCATTCACAAGCAAGTGCAGACTAATGAGATTCTTGATGAACAATCGGATGGAAAAATAACTGAATTCAATCTGTGCTGATTTACAATTTCAGTCCCAATTTAAGTTTGTGTGGTACAATCTGATCCTTGTTGAACCCTCTTTAATAATAAATATCTCCAAGATTCAGACTATTTGGTTTCCACCACACATGCTATGACGTCTGAAAACCCAGGCTGGCTATTCCCAGAGGACCTCACTTTCATTTCTCCTCCCTGCCCACCTGTGTGCGTCGGACGTCTCAAGGTGACGCTCTGTCTGCAACCCACACGCCGTACGGATGTGTCTGGTTAGAGCTGGGAGGAGCGTGTATCGATCGGAATCCAGATTTACCTGCGGTGGTCGGTCCTCACATCCCCATTGGTGTCTTATTTAAAGAAGTGTGAATGTTCGATCGCCCATGTGGATGGACGGGTTCACTTGGTTTATCATTGCTTTCGGTTAGATTACTTTTGTAAGCTTTTCATTGCTTGGTTAATCGCAGGCGGCGTCGTGTAAGCGTAAACTGAGTCCAATGTTGGGAGCTAGCTACCAGGCGGAAAAGGGACAGCTGGACTGTTTTATTGGCCCTGTTACCACCCTAGTAGATGAGCAGAAACAAGGATGGAATTGTGATACACATTTGCATGGATGGCTTCTTTCAGGAAATGTTTTCTGTGCGGATTTCACTCACATTAAGTCAGAGCCATAGGCATCAGTAGTCTTGGCAGCAAACCACTAAGACCTGCGCCCTTGCGTTTATTGAGCAAACATCGCGTCCACCCACCGTTGGGTTTATCAATGAGAGGGGACCCCCCTTTTTCTATCATTAGCTTTATTTATGTCTGAACTGCCCAAGCTGCCTTTGAACCACCCAGTGTAATTACAAAGCCCCATCGCCACGCTGGAAGCAGCCTTCCCCGGTCAAAGGAGGAGGCCTGCAGCTTGAAACTGCTGCTAGTGTGTGGGTGTGGGTATGTGTGGGGGACTCTGTGTGTGTGTGTGTCTGTCTGTGTCTGTCTGTGTCTGTGTGTGTGTGTGTGTGTGTGTGTGTGTGTGTGTGTGTGTGTGTGTGTGTGTGTGTGTGTCTGTGTCTGTGTCTGTGTCTGTGTCTGTGTGTGTGTGTGTGTGTGTGTGTGTGTGTGTGTGTGTGTGTGTGTGTGTGTGTGTGTGTGTGTGTGTGTGTGTGTGTGAACTTCTATGCATCCAGGCTTTTCAATTAAAGAGCAACTGAACTTATTTTATGTGGAAAAGCTCTTATGAAATTGTTTTCATGGAACTTTTGGAAATTGACATTGAAAAGGCGGTCAAAGACCATGAGAGAGTCCAACTTGCGGGCGCACCACACAGCCATGCACATGCACACACACACACGCACACAAACACGCACATGCACACAAACGCATACACACACACACACATACGCACACACACTGGAGAAGTTATGTGACCAAAGTTGTTAGTGTCCTCTAAAGTCTTTTGAGCAAGGCAATTAGAAATACTTGGTGGTGCACAAAACTATTGTATTGTGTGTTTTAATTGTGCCGAGGGTTTGTACGGCTCCCTGGGGTAACGAGAGACACACAGTCGCATGAAAAAGTCTAAAAAAGGAACAGTCTGACGGTGGCTTGTGAAGCGTTGAATCATTGTCATTTGGATTTCTGGATTCCGCAATCAGTTGTCAATCATTCGCAGCAGCACATCTTTTTGCGATGGTATGACTTTTGGCAGTTTAGGTATTTGAAATAGCTTCTTCGTTCAATCAAACCACAACATAATCATTGACAAATTTGACATATTTGTTCTGACATATCAGTAACTGTGAATGGGCTTCCGGATTGCGTTCAATTGCATTTTATCAAGAACACTGTGTTAGACGTGACTTGTAATTAAATTCTTGCACATCATGGGAACGGAGACGGTCGAAGAGAGAAGACTGGAGAGGCCCTGGAACTCTGAGCTTAGTTCCAAGGTTAATGATAAGCAAATAAAATGAAAATGTCAGCCACATACAAAAACACATGGATGTTAATGATCAGATAATGGATGTTCCTTCATGGTTAGTCATTTATCATAATCAGCGGACCCCATCTCACAGGGGCACAGAATGGCCCTGTGACTGAACTCCTCAACAGTTCAATGAGCTCCAACTTTCAGCAAGAGCAGCTAGGCCTTTTGATCTTCAATTCATTATATTCTTAGGTTGCACACATCGTAGCTTCTCATTATTCCTGACTCTTTTGCCGATTATAGACAACACAGATCTGTTTATACAATTTGCACCCTTATATTACTTGTGTTCCGTATCTGTTATAGCCCTAAACACAGAAGCTTCTGATCTCCTCAGGGTTTCAGACTCGGTGTCTCTGTTATTGCATTAACAACAGATGGTCCCAATAGCCCTGGTCTCTGGCTTTGCTTTCCCACTGATGTCCAACACATCCTCTAAGTCCCTACTTCTAAGGGGCTTTCCCTCCCCACCCAACATGCACGCCACCAGGACATGCATGCATACTTTTTACCTTATGATAAATGGAGGTCAGGATCTCACCCTGCTATTGCGTTTGATTCTTGTTTTTTTTATGTTTTTGCTGCTGTTTGTCGTGTTTTTTTTTATGTAATGTCAGTACTATTTTATGATGTTTTTGATGACCCTTGCCTTGTCGTGCGAGTTTAATTAGGCAGAGCAACCACGTTTTACTCCACATTTGATAATAAAACACATTGACTTTGGCCGCATCCATTACATTACGTTACCAGAATAGAAAGGGTATCCTAAAAGAGTACGATCATAGTAGTACATAGAGGGTAGTACGAAAAGGGCTTTCCAGGCAGTGGTTCACAGGTTGTACTGGAAACATGTTAATGTTCAAAGCTTTGCATGGTGACGCATCGTTTCATTGAGGTTTAAAGAGATTATTTGAGGTAAATGAAAGGGCATTGAGAAACCTGCTTTCATTAAGAAAACAACTGCAGTGGAGGATCATTGAATGATGTTTTTGTTGTTTGTGTGCTGCAGGTGCTGCTGCTGTGTCTTCTCGCCACCATCCTGGCCTTCGTGTTATCTATGAGGCCGCACGGTGATTCAACAGGAGCGATTCACAACCAGGATTTCCTCTTGGCTCGTGCACATCATTGACCCTTGCTTTTCTTTTATGTACTACAAATAATATAACCTAAGAAGTGATGGCGTTTCTCCAAAAGCCATGTTTATCTTTATTCATTATCTGGGTCTGCAGCTTTTTGACCCTCAACCCCTACCCCTTCCTTATCCCCAAACCTGTGTGTGTGTGTGTAGTGTGTGTATG
>NC_082402.1:9004700-9262200 GCF_031168955.1 Gadus macrocephalus | reverse complement strand
AATAGTAGTGCCATATTTGTTGAAATTATTTTTAATTTAAGATTTTTTACTGGTGTTTCACTCGCTCGATTTTACTCGCTGCTTCCCCTTTTCCTTAATCTCCTCCTCCTTCCTCCCTCTCCCCCTCCTTCCTCCCTCTCCCCTCCTTCCTCCCTCTCCCCCTCCTTCCTCCCTCTCCCCCTCCTCATACTTCTTCTCCCTCTCCTCTCCCTCCCCCTCCTATACTCATCTCCACTCCTCCTCCTGCCTCTCTTCATCTCTCTTCTCCTCCTTCTCCAATTCTGTCTCCCCCCTCTCCCTCCACCCCCTCAATTGGCCTCCCTCCCTCTTCCTTCACACTTCCTTCCTCTTCTCCTCCCTTCCTCCTCCTCCAACTGCCTCCTGATCCCTCCTCCCTCCCTCCTCCTCTTCCTTTTCCCACTCCTCCTCTCCTTTCCTCTTTCTCCTCCTCCTCTTATGACTCCTCCCTCCCTCCCTCCCTCCCTCCTCCTCCTCATCTCCCCTCCCTCCGCCTTTTGTTTCGTTTTTCACTGCCAGCCTTTCCATTGCGACATGTTCATTTTTTCTCCCTCCCCGTCCTCCTCCTCCTCTCTCCCTCGCCCTCCTCCAGAGCGGGCCAGACTACACGTGGGTGGAGGCGTGGATGCTGCTCCACGTGTCGAGGGTCCGAGACGTGGAGCTGCTGAGCGGCCTGAGCTTCTACCAGGACAGGATCTCAGTGGAGGAGACACTGCGGCTGAAGACCTTCCTGTACGATGTGTAGCATCACCCCCTATGCCAGTACTAGTAATAATCATCAATCAATACACAGGGAAGAAAACGGGTTGATTTACCAAATGCTGCACAAGACAATCGTCCACATAGGGTTAGCACAGGTGATGTGTGCGTATAAATGAAGCCTCACCCCTATATTTTATCTAGGCTGCGGAATCTTGAAACAGAGCATCAGAGAACACATTGTTGAATCGTTGTTGACATTTTTCTGAACATTTCTCTGATCCAGAATGAATACATAATAGACAAATAAGTAGATTCTATTCACTTGTCCGCTGTTAAAGTATTTTTTTGATTTGTATTTTTGATATTTTTGCTTATAGATCATAAATGCAGTATTCATTAATTTGGAATGTTTTTTTATACGTCGGTTTAGACATGGCAGTTTAAATGGTTCTAATGAGTGTGTGTTAGTGTGTTAGTGTGTGTGTGTGTGTGTGTGTGTGTGTGTGTGTGTGTGTGTGTGTGTGTGTGTGTGTGTGTGTGTGTGTGTGTGTGTGTGTGTGTGTGTGTGTGCGCACGTGTGCGCTGGTGTGTGTGATGTGTTAACGTGCTGGTCCAAAGCAATCATGTGTGTGTCAACGATTGACAATTGAAACTTGATTACAAAAGTCATTTCTCTTGTCTGTCATGCAATTTCATGGTCTGAAAATTGTGAAAATAAGCCATCCTAAGAAAAATGCAATTTTATAAAGCTGTTTTTGTACACTGACCTTTTGGCTTGTATTCTATGCTCATTGTGCATTTGTAAGGATTTGTAAATGGTTTTAGATACTGGACATAAAACATGTTGAGGCATAAGTCCAACCAATTATTTCCAACCTCAATGAACAACATGTGACAGGGCTGGGGGGAGTGAAATTGAAATAGCATGTCAGTTTCTGAACGCAGGAAGGAAATAAGTTTGGTTTGGCCTGTAGAAAGATGCCACTTCCTCCAGTTGACTGCATCGTGAGAGCGGAGCTGAATTGAGGTCAGTGCTACTACTGCACAGAGGCGTTCTGTTCTGCACGGTTCATTTGCAGACACACGTTTAGTTGAGTTCTATAGCCTCGTCATGCGTCAGCTGTGAAAAATGATCTTGGTAGTGCAATGATAACTTAACTTAACTACGTTCACCATGCTGTTTCTTCTGCAAGACTGAAGTCATTTAAAGCACCTGCTTGCAGCCACAAGGGTATGTTGAAAATCAGGGCTATCATTTTGGGTTTGTGTGACAATGTAATGGAACGAAACTTATTACACATACATAGACGCATTCATTGCTGCGTATGTTCCGTTTCTTCACGTCGGGGTACCGACGCTATTTGAAACCCCGACGGAATTTGGTTGCGGTGTGATGTGGCTTTAGTGCACCTAGAGTTGACTCAAAAGCAATAGACCACCACGTTTGGCTTTTTCTGCTCTTACTGGAATTACAAGCTCTGCGGGGAATGGGGGGGGGGGGGGGGGGGATTTGTCATGCAGTTGGGTTTTGTTAGACCGGTCAGAGAGAAGACAATCTATGCGGTGATCCGGCAAGGTCTACTCCTCCAAACATTTGAATGTTCACTCACAACCCATTCTAATGATGGCTATTATGAATCATGGGTATTACAATGAACCATCATTCTGAATTATAGGCGTTGGGGTTTCCACTTCCGAAAGCTATTTACAGCTGTTTTTTTTTTTTCTTTGAACCCTTAACTTAGTTCTGATTCATGCCAAACGGAAGGTCTGTTGTATTGTGGGCTTCTTATAATAGGCTAGGAACCATGCATGAAGGTGGAAAACATTGAACTCCTAAAAGGAGCTGTTCCTTTTCGGGTTCCTAAATGCCACTTATTGTCTTCCTTTCACCCTCTGGCTGACACTAGACAATCCAAAGACAAAGGGTTTTCCTCCAATCAGGGCAGCAAGATCCCATCTTAAACCTGGGAGAAAAAATTATGGCAGGTTTTGCCCTTCAGGTAACTCATTTAACCCAGATGGATTAAAAGGCCATGTGGAAAGAAGAATGTCCTTCAACTCCACTGCCTGTGTGTGTGTGTGTGTGTGTGTGTGTGTGTGTGTGTGTGTGTGTGTGTGTGTGTGTGTGTGTGTGTGTGTGTGTGTGTGTGTGTGTGTGTGTGTGTGTGTGTGTGTGTGTGTGTGTGTGTGTGTGTGTGTGTGTGTGTGTGTGTGTGACACATCAATAATGCAGCGGTTGCTATTTGACTGGGTCCTCTTCAGTGAAGCGTCACTGGTTCCCGTGAGGCGGGTGAGGTGGGTGCATGCTGGTGGTGGTGGGCTGAGGGCAGGGAGCTGAGACGCTGCGGGGTCGGGGGCGTGAGACCCGTCGGAGTACGTACATATAGTCAGGGGGGGGGGGGGGGGGATGAGTTGTGTGAGTTGCAGAGGAGGGACGCGTGGAGAGCATGCAGAGTGGTGGTGGAGACAAGCAAGTCAAGCCCTAGCAGTGGGAGGGGGAGTACAGATCAGGTTTCCTCATCGTCCTTATTATTACCATCATCATCATCATCACCATCATCATCATCATAATCATCATCACACTGCTAGTACATTTCCTGGGGAGGGCCATCGCAGCCCAGCAGCAGCTCACACTCCTCTGTCTTCTGGTGGGATTTCTGAGCACAGATCTGGAGGGATTTTAAAGTCTCATCTCGCCACTGAAGCGGAGGATCTCACCCTCCATACACTGACTGATCGGCCGCTGCTCCGAGAGAGGGACCTAGAGGCGGTGGGAGTGGACGGAGCGGGCGGGAGAGGGTTTGAAGGGTGACTCGATCCTGTGCGGAAACGAACGGGACCAGGAGAGGTGGGGAGAGCGGGTGTTTTGTGAGACACCGGGTTGCACACAGGCCATGGATCTGAGCTTGCTTCAAACCCTGGAGAGGGAGAAGATCCTGCAGGTTCTCCAGAGAGACCGAATGCTGCGCACCATCGAAGAGGAGAGAGTAAGGTAGGCTAATCCACTGTCACAACCCAAACACATCAACCGGGGCCAGGTTGACCTCACTACCTGTATGCATTTGAGGTCATACCTGTTTTTATACAGATCTACATACGTGCATTATCTATTCGGGTTTTATTCATTATTTTATATATATTTTATATATTTGCTATTTTGGTATGATATCTACCATGTCCACATTGCGAGAGGTAGAGAAGGTTGCCTTCATGAGTGTGTCAATAGCGTGCAGTGTTTGACAAGCCCTATGGTCAATGGAAGCAATATGGCCTAGAATAATTAGCTCTATTTATTAGGGCTATTATCATTTCATTTTCATAATAATTATATTTATTCAAATGTCCCAGAAATGTCCCTGGTACACAGAAGAGGGGGATCCTTTGTTTCAGGGACGGCTAGAGAGTCCAACAGGTGCCAGAACGGGCAACCATACCATGTTAGCATTAAAGCAAATCAGAAAGAAACCTCTATTCCAATTAGCCTCTGATACAAAACCATCCGCCGCCACTGTCTGAATACAGAACACACTTTAAATGTCATATTGCAGTAGAACCATACAATCTGGGGCGCAAATACCTAGTATCAGGGGGGTATGCCGCAACAATTTTGGCGCCCCCCCCCCCATAAAAAAACTGTGCCAGACATTGTGTATGGGCTTTAAATAATAAAAGGTTTATTTTCATAATTTTACCATAATTATATGGTATATATATATATATTACATTAACTATGTTAACAGATAATAAACTGTTACAAATCTACAAACATTAACATTATCATTATAACAAATGCAACATAATGCCTAAAAAAGCAAAAGTAAGCCTACAAACAAAGATCCATTAGAACCCTCTCTGTTAACAATAATGGAGCTTATGTAACAATGTCGCTATCAAAGATTCTAGTGATTCTTAATTGCGACTAAATTGTAACACAGGATGAATGGGCAAGTGCATTTCCCTTTGCATTTGTCCATTTGTCTACTATTGCATCGAATTAAATAGTTTGTGCCACACTTTTCAATCGAAATTACTGCTAATTCGGCTAAGCAATCATTACTCATGTTGGAATGAAGGTATGTCTTTATCAGCTTTTAGCTTGCTGAACGATCTCTCCGCAGAGGCAACTGTCACAGGCATCGTCAGGAAAACTCTCAGGGGTACTTTTAGATTTTGGGCAAATCAAGGTTCTCCTGTAGGAGGAATTTTTATTTATCCAGAGCCTTTTCATGACCCCTAAGTAGACGGCTTGCTGGGTACATTTCTTGAATGTTAGACCTTGTAACATCATTCGCGGCTAGGGCATATCTTTCCTCAGATTTGTCAGCTTTTGTCATGTGTTCCATTTTAAAGATGAACTTAATCTTTTTATCCAAAGACGACAACTCACTACTACTAGTAACTGCTCGCTCAGCGCTCACCGCGCTAGGACGGAATCTAATGAGACAGGACGCCTATTCTAGAATGTTGCATAACATTAAGGAAATGAAGAAATAATTCAGAAATGCACATCAGCAGCCAAATATAGAAAATACAAAAAATATAATATAATTTATATTTATTTTGACCATAGTTTTGGCGCCCCAATGCCTTTGCACAGCATTGCATACCCACTTTTTGTGCCACTGCATACAATGAAATGTGCAGCCTCTAAAACAATGCTCACACAAACACTCACACAATGAATAGTATAAAATACACAATAAAATACAGTATAAAAGACACATTTTCAAGAAGACATTGTTGTCTTCTGCCGCCCACGCAGGAGGATGAAGCAGGAGCTGCAGGAGGTCCGCCGCCGCGGCGCCAAGAGCCTGTCCCGGCAGTACAGCGAGAGGACGTGCGCCCGCTGCCAGAGACCCCTGGGCAAGTTCTGGAACTCGGGGGACGTGTGCCGCGGCTGCAGCCACCGCATCTGCAGCCGGTGCCGCGTGGGAGGGACCACGTCTTCTCATTGGCTGCCGGAGTGGAGGTGTACCGTCTGTCACGCCTACAGGTAGCGTACCGTCTTCACATGGGCTACACACAGGTCCCCGCCGGGTAATTAGTAAGGCAGCTGAATGAATGGTAAATGCGGGGGGAAAAATGTCAAAGAAGTGTGAAACACGTTGAGCACGGCTCTCATTGCGTTCACTGCTGTGGTGGTTATTCAAGCCTGATTACTATTTAATTCTAGTTGTTTATGTCTTAACATACACCTCTAGAGGGCGAACTACTACTCTTGTACGCGCCAAGGTGCTCTCCATCTTCTCCCATTTCATTTGAGCCGAGCCAACCAAACCAGCAGTCGTTAATTAACGTAACGAGCACTCACAGCGGTTCTTGGGTTCTTAACAGGGACATCAGGGTGCGCTCCGGCGAGTGGTTCTTGGAGGAGAGGGCTAAGAAGTTTCCCATCACCACAGGTAGGTACAGGACATTGTTGCCCCCTGTGGGCTGGAGGGGGAGTGCACGGCCGACTGACCGCTCTGTTGTGGATTGTTATGTTGGATTGTGTTCTTTTGTTTGTTGTTTGTTTGTACAGTTTTTTTCCCATGTTTCACACGCCCTAGATCTTCTCAAGTAGTATATCTAGTATTTTTTATGATTGTTCAATGTTTGATGATAGATGCGTCCGGGGATGTTGTTTTACGCCAGGTTGGGTTTTGAATGTTTGAGTGTGAGAAGTTAAAAGTCTATTTAATCTGTAATATGTGTAAGCATGTGTGAGGGGTTAAAAGGCTATTTAATCTGAATTCTATGTCATAATTACTATTTCATGTGTTCATATAGTGTTCAGGAACGAGTAGGGGCCAGAATATTCATTTTGAATGAACTGAGAATAAAATGAAAATGAGCATAGACATACAACATAGTTAATCAAAGGAGCCCAATACATGTTTTCATCCTGTTTGTCTGACCTTTAACGTCTTGGTCTTACAGGCAGACATGACACTGTTGGTGAGAAGCTACTGAAGTCATACAGTATGCTGAGGTATGCTACCTTTCTCTCATCAAACAAAGCACACATAAGGTTTACCTTCCTGGAAGCGTGCGAAGCTGTGACAGGAGTCAACTTAAACCAGCCAACATTTGGCTAGCATTACCTCGTTAAATTGACACTCGTGCATCTCCCTCATCAGGATACAGGTAGACTTTGGCCCCAGGGGAGCTTACCCTAGACCCGTCCGCCACCATTCAAACACCTGAGCCGGCCTGGGAACACTTTATACTATCCTGCCACAGACTAATAGAGATTTGTTTTGGTTTTATCTACAGTAATATATCTATCGTGCCACCCACTCCTCCACCCTATCTTGACTGTCCCATTTTCTGCAGATCTGGGGTAAGTTTGGAAGCACTGTGCCTCATACACCCCTGTTTCGTTTAATCATCCTGCCAATTTGAAAAGTAAAGCTTGTGTACTTTTTGTTTGTTTCAGGACCCTCTCACACACTCTGCATTTTTTACCAAATCAGTGGAGGACCTGATGGTTTCGTTCACCAGTCAAATTAAGAGTATGTTTTATTTGTGGTTCGAGCCCATTTCCTCTTGCGGCAAAGCGTGCACACTATGACTATTTTACGAGGCACCAGATGATATGTTTGCCATGATACCCATCAAAATGAAACCCTGGTTTTTAAAGCTGTAGATATAGGGGGGGGTGTTTGTGTGTTCAAAGCAAAAGAAAAGTCCTCAGGAGATAGTACAGATTAAGTTCTGAGAAAGTAAGCATACTTTATTGCTGACGTGGAGGTCTTAGAAAAAATAATGGCAAAAAACATCTAGAATAAGATAATATGTATGTATTCCTACAATAAAAAGAACTTCGGCTTTCCTGTCAGTGTGTTGCGTTGCATGTTGGCGAGAATTTGAAGTTATCTTTAGCACGATTTATTAATTGACGTCTTTCTGTGGTCATGACTCATAAGTATTTCGAGGAAAGCATTTCTGCTCCTCTTTTTCGTCCACTTTAGTGCTACAATAGATTGATTCCTTTTAATATATTTTTCAAAATCTAGAAATTTCCAAGTCTCAGAATGACGTGCGTAGCGACCAGGCTGACAAGCTGACCGTGGGGAACCCCACCCCAATGTCCCCCACCCACTACACCGGGCAGAAGAGCCTGTCTGACACCGACATCAAATCTCTCCACGTGAGTCTCGCTCTCCTTCCATGCAGTCCTCTCCCTCGGCAACCATGTTTTCCCTCCCTTCTGTAAGAGTTTCCCAGACTAAAAGAAGGGCAAGACATTCATTTTCCTCAACTGTTGTTGATAGTTTAACGACGTGAACGCCCTCTTCTGCTCGCTGCTTCTTCAGCTTGACAAATTATTCTTTTTTTTTTCATGTTTTTTCTAATTTGTCTTGCGGGCGGCCATTTCCGTTTGGCTGAACGCAGTCTTATCTGTGCTAGAAGAGTCAAACTGATGGAGAAGCAGAGGGCCTTTATATAGACCGTCTCAAGTGAACTTCTTCATTATTACTCTTCAGTTGTATTGAACTCCTTTTCCTTCTTTCTTCTCATCTCCCCTAATCTCTTCTTTCTTCTCTTCTATCCTTTTATCCTTTTGTCTCCTCTCTTTCCTTCTTTTATGTGTTTGCTTCTCCTCTCCTTTCATCTGTGTCTACTGAAGGACTGCGAGTGCTTATGTTGTGATTCTCGCCTTCCCATGTGTATGTAATGCGTTTGTACGTACATTTGTCATATAACTGCAAATAAATGAATGAAAAGAGAAACACTCCCCTCCCCTCCTCTCCTCTCCTCTCCTCTCCTCTCCCCTCCCCTCCTTTCCTCTCCTCTCCTCTCCTCTCCTCTCCTCTCCTCTCCTCATGTCCCCAGCTGACCAGGGGCCACAGTATGAGCAGCCTGTTGCACTGGAGTAAGGGCAACCAGGACGGCTTGTCCCCGGGGTCCGACGCGGATCTGTCCCTCTGGGCCTCCGGGACCTGTAGCGGCAAGAGAGTGAGCAGGATACCCCTGCCCCCCCCCCCCCCTGAGAACCCCCCCTAAGTTAACCATCAATCTTGTGGCTCGAGCTCTTTGCCCCACTTTTTTTGTCCTCAATCTTTTCACCTTCTATTAATCATAGACTGTTAGAATTATTCGACCAAATCTTGCACCATAACAAGTAATCAAATTGATGCAGGGAATTATGTTACTCAAATGTGTCTATTTACTATTTATTTTCTTCGTTCGAGCCTGTAAGCTGTAAGCTCCTCTGTGTGATGATTCCTGTTGTTGTTATGTCTCCCGTTGCCAGGGCAGCGCCAGCAGCATCGTCAGCGTGGACTGTGGGGCCTCTGACAGCAGCCGGAGTGTGACGGGGGCGCTGGAGCTGGCACTCGCTTACCACAACACCACTTCCTGTCTGCAGGTCACCGTCAGAGGCTGCCAGAACGTCAGCTACGGCAACGCCAAGAAGAAGAAGTGTAACCCGTGAGTCCTGAGGTGTTGTTTTTCCAAATGTTTAAAATATGTTTTTGGGTATCCTGCATCCACTCCTGATTGGACAGGGTCAGATCCCTCAGCGCGCTGACCGACCGTCCAATCGAATGCCTGCACCTGTTAGGTACGTCAAGATCTACCTGGAGACTGACAAGGCTCAGGCTAGTAAGAGGAAGACGTCGGTCAAGAGGAACACCACGGATCCGGTATATAACGAAGTCCTACAGGTAATGGAGGAGAGAGCCTCAGGAGAATCATTTTCATACTTATTTAGCATGTTGTCATTTACCAAATACATTATCAAAAGGGCTACATCCCCAGACTTAAGATTTCACAGGGATTTCACTACATTAACCCCCCCCCCCCCCCCCTCCATTGTGGCGGTGTCCCCCAGTATCAGATAGAGCGCCACCTGCTGCCTGCCTGCACCCTGCGGGCCTCGGTGTGGCACTCTGGCAGCCTGAAGAGGAAGGTGTTCCTGGGGGAGACACTCGTACCCCTGGAGGCCTGGAGCTCTGAGGAGATGACCGTCGCCTGGTACCCGCTGTGCTCAAAGGTACGCACCAAACACCCCCCAACCAGTCCGTTCAAACGGTTTGGTCAATTAAAAACCAGGTCATTTATGGTCACTGATTGGTCAATCAGGTATGGTCAATGATTGCCTGAATGACTTAATGTAAATAAAGTTTTGATAATCACTCCATATTAAATGCACGGTACGCAATTTATTTGGTAAGCGTTTACCGCAATGTTTGTCCAGACAGCATCAAATAAATCCAATGCTCTTACTGCTCTATCTACCTTCCTACCTGCACGCACTCGGCCCATGCACTCATAGCGCATACCCGGAGTCTATATAGCGAGTGCTGCCCAAAACATACCAAGAATTAGTGTGTCCTAAAGCTAACCAAGTAGTTTTGATGCCTAAACCTTATTGTTGTCAAGAAGTTCTTGTTGCCTAAACCCTAACCAGTTGTTGTGCTGCCTTACCCTTAAGCTACTGTGAATGGAAATGTAATATAATAAAGCACCTTAAGTCATTAAGTCTAAAAAGAAAAAGTCTCCTTGGTGTAATTCCTGTATTTGACCCATTGATCCATCCACATCCTCCAGACATGTACTGTGTCTCTCTTAATTCTTCTTAATTTGGTGTCCTTAAGCCTCTCTGGCCGAAGGCTCTCTGGCAGAGAGCTTGAGGGCAAACCTCTCCCTCAGGCCCGAGGGAGGCTGGGATCATTTCTCTTTGATAGAATCTAGTTTACGGTGGTTAGTTTCTCCAAATACTGTGAATTAAATTCTGGGATTGTTTTACTACTTGGGCCAAGCTAGCGGGAGGACCTTATTGGTATAAAAAGAAAAGTTACATTTGAGTAACAAGCTTCCCATGTACTTACAAATTGTTTGTACTTTCGCTTTTTTGTGATCTTTACTCGCAGCGCCCCGTGGCTCCAGAAGGGGGCACAGTGGAGCAGGTGAAAGCGGAGATGCACATCAGTCTCAAGCTGGGGCCAACGTGTGAGACCTCCTCCATCTGCCAAACACATGGTCAGTTGCTCTGGCCTGACAGCCCCCACAACGCCAGCCACAGAAGCAATCACCATTAAAACAACAACATTGCTGAGCTGCCCAGTTTGAATGTGTTGGAGAGACCACAAGGGGCTGGCAATGACAGGAGCAGAGGTTGAAGTGGCCAAAAAATAATAAGACGCAGGCTTAAAGAAATATAGTGAATGTACAATTAATAAGAACTTTCAATGACACTAATCGTCTGTGTCATGTCTGATTAAGTATGCGGTTTATATGTTGTGCTCTTAAGTATAATGTATGTAACAGTATTGTATTCTTGGTTACAGGGGTTGATATTGGCTCACAAGGCTATCATCGACTAACTGTCCTTATCAAAGGTGTCAAAAACCTTCCCATTAAAGCAAACACTAGTCAGAACATGGACGTCAAAGGGTAAATACAGTGTGTGTGTCTATGTGTGTGTGTAAGTGTGAATGTGTGTGTGTGTGTGTGTGTGTGTGTGTGTGTGTCAAATGCCAAGTCTTTTTGTTTTTGCAGGGTGTGGAATGTGTAATCTGTGGTGTGTTTCTGAATGAATTACGAGTTTGTATGTGTACAACAAATGTAACAAAGTGCTTTTCTACTGGTACTTGTAGACTTGATCTTATGTCCCAGAGGGTGTGTGTGGGTGTATATGCATCTGTGAGTGTATGTGCTTCTTCGTATGTACGTGTGTGTTTATTTTAATGTGTGTGTGTGTACGTGGGTATGTATGTTGTGTGTGTCTTAATGTTTGTGTTAATGTGTGTGTGTGTGTGTGTGTCTTAATGTTTGCGTTAATGTGTGTGTGTGTGTGTGTGTGTGTGTGTGTCTTAATGTTTGTGTTAATGTGTGTGTGTGTGTGTGTCTTAATGTGTGTGTGTGTGTATGTGTGTGGGTGTGGGTGTGGGTGGGTGTGTGTCTTGATGTTTGTGTTAATGTGTGTGTGTGTCTTGATGTTTGTGTTAATGTGTGTGCGTGTGTGTCTTAATGTTTGTGTTAATGTGTGTGTGCGTGTGTGTGTGTGTGTCTTAATGTTTGTGTTAATGTGTGTGTGTGTGTATGTGTGTGTGTGTGTGTCTTAATGTTTGTGTTAATGTGTGTGTGTGTGTCTTAATGTTTGTGTTAATGTGTGTGTGTGTGTGTCTTTATGTGTGTGTGTGTGTGTGTGTGTGTGTGTGTGTGTGTGTGTGTGTGTGTGTGTGTGTGTGTGTGTGTGTGTGTGTGTGTGTGTGTGTGTGTGTGTGTGTGTGTGTGTGTGTGTGTGTGTGTCTTAACGTTTGTGTTAATGTGTGTGTGTGTGTGCGTCCAGGTGCCTGACCCTGTCCCGGGGTAGGAAGGTGCTCAGCTCCAGCCTGAGGAGCGGCGCCTGCTCCGACTCGGCCCAGCTGCTGTTTGACGGGCTGTCCCGCTCCGAGCTGGCGGACTGCGTGCTGGTCCTGGACGTGTGGGACCACACCCACCTCTCCCTGACGGACAGACCCCTCGGTGGCGCCCGGTTAGACGCCAATAAGACCGGTACTGACCCCCCTCCCTTCCATTAACCCAGCACTTGAGGGTTGAGGACGTGGGGAAATTGGCTAAACGTTAAAGTTGGCGACCCCGTTTAACGTGGGTGTCTCTTGAGCCCGATATGTGGAGCGGCAGTGGGTCCATAGAAATGAAATTACTGGAGGAGACGCGGCTTAAGTTTCTCACGTTCATAGGCGAGCTGCACCCACCAGGAGAGGAAGTGGTTTCGATTTCCGAGCTCTGCGTGCGTGTGCGTGTGTGTGCGTGTGCATTCAGACATAAAGCCCCTCTTGTACTTTAAGTTGTGGTGTGTGAGAGAAACTCTAGTTTCACCAGCCCATGAGAAGAAAAAAAACCTGATGTCACTAACCAGGCGTTTCCGACCCCCCCCCCCTCCCCCTTCTCCTCCGCCCCAGGGTTGCCATGGCAAACGGTGTTGCAGGCAACCAACAAGTGGCATGACTTCAGCCTCCCTCTCGTCACCAACGTCAGCTCCAGGAGAACGTGACGCAGCAGCAGTGACACAAGGCCCACACCCACGCCACCTTTGCTCTGTTTACCCATGGGACCTCCCTCCTGGTCCATCCACGCTCCCTGCAGCGGCTGGTCTGGTGGTTCACAGGGAGGGCGGACGTACTCTAAATAAGGAAGGAGGGAAGAAAAATGTATTTAATTTAAAAAAATTAGGATTAGATTTGGGAGTAAAAATTAATTCATGAATGTGTTTTTTTATTTTTTTTTTATTTATAATTATTTTATATTTTTATTGTCCACACCAGTACTCAGACGTGGACTCGGATCCTGAATGCATTCGGACTCATGTCAGAGAATGATTTGATAAACGGTGCGAAAAAGGGAGTTTCAGAATGTGATCGCTCATCTCTTGTGAGCGATCCTCTTGTCATCTCTGTGGCAGTGTGATGTTGCTAGTTGCTTGTTAGACGCGCCCACAGGGTTCATGGCAGCTGAGAGATGAGTCTGTAAAGGGGTGTGGTGCTAGTTGGACACACCCACAGCAAATAGCCAGTGTCCTGGCTCCTTTAATTAATGTGCCATCATGGTCATTGTTCCGCTTACTGTATTCACCTTCTAGTACCTAAGGAAAAGAAAAAACACACTCACAAGAGTTTCAAACTTTCGAAGCTCATCTGCAATAGAGATGTAATTTCAGGGATCACATGATCACCAGTTCATCCATGTGCGCTCTCACCCTCCTATCTATATCACTGGAACACACGTTTTGAAAATCGGTCTCTTATGACATCACAAGTGGGCGTGTCCACCTTGATGTGGGCTGAATTGATCAGTCTACCAGCCTACCCAGTGGACTGTAGCAAACGTTGCTCATTTATCCAGCACACAATTAGGTGGAAAGGCCCACTTGTGATGTCATAAGAGACAGATATTCAAAGCGGCTTGTAACCGTTAATCACACTCACACCTGTTGGCGTGAAATGGGACCTTTAATCATTTTCTAGTGTGTGTTTCTAAGTCACTTTGTAGAAAGTATATTGCTAGTATTTAAACAAACTTGAAATGTTAAGTTTGGGTTTGTTCCTTTCTGCCTTTTGCCATGAAACAAATCCTAAAACAATTCCTTGAACTTTTTCTAAATACTTATATAGCACTAATAGATAGTGTTATATAATAGAGGTTTGAATTATAGCCACTGTTCATAACGGACCAATCAGAACTCCTCATAGAGATTACATCACAGGTAGCCTAACCCATATGAGAGGGAAACGGGTGTGAGGATGGAGGGCCATGAGCCAGAGAGGGCCCGGAGTCACGTAGAGAAAGAATCAACTTCTAATGACTAATTCATCAACCTGCTCTGGATAGTTTTATATGTAATCTCTGATTCATAAGTCAACCTGACAAAAAGTTAACAACAAGGTATTTAATAGCACTGCACCAATGTACAACCAATTAAACAAAAATATCACTCCTGTATCGACATGCATATCGTGCGAGTTTGTAACACAAACACCCCTACGCTCGAGGACAACCGTTCCTTTAATATCACACGTTTGTGGTGCTCACTGCAGAGCCAAATGGCCGGGCTTGACCCAGTCCATCTGATTGGGTTTGACGCTAGCCGATCAAATAATAGAAATACACACATACATTTGAATGTCATGTATATCCTCTTTATTGATGATTGATTATTGTGTATTGTCATCGCCTCAGTGGTGCAGTGGGGTGCACTCTGCCTAACCCCCTGGAGACCGGGGTTCAAGTCCGGTTGATGACCTCTGTTGGAAGTTTCTTATCTCTATTTCATGCGAATTATAAATTAGAGTATAACCTTTGTGATGACTTTAACCGGTGTCTTGATGGTGCATTGTTAAGTTCGGAGGTTAACACTCTAAACAGCTCATGTTCCGATCCCTGCAAAAACGTCGACAGGGGTGCCACTGTCGTTTATTATTGGTCAAAATGGAAAAAACATGAGGGGTAACTCTGTCGTTTTTTATCGGCCATCATGAAATAAATATAAGGGGAAAACACTGTCGATATTTATCAAATAAAACATAGGGGGTGACACTGTTGTTTTTCTTTGGTCATGAAAAAAAACACAAGGGGTAACACTGTCGTTTTTATCAAATGAAACATGAGGGGTAACACTGTCGTTTTTATCAAATGAAACATAAGGGGTAACACTGTCGTTTTTCTTTGGTCGTCATGAAAAAAACCATAAGGGGTAACAGTTGTTTTTTATTGGTCGTCATGAAAGAAAACATAAGGGGCAACACTGTTGTTTTTTATTGGTCGTCAAGAAAAAAAACAAGGGGTAACACTGTTGTCTTTGTCAAATAAAATATAAGGGGTAACACTGTCGTTTTTTATCAGTCATCATGAAAAAAACAAGGGGTAACACTGTCGTTTTTTTTCATGACGACCAATAAAAAACGACAGTGTTACCCCTTGTGTTTTTTTTCATGACGACCAATAAAAACATCATTGTCATGTTTTTTTTCATGACAACCAATAAAAAACGACAGTGTTACCCCTTATGTTTTTTTTCATGACGACCAATAAAAAACATCACTGTTACCCCTTATGTTTTTTTTCATGACGACCAATAAAAAACGACAGTGTTACCCCTTATGTTTTTTTTCATAACGACCAATAAAAAACGACAGTGTTACCCCTTATGTTTTTTTTCATGACGACCAATAAAAAACAACAGTGTTACGTTTTTTTCATGACGACCAATAAGAAACGACGGTGTTACCCCTTGTGCTTTTTTTCATCCATCAAGACACCGGACATAGTCATCACAAAGGTAATACCTGACTTTATAATTCACATGAAATAGAGATTAGAGTCTTCCTTCCGATGACATCAACAGGACTTGAACCCCGGTCTCCAGGCAGAGTGCACTCCACTGCACCACTGAGGCGATGACAATACACAATAATCAATCATCAATAAAGAGGATATACATGACATTAAAATGTATGTGTAGATTTCTATTATTTTCCTTATGTTTTTTTTCATGACGACCAATAAAAAACGACAGTGTTACCCCTTATGTTTTATTTGACAAAGGCAACAGTGTTACCCCTTATGTTTTTTTTCATGACGACCAATAAAAACATCAGTGTTACCCCTTATGTTTTTTTTCATGACGACCAATAAAAAACAACAGTGTTACCCCTTATGTTTTTTTTCATGACGACCAATAAAAAACGACAGTGTTACCCCTTATGTTTTTTTTCATGACGACCAATAAAAACAACAGTGTTACCCCTTATGTTTTTTTTATGACGACCAATAAAAAACGACAGTGTTACCCCTTATGTTCTTTTTCATGACGACCAATAAAAAACGACAGTGTTACCCCTTATATTTTATTTGACAAAGACAACAGTGTTACCCCTTATGTTTTTTTTCATGACGACCAATAAAAAACAACAGTGTTATCCCTTATGGTTTTTTTCATGACGACCAATAAAAAACAACAGTGTTACCCCTTATGTTTTTTTTCATGACGACCAATAAAAAACAACTGTTACCCCTTATGTTTTTTTTCATGACGACCAATAAAAAGCAACAGTGTTACCCCTTGTGCTTTTTTTCATCCATCAAGACACAGTCATCACAAAGGTTATACCTGACTTTATAATTCACATGAAATAGAGATTAGAGTCTTCCTTCAGATGACATCAACAGGACTTGAACCCCGGTCTCCAGGGGGTTAGGCAGAGTGCACTCCACTGCACCACTGAGGCAATGACAATACACAATAATCAATCATCAATAAAGAGGATATACATGACATTAAAATGTATGTGTGGATTTCTATTATTTTCATTGTTTTTTTTCATGACGACCAATAAAAAACGACAGTGTTACCCCTTATGTTTTATTTGACAAAGGCAACAGTGTTACCCCTTATGTTTTTTTTCATGACAACCAAAAAAATCATCAGTGTTACCCCTTATGTTTTTTTTCATGACGACCAATAAAAAACGACAGTGTTACCCCTTATGTTTTTTTGCATGACGACCGATAAGAAACGACAGTGTTACCCCTTATGTTTTTTTTCATGACGACCAATAAAAAACAACAGTGTTACCCCTTATGTTTTTTTTCATGACGACCAATAAAAAGCAACAGTGTTACCCCTTATGTTTTTTTTCATGACGACCAATAAAAAACAACAGTGTTACCCCTTATGTTTTTTTTCATGACGACCAATAAAAAACGACAGTGTTACCCCTTGTGTTTTTTTTCATGACGACCAATCAAAAACGACAGTGTCAAGTTTTTTTTCATGACGACCAATAAAAAACGACAGTGTTACCCCTTGTGCTTTTTTTCATCCATCAAGACACCGGACATAGTCATCACAAAGGTTATACCTGACTTTATAATTCACATGAAATAGAGATTAGAGTCTTCCTTCAGATGACATCAACAGGACTTGAACCCCGGTCTCCAGGGGGTTAGGCAGAGTGCACTCCACTGCACCACTGAGGCAATGACAATACACAATAATCAATCATCAATAAAGAGGATATACATGACATTAAAATGTATGTGTGGATTTCTATTATTTTCATTATGTTTTTTTTCATGACGACCAATAAAAAACGACAGTGTTACCCCTTATGTTTTATTTGACAAAGGCAACAGTGTTACCCCTTATGTTTTTTTTCATGACAACCAATAAAATCATCAGTGTTACCCCTTATGTTTTTTTTCATGACGACCAATAAAAAACGACAGTGTTACCCCTTATGTTTTTTTTCATGTCGACCAATAAAAAACCAGTGTTACCCCTTATGTTTTTTTTCATGACAACCAATAAAAAAAACTGTGTTACCCCTTATGTTTTTTTTCATGACGACCAATAAAAAACGACAGTGTTACCCCTTATATTTTATTTGACAAAGACAACAGTGTTACCCCTTATGTTTTTTTTCATGACGACCAATAAAAAACGACAGTGTTACCCCTTATGTTTTTTTTCATGTCGACCAATAAAAAACCACAGTGTTACCCCTTATGTTTTTTTTCATGACAACCAATAAAAAAAACTGTGTTACCCCTTATGTTTTTTTTCATGACGACCAATAAAAAACGACAGTGTTACCCCTTATATTTTATTTGACAAAGACAACAGTGTTACCCCTTATGTTTTTTTTCATGACGACCAATAAAAAACGACAGTGTTACCCCTTATGTTTTTTTTCATGACGACCAAAGTAAAACAACAGTGCTACCCCTTATGTTTTTTTTCATGACGACCAATAAAAAACAACAGTGTTACCCCTTACGCTTTTTTTCATGACGACCAATAAAAAAACGACAGTGTTACCCCTTATGTTTTTTTGCATGACGACCGATAAGAAACGACAGTGTTACCCCTTATGTTTTTTTTCATGACGACCAATAAAAAACAACAGTGTTACCCCTTATGTTTTTTTTCATGACGACCAATAAAAAACAACAGTGTTACCCCTTGTGTTTTTTTTCATGACGACCAATAAAAAACGACAGTGTTACCCCTTGTGTTTTTTTTCATGACGACCAAAGTAAAATAACAGTGTTACCCCTTATGTTTTTTTTCGTGACGACCAATAAAAAACAACAGTGTTACCCCTTATGTTTTTTTTCATGACGACCAATAAAAACAACAGTGTCATGTTTTTTTTCATGACGACCAATAAAAAACGACAGTGTTATGTTTTTTTTCATGACGACCAATAAGAAACAACGGTGTTACCCCTTGTGCTTTTTTTCATCCATCAAGACACCGGACATAGTCATCACAAAGGTTATACCTGACTTTATAATTCACATGAAATAGAGATTAGAGTCTTCCTTCAGATGACATCAACAGGACTTGAACCCCGGTCTCCAGGGGGATAGGCAGAGTGCACTCCACTGCACCACTGACAATACACAATATTCAATCATCAATAAAGAGGATATACATGACATTAAAATGTATGTGTGGATTTCTATTATTTTCCTTATGTTTTTTTTCATGACGACCAATAAAAACATCAGTGTTACCCCTTATGTTTTTTTTCATGACTACCAATAAAAAACGACAGTGTTACCCCTTGTGTTTTTTTTCATGACGACCAATAAAAAAAACGACAGTGTTACCCCTTATGTTTTTTTCATGACGACCAATAAAAAACCACAGTGTTACCCCTTGTGTTTTTTTTCATGACGACCAATAAAAAACGACAGTGTTACCCCTTATGTTTTTTTCATGACGACCAATAAAAAACCACAGTGTAACCCCTCATGTTTTATTTGACAAAGACAACAGTGTTACCCCTTATGTTTTTTTTCATGACGACCAATAAAAAACAACAGTGTTATCCCTTATTTGACAAAGACAACAGTGTTACCCCTTATGTTATTTTTCATGACGACCAATAAAAAGCAACAGTGTTACCCCTTTTGTTTTTTTTCATGACGACCAATAAAAAACGACAGTGTTACCCCTTGTGTTTTTTTTCATGACGACCAATAAAAAACGACAGTGTTACCCCTTGTGTTTTTTTTCATGACGACGAAAGTAAAATAACAGTGTTACCCCTTATGTTTTTTTTCGTGACGACCAATAAAAAACAACAGTGTTACCCCTTATGTTTTTTTTCATGACGACCAATAAAAACAACAGTGTCATGTTTTTTTTCATGACGACCAATAAAAAACGACAGTGTTATGTTTTTTTTCATGACGACCAATAAGAAACAACGGTGTTACCCCTTGTGCTTTTTTTCATCCATCAAGACACCGGACATAGTCATCACAAAGGTTATACCTGACTTTATAATTCACATGAAATAGAGATTAGAGTCTTCCTTCAGATGACATCAACAGGACTTGAACCCCGGTCTCCAGGGGGTTAGGCAGAGTGCACTCCACTGCACCACTGACAATACACAATAATCAATCATCAATAAAGAGGATATACATGACATTAAAATGTATGTGTGGATTTCTATTATTTTCCTTATGTTTTTTTTCATGACGACCAATAAAAACATCAGTGTTACCCCTTATGTTTTTTTTCATGACGACCAATAAAAAACGACAGTGTTACCCCTTGTGTTTTTTTTCATGACGACCAATAAAAAAAACGACAGTGTTACCCCTTATGTTTTTTTCATGACGACCAATAAAAAACCACAGTGTTACCCCTTGTGTTTTTTTTCATGACGACCAATAAAAAACGACAGTGTTACCCCTTATGTTTTTTTCATGACGACCAATAAAAAACCACAGTGTAACCCCTTATGTTTTATTTGACAAAGACAACAGTGTTACCCCTTATGTTTTTTTTCATGACGACCAATAAAAAACAACAGTGTTATCCCTTATTTGACAAAGACAACAGTGTTACCCCTTATGTTTTTTTTCATGACGACCAATAAAAAACAACAGTGTTACCCCTTGTGTGTTTTTTCATGACGACCAATAAAAACAACATTGTTACCCCTTATGTTTTTTTTCATGACGACCAATAAAAACAACAGTGTTACCCCTAGTGTTTTTTTTCATGACGACCAAAGTAAAACAACAGTGTTACCCCCTATGTTTTATTTGATAAATATCAACCCTTATGTTTATTTCATGACGACTGATAAAAAACGACAGTGTTACCCCTTATATTTTATTTGACAAAAACAACAGTGTTACCCCTTATGTTTTTTTTCATGACGACCAATAAAAACAACAGTGTTACCCCTTATGTTTTTTTTCATGACGGTCAATAAAAAACAACAGTGTAACACTGTCGTTTTTATCAAATGAAACATGAGGGGTGACACTGTCGTTTTTCTTTGGTAGTCACGAAAAAAACCATAAGGGGTTACACTGTTCCTTTTTTTATTGGTCATCATGAAAAAAAACATAAGGGGTAACACTGTTCCTTTTTTTATTGGTCGTCATGAAAAAAAACATAAGGGGTAACATTGTTGTTTTTTATTGGTCGTCATGAAAAAAAACATAAGGGGTAACCATGTTGTTTTTTATTGGTCGTCATGAAAAAAAACATAAAGGGGGTAACACTGTTGTTTATTATTTGTCGTCTTGAAAAAAAAACATTAGGGAAATAATAGAAATACACACATACATTTTAATGTCATGTATATCCTCTTTATTGATGATTGATTATTGTGTATTGTCATCGCCTCAGTGGTGCAGTGGGGTGCACTCTGCCTAACCCCCTCGAGACCGGGCTTCAAGTCCGGTTGATGACCTCCGTTGGAAGTTTCTTTTCTTTATTTCATGCGAATTATAAAGTCAAGTATAACCTTTGTGATGACTTCACCGGTGTCTTGATGGTGCATTGTTAAGTTCGGAGGTTAACACTCTAAACAGCTCATGTTCCGATCCCTGCAAATACGTCGACCGGGGTGCCACTGTCGATTTTTATTGGTCAACATGGAAAAAACATGAGGGGTAACTCTGTCGTTTTTTATCGGCCGTCATGAAATAAATATAAGGGGAAAACACTGTCGATATTTATCAAATAAAACATAGGGGGTGACACTGTTGTTTTTCTTTGGTTGTCATGAAAAAAAACACAAGGGGTAACACTGTCGTTTTTTTTCAATAAAATAAACGACCAATAAAAAACAACAGTGTTACCCCTTATGTTTCCTTTCATGACGACCAATAAAAAACAACAGTGTTACCCCTTATGGTTTTTTTCATGACGACCAAAGAAAAACGACAGTGTTACCCCTCATGTTTCATTTGAAAAAAACAACAGTGTTACCCCTTATGTTTTTTTTCATGACGACCAATAAAAACAACAGTGTTACCCCTTATGTTTTTTTTCATGATGACCAATAAAAAACGACAGTGTTACCCCTTGTGGTTTTTTTCATGACGACCAAAGAAAAACAACAGTGTTACCCCCTATGTTTTATTTGACAAATATCGACAGTGTTACCCCTTATGTTTATTTCATTGTGTTTCATTTAACACTGTTGTTTTACTTTGGTCGTCATGAAAAAAAACACTAGGGGTAACACTGTCGTTTTTTATTGGTCATCATGAAAAAAAACATAAGGGGTAACACTGTTGTTTTTATTGGTCGTCATGAAAAAAAACATAAGGGGTAACACTGTTGTTTTTTTCAAATGAAACTTGAGGGGTAACACTGTCGTTTTTATCAAATGAAACATAAGGGGTAACACTGTCGTTTTTCTTTGGTCGTCATGAAAAAAACCATAAGGGGTAACACTGTTGTTTTTTATTGGTCGTCATGAAAGGAAACATAAGGGGTAACACTGTTGTTTTTTATTGGTCGTCATGAAAGAAAACATAAGGGGTAACACTGTTGTTTTTTATTGGTCGTCATGAAAAAAAACATAAGGGGTAACACTGTTGTCTTTGTCAAATAAAATATAAGGGGTAACACTGTCGTTTTTTATCAGTCATCAAGAAAAAAACAAGGGGTAACACTGTCGTTTTTCTTCATGACGACCAATAAAAAACGACAGTGTTACCCCTTATGTTTTTTTTCATGACGACAGTGTAACACTGTCGTTTTTATCAAATGAAACATGAGGGGTGACACTGTCGTTTTTCTTTGGTAGTCACGAAAGTCACTGTTCCTTTTTTTATTGGTCGTCATGAAAAAAAACACAAGGGGTAACATTGTTGTTTTTTATTGGTCGTCATGAATAAAAACATAAGGGGTAACACTGTTGTTTTTTATTGGTCGTCATGAATAAAAACATAAAGGGGGTAACACTGTTGTTTTTTATTGGTAGTCATGAATAAAAACATAAGGGGTAACACTGTTGTTTTTTATCGGTCGTCATGAAAAAAACACAAGGGGTAACACTGTCGTTTTTATCAAATGAAACGTAAAAAAAACTGTCGTTTTTTATATGTGGTCATGAAAAACCCAGGGTAACCCTGCGTTCACACCAAAAGATGCAAAAAGTTGACGCGCGTCACGATCCCATTCAAAGTGAATGTAGAGACGCGTTGCTGCTTTGCTGCCGCAGCATTTGCTGCCGAGAAAACCGGCAGCAAAATTTGATTTGCGGCGCGTCAAAATCTGATTTGCAGCGCGGCATGCCCGTGCCCGGTAGCTACCGGGCACGGGCGGTGGGCGTGTTCACGTATTTTGCGGCGCGTCAGTGGCAACGCCTCAGTTGCCACTGAGGCGTTGCCACTGAGTGACATGCCGTAACAGCCAATCAGGGTTCCTCCCTTGGAGTGACCTAGATTTCACTACCTGATCCAGATCAAAGCGCTAAAATGGAGAAGATAATAATTGCAGTCTCCGCATACCCGGTGATCTTCAACACCACCGTGGCCAGTTATAAGTGTCCAATACATATATATATATATAAGTAGGCCTATAAATGTCCAACCGAGAGATCCTAGCACCGATCCTAGCTAGCAGGTCATCAAACTGGGCCGGAGTCAACCTCAAATAGCGCTGGAAGCGTTCGTCATCCAGACGGAGCTCCTGCAGAAGACGGTGAAATTCACCGAGCTCTGTACGGCTCCGAATGGTCTCATGAACCCATAAACGATGGGCATTCAGACGTCTCTCCCTCTTCCACAACAGGTAAAGACATGCAATGCTCGTAATGTCGGCCATGGTTGTGAATGAATTCAGAAGCACCGCGGGCAAAACTTGCCGCGCAACAGAACTGCGGCGCAGCAAAACTTCGGCGGCAACGCGTTCGGGCAGCAAATGCATCTTTTGGTGTGAACGCAGGGTACACTGTTGAAAAGTATCGAATAAAACATAGGGGGTAACACCAGGGACGCGGGAAGTCAGTCGGGGGGGGGGGGGGGGGGGGGGGGGCGCTGAGAGAGAGTCTATAAACACTCTACTGGTGTGTAAAAAGAGTTCTGCCAACTAGCCACTGTTATTCACAAACGTCAGCAAGTAAACAATGTGGAAATTAGAGTCAACTCGGCTGATACTGTGCTGAATTTCACACACTAACAACATGCCGACAAGCTGTTGCGGTCCGGTATTATACACAGCGTTATAACAAGGATTTAGGAGGTTATTTCTAAAGGTTTAAAAGGAGAGTGACAATAAAAGAAAGCCTTTATTTTCATCCAGAGTTCCGAGTTGTCTGATATGAGGAAAAGTGAACCGTCCGTTTCTCCGTCAAGTGAACCGTCCGTCTTTGCTCTTTTTTTGCCAAACAGTTTACGTGCAGGATTCCAGAATCATAACGATAACATTCAACGTGTCTATTAATATGGCAGCAACATTTTACACCATTTTTAGAATGTTCACTACAACAGATGTTGAACACCAACATGCTTATGTAAAATCAGCATAGTACGATATTCAGCTATCGACAGTTCTGCGTTGTGCGTCATAGCCTACGTCAGCCTACTCAGACAATGTTCTAAATAAAATGAAATGATAATATGATAGTATATGATAAGTATTGATTTGTTGATTTGTTACAGCCAGAAGCCGCCAGGGGGGGGGTGCTGCAGCACCCTAAGCACCCCCACTTCCCGCGTCCCTGACACACATATTATACATCACATAACACACACACACACACACACACACACACACATTATGTTATACATTATGTATTTTCAACTCCAACACAGCACCTCACAAACACTCATCTCCCTCTTACCAACACATAACATGCACCAAGTGCGAGTCACTAGATCTGTCTCCATGGCCCTCCACCCAGTGCCTGCTTTCAATAACGGCTATGGACAGAGGTGCTTCATCCACACTTTCACCAAAGTCTGGAATGGCATTCCCCATCACATTAGAGTATTACAATCCATCACACAGTTCAAAAAAGCATATCAATTGTTACTCAACACATACACTTGCAAACACTGACTTATACGTGCCATGTCCCTGTTATGTGTTGTATGTAAATGTGACGTGCGATGTGCCTTGTCCCTGTTACATGTTATATGTGCTGCAGAACAGGAACCTGCTGGAAATCAGCTATTTTACTGAGACAGGCCCGTTTTATATTGTAACTTTGTTACTTCTAATACTTTCCTGTATAATAAATAAAAAGAAAAAAAAAGAAAGTATACACCACATAACACACATGATATTAAACACCATACAACACACACATTATAGTATACACGATATAAGACACCCACATTATATTAAACATATAACACACACACACACTATTATACACAATATAACAAACACGTAAACCAGGAAAGCGTGTGATGATGTGTTCTTAGTAGCTTGTACCAAACTCATACATAATAGTACACACCGTGTTGCACACACACAGACCACACCAGGAAGGCTTCCAGATGGACACGCATATAGCCCCCCCCACACACAATCCATTCTGATTTCATTTGCTTACAAAGATTAAAACACAACAGCGAGATCATTGGAGAATTTTCATTTTATTGTCGATAAGCTGAACATCTCATTCAAAAATCCTGTTCAAATGCAAAGTCCTGCAGAGCTGTGTGTCTCCTTTAGAGGGGAGGGAAACACGTCGATGTCTGGTTGATACTTGATGGCCTATGGTCTTGGACGGACATTTCACTCCTCTGTTCTTCAAGAGATAAAAACAACGGGTTGGATCAGTGTAAAATGAGCAATCAACCACCTCATTCTTCACTGTTCCATGACTAAGGTACCTGGATACCCCTCATTGTGACGTACAGTTTAACACATCTTTCTGATCATCTTTATTCATTTTAATCCCTGTCCCCAGATAATGGGATACAACCAATGTTTGAACTTCAAAGATAAAGGAAATCATTTGTGTCTTTGCGTCGAGTGAACCACTTGTAAGGTTCAGAGGAGAAGGCCCCTTTGGGGATGGAACAGATAAATAAACGGTCCAATCAAAGAACAGGGAGACAGAAACACAAGACCCAGATGTTTCACCCAATCAACAGTGGCCGCTGCTATCAGGAGGCCGCTGTGGAGGCCGCTGAATGCTACGCTGTGGACCGCTAGCGCTGACCAAGTACCTAGCTAGAAGTTTAGCTGAACTGATTTAATGGCGTGAATTTGCCTTCATGTATAAAATAATAATTTACAGTTATACCTCATTCATTTAGCAATCTAACAAGGTACATAACCTATGGAGCTGGTCAATATATAGAATGTTTGAAGCACATTCGTCCTCATTGTCATTCGTAAAAATGGAAACAAAAACTAAACAAAGAAATATACAAACCGGTGAAAGATGAAAAACCCTTCTTAATGTCCCATATACAGTATAAATATATCAAACTAAGCATGACTTAAGGAGACAGTAGAGCTGTATTAAAACATGAATGGAAGTATTTCAAAACAAGACTATCTCTTCTCCTTCCCTTTTCATAAGCTGTCCCGGTGAAAGGTCTCACTCACACCTCTTCCAACAAACATGAATAAACATTGCAAAGAAGCAAGACTCTGATTACATTATCTATGTGCACATAATGGAATATTACAAAAATAATAAATTTGGCTATTCCCCCCACAATTTCATCACACCTCTGGTTAAAATGAATTTCGAGCTTGTAAGATTACACATGATCCAAAAAACAACACAAATATGATTGTAGACTCTAGAGAGGAAAAAGGATTTGGCACTACGTTATTTTTGTAATAATATATACGTATTTATAGAAGCCTTGTGTGTTGCCTAGCAGACCAAAAAAATAGAGAGCTTCCATCATCTGTGAAGGGCAGGCGTCGAGGAACATCTGCCGTTCTGCTCATACTGCTTCAGTATTCGGAGGAGTCTTATCTGTGTGCCACAGTGTGATCTATGTGCGACCGGTATGTGTGTGTATGTGTGTGCGTGCGTGTGCACACACTACACGTGACATGCATTCGGTTCCTGTGAGTTTATGTACCTGTGTATAGGTGTGCATGAGTGTTTACGTATCTGCATGTGTGTGTGTGTGTGTGTGTGTGTGTGTGTGTGTGTGTGTGTGTGTGCGTGCGTGTGTCTGCACATGTGCGTGTGTGTGTTTTTGCACAAGTGATTGTGCACCAAGGAGACTAGAAGGGCCTAGTTGCGCAAAGCGAGGCGACCAATCAGAAGGGGAGGTTGGTGTGACCATGGTGCGGGGGCCGGGCCGAGGCAGAGGCAGTGGGGGGTGGTTGTGTTGGGGGGGGGGGGGGGAGGGTCGGGGGCCTTATAAGGCCTCAAACTCGTCGATCCTCTGCTTCGTGTTGCCCTGTCGGATCTGCCTCAGGGTCTTGTACTTGTCACGTCCGGCGCGCACGTTCTCCGTGTGGAGCAGATCGTTCTGCGTCTTCTTGGTGTCGTCGCGGGCCTGGGCCAGCTCAGAGGTCAGCGCCTAGGGGGGAGGGGAGGGGGAGAGGAGGGGGAGAGATGGGCGTGAGTGGGGGGGGGCACGTGATTAGAAGAAGACGTCCGAAAATCGAAACAAATTCTGATTTGTTGTGCTGCTGCTTCCACAGTTCGTAACACCGCCGTGGGTTCCTTGTCCCCACGACAGGTTCTCGGATGTCACCGCCGGAAGTGGAGCCCAAAATAACTGCTTAATGGACACAGGATTCTAGCGCGATTTTTATTTGATTGTTTTCAGGGTGAAAAATGAATGAAAGATCTATCATGAAAGAAAAAATGTCTAACTATGATAATTGTACTTCTATTGGGGATAATAGTCACAATATTACATTCATTAACATCTATAAAAACATATTGTGAAAGCAGTCAATCCCCCAGAAAGTACCGACACCTCAAACAATCGATTTCGGACAAGGGTCTCCGTAGCAACACCCTCAGCCTAATCCCCCCCCCGCCCCCCCCCGCCAGCCCAACGGGCCCCTCACCATCAGCTGCTTCTGCACACGCTGGTTCTTCTCGGCCTCGGTGAGGCGCTCCTCCTCGTAGCGGTGGTCGTTGATCTCGTCGTAGTGCAGGTCGGCGCTGTGCGTGCTCGACTTCTCCTCGCTGTCGCTGTAGTCGTCCATCACCGCCATGGGCTCGTACATCATGGGCGGGGGAGGGGGCGGGGGCGGCGCCGACATCACCATGTGCAGCTCCTCCTTGGTCTTCAGCAGGTCGTCCTGGGCCTCGCGGGCCTGGAGGGGGGGGGAGAGAGAGAGAGAGAGAGGGGGAGAGAGAGAGGGAGAGGGAGAGGGAGAGGGAGAGAGAGAGAGAGAGAGAGAGAGACATAATGTTAGAACATGTTAATTTTTTTTTCATCTTTTAGCAAAGCATTGAGCCCAACCACAAAGGATAGCGCTTGATAATCATGGGTTTTTACTTGTTATTCATAATTGAATATGCACCATCAAAAAAAGAGGAAAAACAACTACTTTATACCCCAAAGCCACAAGAGAGGACATCCTGCAGCATGCATGTATTTTTTGTCTATAGGTCAACCAATCAAACTGTGAAACCAAAGAATGTGATTGGTAGGTTGTGTTGACAGACAGCTGTAAGCGCCCTACCCTGTGCTGCCACGTGTCTGCCTCCTCCTCCTTGCGTCTCCTGGCTTCCTCCAGCAGGGCGATCTTAGCCGAGTGCTCGGCCAACTCTGCAGCCTAACGCAAGGGAAAGAACACACAGAATGCAATGAGCCACTTTGAGTTGCCCTCTGATATGCCTGTTTGAAGTTTGATGCGCTCCTGGAAAATTGTTTCAACATCTTGGGGCATTATGTGCACTGATATGTCAGTCCGAACGAACACAGAATGAGCGAAATGGGAAGAGATGTAACGAGAGATGAGCGGAGGTACATCAGACCTGTGTAATGGCTTTGAAAGCTTCCAAAGAAGGTTTGTGTGTGTGTGTGTGTGTGTGTGTGTGTGTGTGTGTGTGTGTGTGTGTGTGTGTGTGTGTGTGTGTGTGTGTGTGTGCGTGTGCGTGTGCGTGTGCGTGCGTGTGCGTGTGCGTGTGTGTGTGTGTGTGTGTGTGTGCGCGCCTTTGACCCGGACCAGACCCACCTAACTGCTTCTGCTTGTTTGTTGTTTGTTCAGTGTGTGTGTTAGCGTCTGGGAATCTGAAGACTGTTTGGACAAGGGAAACCAGCTTTGCCATAAACAAAACTTTGTGTATTAAAGGATTTGGGATTTAAATTTGACATCCCTTGGTTAAAAAAGTGCAATAAGTTTTGGGTGTTGAAAAGAAAAAGTTACGATAATGAAAGCAACCTGTTAAGTGATTGATTATTCAATGTGGTTCTAAGTTTGGACGTTGAAAACGTTGACTAACTCTAGAAGCAGAGCATTGTCGTAGGACCTAAGGGTCATCAGAGACTGTGGGGGCCTTTTGGTGTGTGGCTCGTCATGGCTACCGGGAGAGTTACTAACGTACTCGGGTTACCACCCAGAGCTGCCAACAGGACTATAATGGGGTGGAAGGGTGGGGTTTAGTGTTGGACCGGACCGGCTCCCACAATGGTCCCCAGTGGGTGGTTTACAGGGGGGGGCTTTCCGGGAACCAGTGTGGGTGTGGTTTTCCCGCCCGCCATTACTAAGAGCTTTTGTTGCCTCTGATCCCCTTAATGCTGGGGAAAGCTCTTCCCTGGTGCAGGTGCAGATCTAAAGCAATCACGATGGAGAGATGAACACTTCCTGAACTCCACTCGATCGATCCACTCTCTCAGTCTCTCTCATTCTCATTCTCACTCTCACTCTTACTCTCTCACTCTCTGTCTCCCTGTCTCTCTCTCTCTCTCTGTCTAGCGTGGTGCCATTGGTCAAAGGATTAAAGCTAGATCCTGAGTGATTTGACCAGGAGCCGAAACCAAATCTGGCAAGGCGTGGAGGCAGGAAGGACCAAATGGGGCGGGCAAACCGACTGGCATGGGAGAATGAACGCCGTCTGCCAGGAAACTGGGCTCTCGCATTCTGGCCGTTTGCCAGCGTGGTCTCTCTATCAGCCATTTGGCGGGCGACCAATACACCGGATTACAAATGATGAATGTCTGTAATTGGAGTCTGAGTGGCTAAAAATAAAGGAATGCAAAGCAGGCCACCCCGAAAAAGGTGGAAGGCCTCCCGAGTTCACCACTGTTGCCCCCCTAAGGCCACTGTTTTAAAGATTCTGTAGCCTGTTCAATGTGTTCACAAGGGGGAGTTTCATTTTTGTAAGGCATGTTTCAATGGACCCTACCCTGCTAGTCTGTAAACTAACAACGTCCAATGCAGAACAGGTATTGCCCTGACAGTATGTTGTGACGAAAGGCAAGGAGAAACTGTGGGCCTGGTGTTTAATTTATCATCACTCGTGTGCCTACTATCTGTCATTCCTAAACTACCTCAAAACTCTTTTTTTTGAGTCTGCATCTCACACTCTCTCTTTTCGTCTATGTACTATCTCCCAGTGACGCTTGTAGACTATCGGTAACGACGATGTTGTTGTTTTTCATCAACTATCCTCCATCTTCTTTCTTTATGCCCGCCCCTTTCTTTATGCCCGCCCCTTTTATTTTTGTGCCCGCCCCTTTCCCTGTGCCCGCTCCTTTCTATGTTCCCGCCATTTTCTTTGTGCCCTCCCCTTTCTCTCTTCCTGCCCCCTCTCGGTGTGCCCGCCTCTTTCTGTGTGTCGTCGGGGCGTGGCACTTGGTTCTATGAACATCCGTATCGTACCGACAGCGATATATTGTTTCACCGTCTTACGACAAATGTACTCGTTGTAAGTCGCTTTGGATAGCAGCGTCTGCTGACTGCCCTCAATGTAAACGTGGCGGCCGCTCACCAGCTGCTCCTGGCCCTTCATCTGGTCCTCGGCCAGGCGGGCCAGCTCCTCCTTGGCCAGCAGGGCGGCCTGCCTCTCCATCTCCAGCCGCGCCGCCTCGTCCGACGCCCGCTGCCTCTCCTGGTCCAGCATCATGGCCCTCTGGACCTGGTCCTGGAGCTCTGGGGGCGGGGGGGCGGGGGGGTGAGATTAAAGGGGGCCGGGTGGCCTGCCAGCCTACCCCCCTTGAGCCCGATGCCTCGCCCGTACCTTAACCTTAACCTCAATGACCTGCACCTGAGTGTGCTGGAGGTCGCATTGGATAAAAGCGTCTGCTAGATAGCAGAGTGTAATAACTTGACGCTCGGAGCTCGGCCAGAAGGTCTGTTTGATAAAATGATGTCTTAAGTAAGGCAAATAGTTAAGTCTGTGATCTGAATGTCATTCACTCATCAGTATAATTATGAATTATGAAATTATGACTGTGCACAACATATTTCCAGAAACCTGCTCCTGTATTTCAGGTTTGGACTCTTTGTTCCATCATAAACAGATTAAAACAGCAACAGTCAACAGGTTTTGTTTGAAGTTAACACATCATTTAGTTGACCCTTCCTTTACACAGAAAACAACCTGAGATGCCAGGATAACAAGATCCTCATAGTTTGAATCGTTACATCTCAGGACTCTAGGTTTCTAGTCTCCTGATACTAAGGAGGAATCCAGACCTACAGTACACACCCAGCCAACCGCACACACACACACACACACACACTGAACCATCAACAAATAGACACACATCCCCACGCACACACCACACACACACACACACCACACACCACACACCACACACCACACACCACACACACACACACACACACACACACACACACACACACCCACACACCACACACCACACACCACACACACACACACACACACACACACACGTACAGTGATAGATGAACCATCAACAAACACACATACACACACACACACACACACAGAGCCTTACCTCTCTCTGCCTTCTTGGTCTTCTCCTCAAACTGGTACAGTCTCATCACCAGGTCCTGCTTCTCCCGCTCCATCTGATCCTTCTCCCTCTCGATGGCCTCCCGCTTCTTCTTCTCGTTCTCCAGCTGGGCGCTGGAGATAAGGACACACACACACACACAATGAGAGAGCTGCCACCCCCACCCAGAGTGACGGCCCCCCGACACAATGCAGGGCTCCCAGGCCTCTCCCTGAACCACTGTGTGCGAGGCCCAGCGCTCTGACAGGAGGCACACACGAGCTGATACAAACGTGTTCAGCAAACACAAACATGCATTTTGCTTTTGTCCGTCTGGGCGGGTGATTTTCAGCCTCAATCACATGCTTTTCTTTTTTTTCTTTTTTTTTACTTCTGTCACTCTGTACTGGGTGTGGGGGTAAATACACCATGTGAGACCAAAACCTTTGATCAGCTCTCGAACGGCATGTAGGCCAGCTTGTAATCTACGCTCTCCCTGACCCATGTATTGTCCAGACGCACTGCTCTGAGCGACGGTGACCCTCTGGGCGCACACAGCCCCTCTGGCTGGCTCTGTGTCCCACGGCAGGCAGTTACATCACTGTGTTTGAACAGCTGCGAGGGACACTAGTTTGGTGCCAGACAGCAGCAGCTCTGATAATAGGCTAATAAATGTGTGTATGTGTGTGCGTGCGTACATACGCGCGTGTGTGTGCGTGTGTTTGCATGTGTATCGTTCAAATTTGCGTGAGAAAGTGTGTGTTGTGTATTTTCTCCTCAATTACTATTACAAAACCCATTGATCCAGCCGAGTTGGCGCGTTTAGTGGACCACACCAATCCTCGGTAATGCCTCAACCGGGCAACGGACGTCAGATGGTGACCCAAAACGGTGGGTAACAGTCAACAGGCGTTTAACCTATAGAGTGCGATATTAATGCCTATTTATTTGGTATCCCTTACAAAGGTGCATCTCCTTTGTGGCCAAGGGGTGGGACGGGCGTGGGGGTCAGGGGTCATGGAGGGAGCAGACGTGTGTGTGTGTGTGTGTGTGTGTGTGTGTGTGTGTGTGTGTGTGTGTGTGTGTGTGTGTGTGTGTGTGTGTGTGTGTGTGTGTGTGTGTGTGTGTGTGTGTGTGTGTGTGTGTGGCCCTCACCGCTCCAGGTGCTTCTGGTGCTTCTCCTCCCGGGCCTGGGCCTTCATCTGCTGCACCTCGATGGTGTCGGGCTTGCGGCGGCGCATGTAGAGCTCGTGGTTGCCCATGCACAGCTGCAGGATGCGCTTGTTGATGCGCAGGCGAGCCGCGTAGAACACAAAGTCCTGACGGGACCACCACGGAAAAAAGACGGACCATTTTTGGTTAAACACAAAGAAAAGAAACCGCAGTTTGTTGAGTGAAAGGTATTGTTGGAGACGAGAGGAGGGGGGGGGGAACTGCCCCTGGTGGTTTTGGTGTCTGACAGGAATGACAAAGGGGAAGCTGTTAATGCCTATCATGACCGCACCTTTCCCCAGGTTCTCCTCTAGAGGTAATACAGCTTCAGGAGCCGAGATAAACCGCCAGAGAAACCACATCACCATATATGTGTGTGTGTGTGTGTGTGTGTGTGTGTGTGTGTGTGTGTGTGTGTGTGTGTGTGTGTGTGTGTGTGTGTGTGTGTGTGTGTGTGTGTGTGTGTGTGTGTGTGTGTGTGTGCGCGTGTGTGTGTGTGTGTGTGTGTGTGTGTGTGTGTGTGCGTGTGTGTGTGTATATGTGTGTGTGTGTGTGTGTGTGCGTGTGAGTGTTACGTCAGAATGCAAATCCGTCAGCAGTGAGTGAATGGAAAATGGGTGGGTGTGTGCATTGGTGTGTGGGTGTGTGTGAGTGTATATGGGAGTGTACATGGGAGTGTGTATGGTCGGTACTTCAGTGTGTGTCTGTGTGCTTGTGGGTTACAGATGCAGACATCTGATATAGCAAGTAAATATGTATGCACAGGTAAAAAGCACAACAAATTTTGGATTTACTGCCTAAAATCAATCCCTACCTTTTGGATGTATATGATAAAATGAATTATTATATAATGATTATTTTACTTTGTTGGTTTGTCTTGTTCTTACCGGGGCTTTCTTGTCAATAGGTTTGATGATGAACTTCTTGTCGTTGAATGAGATGTTCCGGATCTCGCTCCAGGGGAACCCAATCTTGGGGGTCAGTCTGAGGAGGAAGGTCACAGGAGAAGCCATCGGTTAGCCTCATAGACTGTCCCTAATCAAGTGGTCCCAGGTCACACACAACACAACACAACACATCTTGACACGTTTTTCTATTTTGTAATTCCTATCTGGCCTTCTAGCTCAACCAATACTGGGCAACGATGAGGCTAAGCTAGAATATCTTTCTAGATTCAATGCCTTATTGTCCTTCAGAGATGTATTTTAAGGTTCTGTGCGTGTCCATAATATGTGTATACATAGTCATCGTTTTTTTTGGCACCAACTCCTCAACCCAATTCCATCCCTATTATTAAGTGCTCAAAAGATGAACCACTGTGACATTCTTCAGGAGGACACTCGGTAACACAGCCCAACAAGAACATGGCATGGAGTAACTGGAGACACACATTCAGAGAGAGGCCACAGGTGTACACCGCCACTCTGCGTTGGGCAATAGTTTCCCCGCCCGTCCGTCAGAGGTGACAGGCTCCTGCCGGGGTGCGTCTTGCTCGCTCTCTCTCAGCGGGATGCCGATCTCATTAGATACGCCGCAATAACAAAGTGCTGTACAAGCCTGCCAGTGTTGCAATGTGCTCCCTGCAGAGTTCTGGTTGGCTGTCAGAAGCATTACCGCCTGAACTGGAATAACTGAACAATTAGGCTTCCCTGACACAGTCTTGTGGAATTGAGGGGAAGAATGTTGACGCTGTCGCTAACCTAGCGATTTGGTGTCAATCAGTGTGCGCATGGTCTCTTGAGCCATCGCGTTATTTGCGGACCGGTGTTATTGAAAGGAATATGCCCACCGCTGTATCCATGCAGCGCTGAAGGGAATTGTTAAAGGGAACCCCTAGAAGATTTGCATTGGCTTGAATGAAGATTGATACCCAAGATGGCTCAACGGTGAAGGTTAGGTGGTCCTAGCAGCCTGGCGTTATCTTCTGAGAGTTGGTGGGCTTATGCCTACAGAAAAGGTTACGTAAAATGAGCAGTCACTATAAGAACCAAGGGTTTCAAATGAACAAACCAATCAATTGAATTGATCCCAAATTCAAATGCAGTGATTTCACATCGCAGGTCGGTAAAAATCCTTGGATCCTTGGAAAGAGTTCCTGGTGTTTGTAGTTAAGCCGCTGCCTGTTTAACCAGGTGGTTTACCGAGACGGGACTCACCACAGCAGTTTATCTTTACGAGGCCAGGGTTGCATTGCAGCATAGTAAAGACCTGCCGCTGCCTCCATTGACTGAGAGGCTGAGATACAGGAGCTCACCCTCCTCCAAATTCTTGTGTGACGAAATAGCCTGAAAAACCGGTCTGTGTCACCATGGCCACAGCAGGGGAAGAGCAGGAGACGACAGAGGCTTAGCTAACCCAAAGACATTGTCTAGCCCCGAGACACTCTTGCAGGGAGCCTATTTGCAGAGCTGTGTGTGTGTGTGTGTGTGTGTGTGTGTGTGTGTGTGTGTGTGTGTGTGTGTGTGTGTGTGTGTGTGTGTGTGTGTGTGTGTGTGTGTGTGTGTGTGTGTGTGTGTGTGTGTGTGTGCGTGCGTGCGTGCGTGCGTGCGTGCGTGCGTGCGTGCGTGCGTGCGTCCAAAGGAAATCCAGGCAAAAGATGTCCAAGGTATTGAGGGATGGCATAGTACTACCAGAGGAAGTAAACAACACTTTGCTTATCAATAACAGCAAGGAAAGGGGGGGGGGGGGGGGGAGTTGCTGTTTCTGTACAGTGGAGAGGCAGGGTTCGCCTCTGGATCAACGACTGAGAGACTAACTGAGGGACAGTAGTTCTGGAGTCAAACTCTAATTCAACTGCAAGGTTGTGACTTTCTCTGTGTTGGCCCTTTTCCACTATGGCAACTCCAAAACCGACGATACACTGTTTTGAGATAAGTGTGAGCCTCCAAGACTGGAACTCATTGACCTCGCACCGTATGGCGACTACAGCCACGGGCATCGGTTTCAAAACAACAATCGAATCAGTTCACTGACAGAAGAGACCGAGTTAAATCGATGCTCTCTCTTCTCTCCTTCGTCCCCCCGCCTGCTGGGGGACCTCTCCCTCGTGGCAGGGAGGCGTCTCTTACTTGTCGTCCTTCTCGTAGATGTTGAGGCCCAGCGCGTCCACGCCCAGCCACAGCTCCGTGCCCTTCTTGTTCTTGATGTCAAAGTAGTTGACGCCGTACATCTCCAGGTCCTGGGCGATCTTCAGGTACTCCATCATGGCGTCCTCCCTGCAGAGGACCAGCGGACCGGGTGAGACAGGCCACAGCTGAGGGGCACAACTTTAAGCAGTGCTGGTACCATGTGTCCACTGTATCAAGTAGTATGGTGCAAAAATTGCATATTTTTTATTTTATTTTTTTATTTTTTTATTTTTCCACAATGTCTTGTTTTTTTTAACGATTTATGATGACCATATGCTCTGTAAGGTGACCTTGGGTGTCTTGAAAGGCGCCTCTAAATTAAATGTATTATTATTATTATTATTATTATTAAAAACTGTAGTTTAGTTTGACTTGAGTCACTTTAGGCATCAAGGAGAATGATCCTCTTTTACCGACCTGAGGATTAATAGTTGGACGTTAATAAAGACGATACGAAAGAAAAGGCACTGAAAGAAAAGCGGCACTGAAAGAAAAGCTTGCAGGGCTGAATTTAAGCAGAAGACGTGACGTCCTGCTTAAAATATGATATCCTGAAGCAGCCGGAGCGCAGACTCACTTGAGCATGCCCCGGTGCTCCTCGTGCCACACCTGGATCCTCTCCTCCCACTGCTCCCGGGACAGATGGTGCTGCTCCTGCACTCTGCAAGGGTGAGGAAGAGCCAACGTCAAACCACCAGCAAATGAGATACTTGGTCTCAGACACACACATCGTCATCGTCAGGCTCAGCTTCAAGCGAAACCAGCACTGGCTGCCTTGCCAGGAATAGGAATAACTTAAATATATGTACATGTGATGGAAAAATATGAACAGAACCTCAACACAAATAAATAAGAGACAGCTCTCCAGTCTCAGGCTCAGTGACGGACAAAAAGGCTTTACCGGCCCAGAGAACAGACAAGCAACAATAAAATGGTCATTCAACAGAGAACCACTTTCTTGGTTGAACCTGGTTCTTCACGCCCCCCCTTCTCACCGCTGTGGCAGCAGGCGGTCCGAGGTGAGGTAGCCCGACCGGTGGACCTCCTTGTTGAAGTCCCCGAACTTGGCCTGCACCGAGTAGGAGGCCAGCAGCACGGCCGTCTCGGGCGGGCAGTAGACCTCGTCGCTGAGGATGCCCTCCTTCACCTGCAGGAAGAAGAGCTTCTGGGTGATGTCCTGGATCAGCTCCTCCGACACGTCCTCGGGGAAGAACTTGGCCCGGAACTTGAACTGCAGAGGGTTCTCCTTCTTGATGTCCTGGGACGCCACCTGGGGAGCGAGGGAGCAGACGTCTGGGTTCTTCAAGGTCGGGACGCTGGACTTCTACTTTGTGTTTTGGATGCGTTTGGTGGACGGTGTCCCCAAACTAGAAATGTTTTAATTTGAACTAATACTATGCTATCATCATGATGCATCGTTATTAATATTGTAGAGAGCTACGAATGGAAAGTGGATGAGGCTGAGGTTTCCTTTTATGTTGTATCTTTATTAATAAGGAACCAAGAAAACCTATAACAAATATTATATTTTACATCCTATTATTCGTTTTTTTTTTTAGGTATAGCCATATAAGGTCACGTAACACCTGTCAATAAATCATATATATGACAGTTATATAATTACTTAATATATCTGAATAGGCCTTTGGGCGACATTTCGGTTACTTCTCATCTTCCATGTAGTTTATGGGTGTGCGCGCGTGTGTTCAGGAGGAATTTCTTTAAATGTTACAATAGGTCGGTTGAGTTCAACTTCAATATCCCTTCGCACGCAGTTCCAAAGGACATCGCTTCTCCGCTGACTCCGCACAGCGTCCACAAACAGCGGTAATGCAGTTGAATGACCCGAAGCTATTTGTTGACACAACGCGTCTCTTCCTCTTAATTTCAAAGCGGTAACCAAACGCAAGGGGTCACGATGGTTACAGGGTACAGGCTGTACAATCAGTGCCTGGAATAGCCCGGTATCCATCAAGCATTGTGCTGAGGAGCAGCTATTTGCCAGGGCGTCCTCAAACTGCACTTCACTGCTGCCTGCGGAGGCCAGTGGAGGGTCTCACCTTGACCCAACAGCTATCGATTCGGACCAGGATGTGGACGCACCGCATAATGCCGTCGAAAGGACAATACTTCAGAGATACTTTTTGGGCGACATGATAATCACGTTTGTCTGCTTACGACAGAATTAAGATTGAGCTGGGCCTTTACCTTCATAAAATGGATGGAAGAGGTTGGGAATCTCCCACCCTGATTCTAACATTGCTTCTAGAAAACAAACCCTCTCCACAACATGACAACATGGCGCGAGCAGCTCTATTCTCTGCAGGCAAACGTTAGTTCTCAGATCCGCGAGGCAAAGTAAAAAAAAAAAGAAAAGCTGAGCGGTAAGATAAATACACAAGGTGTATAAGTGACACACGAAACCGCCGGAAGTGCATGTGGAAAACCGAGCTTTGTATATACAGTGTGCGTATAATACAGGCAAAACCTCATTCCAAAGTCCCATGCAGTCTCATGCACTGTTAGCCTGGTTCTCTGTGCGATGAGCGCATGCAGAGGTGGCTTGCAGCGCACAGCTCAATTGGGAATGAATGTTTACCCCAGAGGACCATAGCGGCAATCTGTGTTTGCGCTAGGCCAACAGTGGACAAGAATGGAAAGCATGGGAATGGGGGGGGGGGGGGGATGGGGGTCGCGAAGAGTTCACACTAACGTGATACAATACTTCTCCAGCTGGTTTATCGCCGTTGCGTCGACGCCCCACCGACACCCATGGAATTTGTGGTGGGCTTATCAATGAGCCACCAGTGTGCCCCCGAGAGAGCCCAGTGGGATCCACACCCGAGTCCAGACTGCAGATGTACACACTCGATTCTTCCGGGGCTTACTCATTGACCACGCAAAAGGCAAACACTTTTTAACCCACCCATCTGAAGAATGCGGCCCTTTCTCTGGTGCCGACGGTATGGGCTCCATCTGACTTGGCATTGTGTAAAAGAAAAGAAAAGAAAAACAACCTGGACCCTTGGAATGTGCCCCTGGGACTCTCGAGGGGGGGGGGGGGGGGCCTCGGACGTCGCAATGTTCGCAACTCTTTAGCGCTAGTCATGCGAGTCACATTAGTCGCCGGGTTAGTGGAATTCGAAAAGCAGAGGAAGGGGAAACTCTCACTCTTTGTATTTCCGTCACTGAAAGGAATACTCAGTGTAGATCTTACCTTTTTCTCCAGTTTCAGCCATGTTGGGTAACCTTTGCCGTCTGTGTACTGGAGCCCAAAGTACCAGACCTCGCGTAAGCCGATCGTCTTCACCACCTGTGAGAGAGGAGAGGGGACAGACGCGTTCAGGATACTGCGCTTCACTCTCTATGATCTAAATCAACGCCTCACTCCCATGTACTGAGGTGACTTGTAGATGGGGAGAAAAACACCAAGAACTGTTAACTACGTGACTTTCCTCATGAATTAGAGCACACGGTGAGGTTTCCAAACAGACAACTCGTTCCTCCACCAAAGATGAAGTCAAAGCCGTGCCAAAGAGTTCACAGGTGTGTGATGCAAAGTGCAAACCTCAAAACTAGATAAAGCGATTATTTTTATTAATGGTTTAGGTATACAAATAGACAATAAACTAGATCATATTACTGCGGCATTTGGTGAAAGGCCCTTTGGGGGCATCACAGCCTCTGGCAGGCCTTTATAAACCCCACCCTTTCAAAGTGAAACACTCCTGCCACGAGACTGATGTGATGAACCCAACCACTGACCACCAACATTCCCAGGAGCCAGGCTCGCTCGAGCACATCGGTTTCAGTCGAACTTGTGCAAACATTAACGCGGCAACAGATATGCGTGTTTATTTGCATATGTTGTGTTTACATTTCTGCTCCATTGGTCTTCGTATGCAAAGCGCACCTCTCCAGTGCCACACCACGATGGCTCCGGGCGGTGCGTTACTGTGCGTGGTAACGCGGGCAAGGCGGTGGCTGTGTTCGTAGTTGTCAGCCTGACCTTACTCCTCAAACATTACTCTGTTCCACTTCTGGCCAAATGCTATCTCCCACAAATTGATTATTTCTGAGGAAAGTGATTATGCAGGTTTCCTTACTGTGTGGCAATACCCGCGACACAGAGCACACAAGAACACAATTAGAAGGGCTGGCCCTGAACAATGAGTGTGTATTGTTTGACTTGTGAGGAGGAGTGGCCTACTGTATGATTAGGGTGTGCTGTGTGACTCGCATCCTGTGTGTGACTTCAGTGTGCTAGAACAGTCTACAGTTAAAAGGTAATTGGGAGCCCTTTCTGACATGCACAAATAAAAGAAACTGATACTTTTAAATCAACAATGACAATGACAACACACTTGTTTTGGGTATTATTGTTTTTGGTGATCAACTTTGGCAATTTTTTATATATGGTGGAAGGATCTAGAAATATCTGATTGTTCTGTAAAAGATGTCACACTTTTCGTCTGGCTTACCAGAGAATAGTTAATTTCCGACGGCCTATGAGTGATTTTCCAACAAGGGTTTGCAGTCAGTATGTGTGTGTGTGTGTACGTGTATGTGTGTGTTTGGCTGTGATTATGCACTAAGCCTTGTAGCGGGAGAATATATATGCCAGGTCCTTTAAAAGGTGTTTAGTCTCAAATTCTCCACCCAGTACTCTGGTGGGGGCCTACATCTCCCTAGCAAACTGTGAGTCAACACATACACATCCACTCCAGGCCAAACCCATTTTACCCGATAAGCTGAACGCCAAGGAACCTCAAGTATAAAACCAAAATTACTCTCCCGTCAACATGATTGATTACTTAAAAAAGCAGCTAAATAGGTTGGTCCTATGCAAGGCTAGAATCCGCAGACCTTTAGATTGTGTGTGCGAATGTGTGTGTGTGTTTTGGTGAACACAACAAGCAGTAGCAGAAGCTGAAACGAGAGAGCCCTTCAACCTAGACCTCACCTGCATTAGAAGCCCTAAGTGGCACAGAACACAATCGTCCTTTTCATGGTGTTCTTTTAGTTTTTTTAAAGGGGCTGCGCGGCTAGTAAAAGCGAGAAGCTGTGTTAAAAGAGTGACGCTAGCTTAATACATAGCTAAAGGAAAGTTTGGTGTTCTCGAGGGGGGGATAAGCCTCTTAGGTCTAGCACATCCTTTCCCGTTGTGACCAAAATTAACCTTTTCTCCACCCACACCTAGTGTATAACATGTAATCTGAACCTAAATGTGATTTCACCAATATGTTGATGAAAATATGGATAGAATAAGCAACTAGACAGATGGCTGAATAATATCATTCATCATCATGTAAATTCCCTTCAACTATGTTGTTTGGCCAAGTTCGTTTACATTTTTTTTATGGAAACCAACGTTTAACCCATAAATTTAACCACACAAAACAGAAAAATAAATTATATGGCAGAGCAATCTTCACCAAATCATAACCCGTAATACGTGAATCATTTTGATATCGAATTGTTAGATTCCTGCCAATTCCCCTCCCTACTCAATAGATATTGAAGAACACAGCCTTTGGAAAAGCTAATGGGATTCATGTCTGAGGGGCAACTGGTCCTTCTGGTAACATTAGGCAACAATGGGAGGATGGAATTTAGCTTGCATTAGCTTGAAACCCCCACTGCTCCTATCTGCTCTTGGACGTCTCTATCTCTCTGCTAACTCAGGTTTCAAAGTTGAGTTCCTCCTCCATCCAAAAAGTAATTGAATGTGTCTTTCGCCTCATGTTCATAACGACGATGCTGACCCTTAGTCGACCGATATCACATGGGTTCTACCAACAGACGCCCCAAAATGTAATATTTTAACCTCCCTTCTGTTTTTGTATCTGAGATCTTATCTTGTCCATGCTGAAAAGTGATGCAGATGTGTGTATATATATATATAATGAAAACACCCCGCCACGGGCTAAGGCACAGCAGGCAGGCATGTTGGTCTGGCTTTTTTGTGATCCAATCAACCACATCGCATTCATCCTTTCACAGTTTATTCAGAATCAGTTTGGTGTTGGTAGGGCGCGGGGGAGAGGATATTGGGATGGAATGGGATGCCAGGCACGTCTATGGGTCTGATGAAGTCCAACAACCCAACAGAGAGAGAGAGAGAGAGAGATATGTCAAATTATGACATCTCTTTGTACGCGTCCGTACATGTTCAGGATTGCATTTCCTCCCAAAATAAACAACTAATCATCACTGACTAAAGATCCAGAGGGTGAGGTTGGGTCTGCCTGCATGGGTGTGTGTGTGTGTGTGTGTGTGTGTGTGTGTGTGTGTGTGTGTGTGTGTGTGTGTGTGTGTGTGTGTGTGTGTGTGTGTGTGTGTGTGTGTGTGTGTGTATATGTGTGTATATGTTTATGTGTGTGGGTCCTTAGTTCAGATCAAGGGTAGTGAGGCGGCTGGCGGTAGCGGGGGCGGGGGGGGAACGAAGGCCCCAGAGTGGGCGTGGCTGCAGCCCGCTGCTCATCTTAGGCCCCCGGGCACAATGACGGAGAGCGGGGCTATAATTGGCGTTGACCATGATGACCACGGTGACCGCAGTCGGCCCTCGACCCCCCGAGGATGAGCTCACCGCTGTTACTCAGCATTTCCAGTGAGGCCGTCTACTGCTTCTGTGTGTGCGTGTGCGTGTGTGTGTATGTGTGTTTGTACATGTGTTTGTGTGTGTCCACCAGGGATGGAAATTAACACCCGCCACACGCCATTTGCGGGTGGATTTGTGTGAATCCAGTCACTTCACCCGCCACTGTGTCGGGTAATACTTTCCAGTCAGGTCCGAACAAATTTGCATATTCAATACATTCGTCATACGGCGCTGCACAGTTCCACAACCATTACTGTCAACATCCGGCCCCCTTCTTCTTCTACGCCTCTCTTGCTGATCTGCGACAGTCAACATCCAGGATAATATACTGGTAACTAACAGCTCTCAAGTCTCACACATTCGGCGGGAGACACACGCAATTCGGAAGACGACGATGGGTGTGTCGCATAGACGTCGTCATCGTCTTGCCGTCCCTCCCCGTTCTGTGATTGGTTCCCCATCTCAGGCGAAAATCGGATCCAATCGGATCCAATCCTACTACTAGCGAACTACTTCGGGCGTGACTGGAGAGAACTTCCTTAAATTAACCTTTAATGTTTGTTTTGCATGAACGCTATTGTGTGAATTAGTTTGGTTCTCTTTCATGGAAGCCGGAAGTGGGAGATTCCTGGGGCTTGCCCCATGAATTCAACCCATGCACACGCCACACTTCGTATTTCTCACGCAGAGAAATTACCAGGATAGTGCCAACCAATTTGGGGCGCTATTTAACAGTGTTACAGGTAGGAATCAAATGTGTTTCCCGTTCGTAGGGTAGGCCTAACCATAGGTCCTCTTTTGCCCGGACATGCCCTCTTTTTGAGACAGTGTTTTGCGGAATTTCAAAATCGTCCGGGATTTTATTAAAGCCTCATACATGTTCACATTGAATTTGCGTTGCGTTTCTCTGGGTCGTTCACAAACTAGTTAGGCTATGCCCTCCCCTACTCAGTTCTGTTCGCTTTGCATTGGTGGAGTGCGTAGGGGGAATGGTTAAGTAGAGCCTTCAGATTGGACGGTTTGACTTACTCAGTTACCGTCGTATATTGTATTTATTTTTTTACCATTATTGTTTTATAGGGACTAACATTAACAAATTTCTCCTACAGGTGATTGATAAAGTTCTATCTAGACTATTGAACAGAAAGAAAGTGTTTTTTCTGAATATTAGTGTTAAGGGGCCAATAATGCTTACTATCATACGTTAGTTACCATGTCTGGTGACAAATTTGTATTTAGTCACATGTAAATATAAAAAACAAATTGACTTATGATGGTGTAGCCATGCATGTTGTTTTATTGTTAATATGTCAATTAGTTTTTTATTGAAAGTACTTTGTATTGATGAATTATCCCCAAACTTCGTAACACCTTTGAAATAAACATGACTTAACATGGCAGATACCTGTGTATTGTTTATCGGTAAGAGACAGAGTGTAACATTTTCAACTCAGTTCCTTGGTAGAACCTACCTACAGTAAAAATCACTTCCGATTGAAAAAAAGATGTGCATGAAAAACACTTTTCTTATCTATTGTTACCATTATATTGTTCATAATGTACGCATTTATTAAAAATATATATAGCGTATAAAAAGTGGCTGGTAATAAAGATGATTTTTTTAAATCTACCTTCCACAGTGGCTGGTGGGCAAAAAAGTTAATTTCCATCCCTGGTGTCCACTGAAATGCCAACACACCACTCCATAACAGACTACGGTAGTTGAGACAGTGTGATGTTGTGCTGATCACAGCCGTTAAACATAAACTTGGGCCTGTTTCTAATAGCAACCCCGGCTGGCCGAACCTCTACAAACTGTTATTTTTTATCTGGAAGGGGGGTGGGGGGGGGGGGGGGGGACACTTGCTTGGAAATGGGGCACTGAACTGTAAGCTGAACTGTTGCACTATGAGGGAGTGTGAAGGTGATTCAGTCGTGCTACACCCACCCCGCCAAGAGATTTTGACATGTGGGCGAGAGAAGCTGCCATCTAAACATAGAGCAATCCCACGTTTTTTTTTTCCAGTTTATTTGAAGTTGCACAGTCTCATTTCCAAGGGGTACCTATCTTTCCACGAGCAGTAGCCCTTGTATAAGATAAAGCTCACCCAGCCATTATTTGGTTGTACATGAAGTGGAACAGGGGATCAAGCTCAAACAATCCTCCACGGAATGAAGCCACTTCCCTGCTCACCTTTAATGCCGGAAGAAAACCCATCTGTAATATTATACTGTGCTTTTGGTAAAACAATGGGCACCAAAAGCACAATATGATATTACAGATGGATGTTCCCCTTTACTTTGGGATGCAGAATCTATCTATGATTAAGTGACTCATGGAAGTTTTTCCTTCAACATGTGTTAAGTTAAGTGAGTAAGTGACAGCGGCTCAAATTTAAGAACTGACCATGCACCACACTATGTTTATTTGCTCTCTCTGTCTCTCTGTCGCTTAGCAAAGGAGGTTTAAGCGAAGAAAATCGTACACATGAATGGAAGGGATAGAGAGATCCCGCTGACCAAAATAACAGGACAGCTCTGTGATTCTACACATCCACGGCACCAAATGCAAGTGATTATACATCATTTGCTAGACAGAGCCACAGTCATTTTCTTCTTTGTTGGGGGGCGTCTGTAATAAGAAAAATATTGAATTACATGGGACTTGTCCTTTTAACTCCTTTCTCTCAACAGCACTGCTGGGGAATAGAAACAGCCGAGCCTCAGAGACATAGTCACCGGTACAGTAGGCCAGGCACAAACAAGCTATTGAAAAACGGGTTAGACAGGAAGTGGCAAAAACAATGCGTTTCCTCTCCCAGCGCTGGAATCGAGTCCCAAACAGGCTCGGGTTAACAGGCAATATACTATTGAGACGGTAAGCCTCTCCACGAGTGGGAAACAACGAGTGCAAGGATGGATTTAAATAAATGAAAGAAAAGAAACCCAGGTACACTCAATCATGAGGAACAAATATATAGAAAAATAGAAAAGCCTAAGAGTCACCAGGACAGGTTACTTAACCACATAATGGACAGAGCATCGTGATTGGGTTGAATCAAGAATGAAACCAAAGACATTGAAAAAACCTGTTCACCCAGATTTAGGGGCATCTGCCAGCAATCTTGAGACACTAATCTTAAATCTGAATTGTAAGAATTAAAATAAGGAAACCGTAACTAAAGTTCAGAGGCACCTAATATGTTAAAATCAGCCCCAGGGCCCAGCCCCTGACAAAATGATAAGGCTGAGTCACGTCACAATCATCCTGCCCATCTCGGCTCGTGACACTGACTGGCAAGAGCCGTCCCTGACAGAGGCCATCTTCAGGCGGGAGCTGCCTTTATTATGACCTCACCTTGAACATTTCAACTCCTCATGCATCTCACACCAAACACACCAAACACGCACACACTAAGGGAACAGGCTGGTTTGCTATTCTGCGTCATTCAACATTTCATAACTTCCAATGAAGTCCGTTTCCACACTAGAAAAGTCCCTAACTGGATAATATTTTGAACCAGTTCAATATAAAAAGTCCAATGAAAGGTTCAGCAGCATCGTCGTCATCTAAAGATGTTTGTTGATTCTTTGTGCTCATGCATGAACTTGAGTAGACCTAGGGATAAAGCCTTTATCTATCTTGATCTCTCCCCATCTACTTGAAATTTGCTTCAGAATGACCTCAAAATAATATTTGACTTTCTTCATGCAGCTCTTTGAATCTCAATGTTATTCTTTCCCCAAGTCTCCCCAAGTATATAATTTGTTTATACTGTTATTTGTTATTGGACTTCAAGGAAAACTGTGTGGGCCTTGCTGTGCTGTATTATCTTGTCAGGGACACTGCAAAGGTTTGGTCAAATCAAAATAAAGAATAACCAGGAATTACTCCCTGATTGTATATGGCTCAGGGGGAGGCGAGAGGGGGATGGAGGGAGAGATAAGTGGCCCTCCAGTCCTCCATAAGATAACACTGTCAACGACGGCGACTAGACTGAGGCCACAGTGATAAAAGAGAGAGCTGCTTTCTCCACACACTCTCTCAGTGATGTCATTCCACTGAGCAAGCCGGAGGACAGCTGGTACAACCGGAGCTTCAAATCCCTTTTCCCTTTGAAGAAAGCCAACAGCCAGCTTTATAATTTAACATTCTGAAGAAGAAATCCCTTATAGATTTATATGATGAATGAGTGTAGTCTTCATTTTCTTTATTCACTTCATTCTATAAAAGAGAGTGAGAGTGGATGGATTTTGTGTACAGGAGACGAAGAACAATGAAGCAGACATGTGTGTTGCCTCAGTGCCAACTACAACCCCGAACAGACACAAATGCACACACACAACCACACAACCACACACCCACACACACACACACACACACACACACACACACCTGGTCGAAGAGCTGCTTGCCCGTGGTGCTGGGCAGGACTGCAAACTCCAGCTCCGCATCCATGGTGGTGACGCGAACATTGACCTGCTGACAAAAAACACAAGGTGCAAGGCCACAGTGAGTCAAGTTCATAAGCATCAACGAAAACACAAAACAACAAAAACAACCACAGACTAGTAAAGAGTGGGGGAGAGGCCATCTGATGAAGCAAATAGTCCTCGATCCCAGTAAAAAAGAGAGCCAACCCAACTAGCCAAACGAAAGAGGGGCTGAGGCCTTTTGGAGGAAGGTTAGAGGGGGGGGGGGGGGGGGGGGGGGGGGGTTGTGTTTACACAGTAAACACACACACAGGACCCTGTGTTAATCGCCACTCTCTCTGCTTTGCAGAATGGGCTGTTTGAAAGGCATTCAGCTGCTAAATGTATAGGGGGTTTCAGTGGAAAATATTAAGCAAGGAGCACAGAATAATCCATTTCTTTGAGCATTCATCTACTTCATGAGGACCCTGGGAAATTAGCACAGCCATAGCCTGAACCTTAATATGTTAAATGTGCAGTACTAGCCGTTAAATATTAAATACAAGCAGGATGGGACGGTTTGAGAGTGGGTCCCTATGCTGATAACCCACCAGACATTAACAATGGAGAATTAATAGCAGCCATCAGCCAAATGCTGGCCTTCCACACCCTCTTAAAGCTTTGGCTTTAAGAGGGCCAACTGGCACTTCATGCCAGTTGGCTGGTTATCAGCCTCTCCCCAGCTCTGCCCCCTTTTTAAGACCATCCGTTTGGATGTTACAGAAAGAAGCTGGTGAATCCTTTTTCATTTTATCTCCCCCTACTGGGAGCCGGTCTGTTTCCCCGTTGGTTAATGATTTACCAGCCATACCTATGTGTACAAAACGGCGATCCATCTCGTGGAAACCGGCCTAATGAGAGGAGATTTTAATGTCAACTCACAGAGAGTCCGGCCAAGCGATTATTATGCGATGCATAAACCTCAACAAATAGCTTGAGCTAATACGAAGCGCAGAACAATAACAGATGACGTCGGTTTTGATGCCACAACACAGAAAAACACTGTTGTATTCGATGTTCGCTGACGTGAAACACACAACAAAGCACTGATATTTACCAAGACGTATTTAGAGTTATTGACACATTTTCTGCACCAATTATTCGATTACAATGCCCAAGGTTCTTGCCAATCACCAGCGGTTTCCAGGAGACATTTAGTCATATGTCTAGAGTATGATTTTACTTTCTTCTCCTCTGGGAGTTCTTAATGACGGGCCGAGAGGGGGACGAGAACGAGAGTGAAGGTGAGAGGGAGAGGGAGAGGGAGAGGGAGAGAGAGAGAGAGAGAGAGAGAGCACAAGAGAGAGCGCGAGTTAGAGAGCACGAGAGAGAGAGAGAGAGAGAGAGAGCACGAGAGAGTTTGCTAGCTAAAGCAGCCTTGACTGATATCTTTCATCTCCAGGCCATTGTGAACGGCAGTCAGCCCCAGCGATGGTAGACACAAGCTCAATGACGCCCACTGGAAAATGGGCCTCAGCGGGAGGGGTTTGGTGCTGACTGAGTTGCAGATTCACAGCTTCCTGCAAACATGCATGAGGCCTGGGTGACCCGGCTGAGACCGCTCAGGCTCACACACCAATGGCAGAAAACCGATGGAAAAGCTCACGATTGTGTGGCTATCCGGCCTTTGTGGAAAAAGGTGAAGTATACACAGGTCAAATCTATTGATCAGTGGTTCTCATTTGGGAGAAAGTTAGCTCGGTGCATAGGGAAATATGGTCATTTGAGTTTCCCTAGCGTGTGGTTCATAAAGAAAGGGGAGAGGAAGGCCCGTGCCGACCTTGCTACAGCTTCCTCCGTGCATAAGGTGAGGAGCTTGGGTTGCGAGGGGGCACGGTTTAAAAAGAAAAAGGGGAAAAAAAGGAAAAGAGGATAGAAACCTCCATTTACACAGCTGAACAAAGGTGCCCATTCAGCAGCAGGTCCCCAAGCAGTTGGTGTCCTCTCCCGCATCAGTATGCTTATGCCGGAGTGAACCCACGCTTTCAGAGATTTACAGCGAAAACCGAAGAGCTGTACCAGTTGGCACTGCACTGGGCTTGGGTATCGCAACACTGGATGCTTTTGAATTTCTTTACGTCTGCAACAGCAGTTAAGGCCGCTCAGGCTGTCCCTCTCACCGACAGCGTCCACATACGCTGCGATTACAGTTGGCGGTGGGCTGCGTCCGAGGCAGCGGAGGGAATGGAACATGTGAGTGGGTGCGCAGACCGAAGGGCCAGCAGAAACCACCGTGTGAGTGATATGTGATCTCCAAGCTAATCCCTTCAACGGTAACTCACAATAAACCGAGGCCATGAAAAAGAAAACATGACACATATACTCGAAATATACCAGGCAAAGGCCCAATGTTCCACAGACAGGACTTCAGTCAGGGCAAAAAAAAAGGTTGTATTAAGCATTATGAAGGCTCACTTCACAAGATCTCTGTCCTTTATTAATAAGTTAGAAAACTAGAAAGCCAAAGGTACCAGACAGATCCATAAAGGTAACCGCCAAGACACAGAGCAGTCCAGGATAAATGCTAGACTTACTTTCGCTGAATGATAAATAGGTTGACAGTTAGTGTTGCAAACACTGGTTTCTACGGTAACCATGCCAATGCTGAGGGGGAAAAAAACTAAAACGCTACATAATAAACTTGGCCATTGGAAAAAAAGAGGCAACAGAGTTACTACACTGAAGAGACGTGGCTCTTGGTTAGTCTTGCATCTTAACTGCCAAATACATTGTCGTCCTTGTGTGGCCTGGGTTTAAGACTTGCTTTTTGGTCACATTAAGGAGATTGTGCCATGATCATTGCTGTGGTTAAACTCTGAGTGGGGTTGAATTGAATTCCTCACTGAAAGCCATCCAAAACATAAGCCTTCTCTGAAAACGTTTGCAAGGCCTTGTAGGACAACCAGGAATAGACACAGGTAATATAGCAATAAACGAACAGACGAAGAAGCTTCTGTAAGCTGCCTAGTATGGTTTTGTAAGACGTTAACATCTTTTTTTATTACACTGCGTCCTCATGGGATATAATCATTCATCTTGGTGTCTGTGAACCAGAGCAATAGAGAAACTTATATGCCCAGCAGTGGTGCTTCTTTTCAGCGGAGGGGAGGGGGAAGGTGCGATGGTGGGGGTCTGATGGAGTTGAACAATGTTTGGTTCGGGTTCCTTCCGCATTCCTCGGTCCCAGCCTGATGAGGATAATGCACCCCTACAAACACAATGCGTGCAGACATTTGGCCAAATGAGCAGCATCTATTTTTTGCACTGTGCAATGACCCCGAGGGCGTTCCAGCCATCAGTGCGTTATCAATTATTTCAAGGAACACAAATTAACAATGGAGCTGGACACGAAAAGGAAACACCCATGCATGTTGGTCACGGCCACGCCTGAGAGGTTTCTATCATGGCTCTGTGACCGCAAGGGAAACAGGATTCTGGGAGAGCCGAGGAGCACTATCGTTTACCTCGCCACAATGTGTCATTCAGATGAGGGAAACGTGAGTCACAGGAACCTCCAATCACGTCCCACTTTCTCCCATTGGATGGCTCGTCGTCTCACTCAACACCCCCACCAGACGATGTTGGAGGTGAGAGAGGCCTTTGACAGCATGTCAGCTGATTGATTGATTGATTGATTGATTGATTGATTGATTTCAAAAGATATTCTCAACAGCTCTTATAGTGTTTACATTTTATTTTTTACTGCAAATCAATATCTGTAACTCGATATTTCAAATATATTTCTATACCTGATTCCCTACGAAAAGATTTTCACAGAGTCTTTAGGACACATAGGGTGTAATTGATGTGTATTTACGGTAAGGGCTTTTCAGCGCTTTACATTTGTAACTTAGAAAGATGTTTAACAACGTTTTCAAGGACTCACTATAACGTTAGTTAAGTCCTTTCACTCCTGCTCTCAGGCTGACTTAAGTTAACCTGAAGCTAACAGAGCATAACACCTGAAACTAGACACCCACTGGGTGCCAATAATAGACCTCAGCATTCAGGGGATTCATTTTAGATTACAATTATAGACGGTGGGCAAATAAGAACAGGGGAACAAACTCATTAAAACATACTTAGTGTATGCTCCTGCTATTGGTTCATGTGATGCTGTGTAGCCTCCCCTCTTGAACTCACAAAGTGAACACTCAAGTCTCAGCAAGCAACAAAAAAAAATCAGGGCTTCTGTGTGCTTGACATCATGGAAAGGAAACATTTTGCCATTATAACCCCCTCCCCCCAATAAAAAAAAATAAAGGAGCCAGACGTATTTCTGTACCTACAACCGGGGTTGTGCTATCAGCCCGTGATGATGTCATTTCCACGGTGACACTCCTGACAACCCTGAGGCAGTTCTAAACAAGCCATCAACAAACTGTGTGACGCCCGACAGTGACCTCCTTCAGATGTTCAACGTGTACCAAGAGTGAGCACAATACCATGTACTGTTTGACAGTAGACGTCACTGTGGCAGCACATTTAACCATTTAGTTGTATTGTTCAAACCACTTCTTAATTAAAGTTGAACTTAACAATGTGGACTTGTTAACATGACCCCACTCTCAGTTCAGGGAGTTTATCAGTCACCACACACAGACAATAATATGGTTTCTTATTTGAACAAATTTAACAATGACATCTGAATAGAAATAACAGGAGAATATCTACATCAGCCCAATACAAATGAAGACTAAAGACAAATAGAAGACAAATAATTGGTCCCAGTGTGGTTAAACAGTGATTATACAGCCCTACAGGACACACAGAAAGCTGTGGTCTAGATCCGTTGTCTGTATCCAAGAAAATTATTAATCAAGAAAAACATAAGTTTCTGTTTAATTTTAATAATGGACAATGGAAGAAAATGGTAAATTGTGTTAATTGGTGCTTCCAAATTGGTGCTTTGATCCTGATTAGGTACAATCATTGCTGGCAATCCGATTTTACTTTAATAAGAGTTAATTGTCTTAATGTAACAAACAGCAGAAAAATAAATGTCTGTTATTAAAATTGGAAGAGCCCACATATTGTCAAATGTATGTTAGTTTGGCTGCTAGAGTAAACCCCATCACAAATCATAGAATCATAGAAATATTCAACGTAATGATTGATTAATGTGAAACAGCGAAAGTAAAGAATAAAATACATACCGCTTTAGGCATCGTTGGTCCTTTTCCTTACTTTGTATGAGACGTGATACAAAAAGAAAGCGTTCCCTGGAAAGAGACTGCTCCGTGTGTGAGAGACGCTCTCGTCTTGCCTTCCTGGAGACAGAAAGAGGAGAAACGAGTTATACCCACCTCGGCGATACTGGATGGGACGGAATAGCCTGCCTTTAAATTGCTGTGCACGACTAGTTGACGCACAGCTTCATGATGAATCACGCATAAATCCAGATCAAATATGGAAGCCCTTCCCAACAGCTATGATCAACTAAGTCTCCACCCTTTTCTCCTGGTTACCTTACTCAGAGGATGGGGAAACCTGGCGTATCGATACCGGAGAGGCTAGAAATAGCCTAGTTTGTAAAGAAAAAAAATACTATTATTGGAATAAAACTGCTTTGAATTGAACAGATTTAATAGGACGCGGGGCATGGGAACGAGTCTGAGCATGGAATCTCGGGAAGAGATATTACCTTACAGAAACGTGATAAAGTAGGTGTGAAAACACCTCTCATATGCTCTCCCGAGTAGATAACAAACCCAGTGTAACAGGAAAAGTCCGGTCCGCGTTAAAGCAAATCCCATGTTTAGCTTTGACGCGCATAGACAAGCGACCCAATATATCTCAGCTCGTTTAAAACACTAAAACAAAGGCACTTAATGAAGGTGGAAAACTTTGCCCCCAATTAAAATAAGCTTCCGTAGGCCTACAGCTATTTCAAATGCATTTGTTCGGCTTGTTATGTTGGTGGAGCCGTCATGTAGGCGTTAGAGGCGAACATCCTCACTGTAATCCTGCGGACACCTGTTGAGAGATCTGCTCCTATGGGTCGCGCGGGCTGGTAAACAAGGCGCAAAAGTGCGAAAAGTGTTTCCGTTTGTTGAAACGCACACAGATACGTATCGAAAGTCTTACCGAATTGTGGGATTTGCCAAATCGACGATTTGTCGGCGGTTTCGTAGCCGTTGATTCCCCCTCCTTCTCCTGTAATTTGTAACGCGCGGCAATATGGCTGACAAGTGGTCGAGTGCGCTGCTGCTGTGCCAGAGAGGGCCGACCTGTGGTCACCGCCGGGCTCGACACACGGTCAGCAGTGGAGGGTCTGGGATGTACTGGGGCTGGCTCACGGTGGCATGTAAGCAAGGGGATTAACGCTTCTGTGAACGTATTAACGACACTCGTAATGGGACAGCGTCTCAATTCACTAAGGAGATATTCACCTAGGATAAATGAATGTAGTGCATCAATAGACCATCCTACAGGTATACTGGTGAATAATTAAAATTCCAATCTTAACAATCTTTGTAATTGCGCGGTCTCTCTGTTTGAGCCAGGTGCAATACTTACTTTTTTATTAGAATAAAAATAAAAATATTATATTATTATTAGCCTATATATTATTATTATTATTATTATTATTATTATTTATAAAGTGATGATTGTCAACGTAAATAACAGCATGTGCTAGATGTTCATTTATCAAGAGTTATGTGTGAAAATAATAATAAAAAAGGCTGTTTCTAATTGCATTCTTAACTTATAGAATAGCTCTATCTATCCTAATAATAAAATAGGCAGTGAGCAAGAAACACTATAATGAACAATAGGGTACTGTTGTTGCCTATACTATAACATCAATTACAATTCCGTACGGGCGGCTGCGTCACACAAACATTGTATCTACAAACACTGAGAACCAAGGAAGTGCCGATTAAATGGGAGGTGTTTCTACTGGCCAATGGTTTGACAGGATTAAAATAGAGCCGTATATATCAGAGATGAGACCTAGTTTCGCGCAAAGATTTGCGTCTAAACCAAACGAGAGGACGTGTCGTGAACAGTACCACTGTAGGCTACTCTTATCATACTTTTGTCTCGTTCTGAGTCACCAACTTGAAGCCCTACCTACTGGTCACGTCAAGTTTATTTAGGACTGTTCAAATGCTAATCCGTCTGCATTTGAAACGTTTATGATAAGCTTAGCCTATAGAAAATAGTTCAATAAAAGTTACCATTTGACATTACTGTTAGCCTCTCTGTCAAAGAGAAATTAATGATGCACGACTGAAAACCAAATAACAAACGTAGCCTACTGCCCGGCGATGTATCAGGAGGACGCACGCAAATACAGACCGTGCAAGTCAAATTCACGGGTGGCCACTGACGCATTGAGATACCCGAGGGCGTTTGCGTAGAACAATGTTTAGTTAAAAATACGACTGCGTTGATTGCTTAGGTTACAGTTATAGGCTACTAGGCTGAATATAAATGAGCTGATATAACTTTTTAGGATTCTTATCTGCTTTCATGGATTGGTTTGATTAGGCTTTTTATAGTCATCTTTCTAACAATGAACTAATTTGACTCATTGTATAACCTACACAGAGTAATAATTTCAGGAAATGAACAAAGTCAAGTAGGTTGATGTCGATGCCAAACGAGTTTATCACGTTATTCAAGATATATTCTTCAAGTTAAAATGTAATTCTTCACGAGTCTAGCTCTTGGAAGCCATCCACTCTCTTCTGCGTAACTTCAAGGATGAGCGCTGTAAAAAGAAACACAAGGAAACGCAAGAAAGAGTCATGGCCGTATACACTACTAGGTTGTAATGTTGTAACATAACCACTAGATAGAGCTGTAAGCCTCTATGGCGTATAATCTTTGGGCGAGCGTTTCTGAATGCACTTTAGCTGTCCTGGGTAAAATCTATATCTGTAACGTGTCAAACATGTATTTTCTTACTGTCGAGGAGGTCTCTTGCTACATAACTCTTTTCCAGGTTGTGGCTCACTTCATCCATCAACCACGGGAAAAAACTGGTCTCAATATCTAGAATAAATACAAAGTTATACATGTAAAGTATAATAATGAAGTCAACATGAAAGCATTTTTTTGATCTGAATTGCATGTGGGGAAAAAAAACATGACCAATCAAGATACCACTGCTTTTCCCCACACAGCTGGATTTCGAAAAACTTTAATAATCATTATTCTGGGCTGATTTTGCTTGATTACCTTCAGAGATCTGGCAACGCTATCATCGCCATTCAAAAGCATATGTAAGGGGATGTAAGTTGACACAACGCAAGGGGGTTTACGGACCCCTTACGACCTTGGGGACGATCCTTGCATCCCCCCGCAAGGGCCTGACATGCGCCTCCTAAAAATTGTAACCTTGCATGGAAGCGTCTGATTGGTCATTGCGTTTCGTCGATGCGGAACCATAACTGAGCCTTTAGGCCTACTGTGAGTCTCCGCGGTGGCTGGTTGTTGGTATAAGTTAAGTTAAGTTATCCTTTATTGCCCCTTTTTTTGGGGAAATTCTTTCTCTGCTTTTGACCCATCCAGGAGCCGGTGAACACATACACACGGCATACCAGGAGCACTACATGCATCTTCAGGGGAGGAGAGACATACTTAACAGTGGAGTGACCCATTGTAAAAGCAAGTGAGCAAGTTGGAGCCAGTAGTAAAGGGCAGCAACACCTTTCTCCACAGGGTCGTAGAAGTAGCCGTGGTCCCCCAACGCGGTGTACACGGACGCCAGGAGGTCAGCCAGGTAGTGCTGGGTGAACGCCCATGCCGCAACCTTCTCCGCCGTTTCCCTTTCTTTCTCCAGCACCTCGCGCTGCTGAGCAATCCTACGCCCCTTGTGGCATAGACATTTGTTTGTGGGTTTATTTATTTACAGATGGATGCAAGGCAAAAGTTCACGTATGCACACACACACACACACGCGCGCGCATGAACCGGTGATACGCTCAAAGTGTTTCAGAGTTCAGTTCAAAGATGACTTCACTGGACTTTTACTCATATCCTGCAGAGGATGTTACAAAGCAAATTACATTTCCTGATGTGAAATATGTTTCCCTGCTAATCAACCGGTCTTTGTGCTGATCTCTGTGGATGGTAGCGAGAAGATGGTGAGAATGGAGAGCAAAAAATAAAAACTTGTACTGAAACTGAAATATCGAAACCAAAACCCTTACAGACAAAGCTGAAACGATGCTGAAGCCCGATTAAAAACCCAGAAGATCAATAAAAAGGGACTGAATCAAAGCGTCTCTATGATACCCACTGGAGGTGTGTTCCGTTTGGTCCAGACGTACCTTCTCCTCGCGGCGGCGGCGCTCCTGCTCCTCCAGCCGCTGCACCTCGGCGAGCTCGGCGTCGCGGAGCTCCTGGAAGGACCGCTGCTGCGCCCGCAGGCTCGCCATCTCCTCCTCCTCCATCACCTCCAGCAGGGACTGCTCCATGGTCTTCCCCACCAGCACCTCCAACACTGGCCTCACCTCCACGTCAAAGTCAAACAGCTGGGAAGGGTGGAGGGAAAGAATAAAAAATAATAACGCGTTACTCTCAAAAGCAATTACATTGTTGAAATGTTGTTGTTCCATTTTAACATTTGAAATCCTAGTCACAGAGGACGTTGGGCTTTTTATCCAAAGCAACAAACTCAGGCTTTTAAGAAGCACTACCGCTACTGTTACTCGTTTAAAGGGTTCCTATCGTGTAAATCAGACTTGTCCTTGCCTAAGCAAGCATTAGGAGTTCATTGGGGAATATTCCAGAAGCAGAAGCACCTCGGCTGTGCGAAAGCAGAAATTGCTATACAATCCCCGAAAGACCAACCACTAAGGAGAGAGTGTTTGCAGGGGAGAGTAAGTGCAGGGCTCAATAATCATGCTTAGATGATAGATTGACCCACAGAGTTTAGAATGATTGTTTTGGAAATGTTTAAAGGATTGAATAAAAAAAAGTATAAAATAGATTCCATTAAACATATTTAGTTATGACTATACTTGAGAGGAAATTATTGGTAAACACACAATGTAATAAGAGCTGAACACTGACACATCAACCGGCCACTCTGTAACGAAAGTTGACCTGGATGACCAGATTCACCGACCTCTCCATCCTTGATCTGCGTGGCTACATCTTTGCCCGTCTTTGCAGGTACAAAGAGCGGTGTTGGTGGCTTGTCAAGGAATGCGTCTGTCTGACAGTCCACGTTGGTGCCCTCTATGTGATCGCTCAGTTCCTCCAGATAAAGTTCTGGGAAAAAAACGTATCCATATGGAGACTTTCGTTTTTTCCATGGTTGTATCCTGAATGGGCGTTTGTGCATCGCAAAAAAAGGTCTTTACCCGTTTGTACATCAACGTGGCTTCTGCCTGCGATGGCGTCCGGGGTCTTGGATCTCAGCTGCGCTCTGGCACGTTTACGAGCCATGGCTCTCTTGTGGGCCTCCCGTTGCTGTATCTCAGCGCGATCTGCAGGGGCAGGCTATTGTATAGACACTTATTAGTATGTGTGTCTGTGTTAGTAGTTAAGAACAACCGAATAGGCTGCCTTTGAAAGTCCTGTGTTTGGCATAATTGTGTTGTATTGTAATATAATTTGCTTGTACTCACAATTGGTATAATCTGTTGTGCATACGTGTTTCCTCTGACCACACGACGGTCATACATGATGTTTCCATAATTTGTGTGTCTTTCATTGCTGTATTGTCACGACAGCAGAAGTGGAAATGCATTTAATTAACAACACATTGAATTAGTCGAATTTCTCTAAGCCAAGTGTAAAAACCCAAGTGTAATCTACATTAACGTTAGCTCTTTTATCTTGTGTTATCGTTTCCTTTATAAAATAGTTGGTTTCCCGTCTGAGGCCATGTAACAAATCATATAAATATCAATAATAAATTGGCACTTTTAGAAAGAACGTGTCCCGCTTACGTCTCTGCTGGGTTTTCTCTGTATTTCGAGCGGTTCTGGGCTGGTCTCGGGCGACTTGAGAAGGTGTAGGTGCCGTTTAAAGACTCTTTCTGAGTCGGCAAAACGGAGCTCATTGTTCAAACTAGAAACTATTCATCCAAGCTGAAATAATGTTAGATAAGAGCGATATTTAAGAAAAATAATTGATCGGTAAAGTAGATGCTTGAAAACATGTCCGAGAGGAGAATAAAAACAAACGTGAGTGTCATAGCAACCGTATCTAGGATACGGTGAAGCGACTTCCTCTTTGACCGAGCACACACAGCGTACACATAGGCCATATCCATAAGGTGAATCATAAATAATGTTACATACATATTTGACCAAGACATATAAAGTCGAAATCTTTGAGTGCTAAAATGTGAACGTTCAAAAAGTACATGCAGTATCAGGGATTAAAATCCCCCGGTTCTCTAAAACTCAGCTATTTTCTATTAATAATAATAATAATAATAATAATAATAATAATACATTTAATTTAGAGGCGCCTTTCAAGACACCCAAGGTCACCAATATTCTGGTGTCAAATCGTTGCGCATCTATTGCTGCACCTCGTAAACTCAGAAATATGTACTCAAATGGCCAGCAAAGTGGTTTAAAACGGGATATATTTTCTTATTTCCTTTTCTGCAATACATATGTATGTCTTACTCAATATGCATGCATTGGTATATGAAGGCAGACATAGAAAATTCACAATTTTCTACAAACTCAGCCATATTCTGGTTCAACATATGCCCAGGTACTGCAGTGCTGAATGTCAAGTGCTTTTACTGTAGAATTTTTAATAATAAATTGTTTAAGTCCTAACGAATAGGCTTGTATTTCTATAGATATAATGTAAATACAATAGATGAGAAACAGATGAAATAAATAATGCCCTCGGAGGTTCATACGCCTTTAAGAAAGAAAGTGGCCTAATATGTAACATGGGGCATTTGTTTCCCAAACCTGCTCTCTGATGTAGGCCTACAGAAGGGGACATTAAGGCTGGCACCTTTCTTCTCCAATATGATTTTCTTAGTCGTCTCTGCATCGGACACTTTGTTAATAATTTTTACCTTCTGAACTTCTCTTGCCTCTTTGTGCTTTCCACAACCTCAATATGCTGCACTATGATTGCCTCCACAATTACAAAATCTTAATACTGCATCGCATAACTAATTTTACCTCTACATTGGCTAGCAACATGACCAAACTGTTGGCACTTAAAACATATTATTGGCGGTGGTATATACTCTCGCACTGAATATGACATGTATCCCAGTTGAACCCTCGAGGGTAGTTCTTCCTTAAAGCATAGTAGAATAGATAAACTTTCTGTTTTTTCTTTACCTTGTCAGGCGCTTAGCTTCAATGACATCATGCTCTTTTAAAATTCTCCATGATCTCCCCCATTGTTACTGATGTTGGGATCCCAGATATTTCTCCCCTGAACCTTAGATGCTGCACCAAGAATGTGTGGCGTTACCTTGAGGTTATTAAGTGTGTTTTTCTTGAGTATGTTGTTTTGTTGTTCCTTGGATGTTGCAAAAATCGGAATCCTCCCGTTCCCCATGAATCGCGCATGATTACTCTGACCTATCTCTTTCTCTATTGCCTTCGTAATGTGGATTGGATGCAGATCTGGCCCACCCTTTAGCTCAAACACCAACATCCCTTTCCAAACATCTTCCGGAGGCCTCAAAGACCTGTTACCGTCCGTTTTGCTCTTTTCGCCACAACCAGTGACTCTACAGACTCCCCTTCACTCTCTGATCTTTGCATTTCATTGTGCTTGCTGCCAGTAACCACACCTCATGCTATCAGACTTTATAACACCTCAACCCCTCGCTCCCAACGTATCCAAAGCCCGAACAGCTCCTTCTTTCCCCGACCTGATTAAGGACTAAACCCCATTTTCTTTTACAGTCGGCGTTCAAACTTTCCGCGTCTCCTTCTCCCACCGTCAGATTAAACTACAGATTAAAGGTCAATAATCAATCGCGCCCATTGACACTATCATGAAGCCACGTCTATATCTGTCTACACACCGTTTATATCACCATGGTCACTGTGGCTTTCTCTTCACAGGAAACAAGACGCCAAAGGACCTGACAATCGTGAGTTTAAAACACAATACTAAACTATTAGTGTGTCTTACAATAAATGAGTAAGGGTTTTTATTTCCTGTGTAATAAGATAGGTATCTAGACAAAAGGCTGAAAACCACCTGGTTCAATGTTAGTAGCGGAGCGCTTCATATTAACAGTGCTACAACAAGTAGCATTATTACGACAATATAGCGGATGTTACAACAAGTAGGTTGTGTAAACCAGTGTTTCCCAACCTCTGGCAGCACGAGACCGGGACGTGACGGTGCAGTCGGCCTACGGGGACGAGGGGATGGGCCGGCCCTGCATGCTGGCGACCTGTTGGGCACAGGAAGCGTCCGGGTGCCCAACCGTACCTGCGAGGGTAATGAACAAAGAGACACGGGCCATATTGGACACCGGCAGCGTGGTCACCCTCCTCCGCCCCGACCTGGCGGAGGGAAGGGAAGGGTCACCCATGGAGGTGACATGTGTACACGGGGACACCCGAACCTACGGGACCTGCCACGTAGTCATCCGGACACCACAGGGGGTGTTCACGGCTAGGGCGGGGATCGTACCACACCTCCCGGTGCCGCTCCTGATCGGGAGGGATTGTCCGATAGCCCACCAGAAGCAGATCAGGCCTCACCGGGAGGCCCACCAGAAGCAGATCGTGCCTCACCGGGAGGCCCACCAGAAGCAGATCAGGCCTCACCGGGAGGCCCACCAGAAGCAGATCATGCCTCACAGGGAGGCCCACAAGAAGCAGGTCATGCCTCACAGGGAGGCCCACCAGAAGCAGGTCATGCCTCACAGGGAGGCCCACAAGAAGCAGATCAGCAGCCTGTGGGACAAGAAGCTAAAGGCGGCGGACAAGGAGAGGAACCGCGAGCTGCAGGACCTAACGGGCAAACAGGACAGCCGCGAGCAGACCGACGCTGATGCCTTGTCCCGACGCGATACCTGCCTGGGCGGGTTCCCCTACTACCAGGGGGCCTAATCAAGCGGTGGAGTGTGGCGTCCCGCCCCTTAAACCTCGGTCCAGACGGACCCGAGGTTTCATCCTGGACGGCAAATACTACCGTCATCCACCAGCCGGCGACGGAGAGCACCCGTTGAACCCCAATCGGCGAGATGGGAGACACCTGGCTGGACAGCCAGGAAGACACTTTAAAAGGAAGACACATTTGGGAGGAACGGGAGCGAGGGAGAAGGAAGCGCTCGGGTCCGCGAGCGACTAGAGGCTCACGGAGGCCCTAGAGACCGCAAGCATATTATTTGTCTAAGATGTATGCAATAAATGCCGAGTGCGGCTTAACCCTCGCTGAAAGTGTGATTCCTACCTGGAACCCGGCACATTGGGGGAGCGGGTTACCACACCATATTAAAAGGAAGTTTACAGGGTGTTAATGTGTTTAAAGTGAGGGGTGTGAATCTGAGGTTTTAGCTCATGCTTTTTTTTTTTTTTTTTGCTTTGTTCTACATGACACCTTCTGTTTTGGCATTATGTAGGGTGAGTAAAGTGTGTGTGGTGGCTTTATATCAACGATCTCTGTAAGGAAATGCCTGTGTTAACGTTGACTTGAGAAACCTGCTTTCTGCTTTGGTTTGAGATGAGCAATTAAAAATATATAATTCCCTGTACACATTTTAACACAATGAACATAGGCCTGCTCCTCACCATTTTGCATTTTGTTCTAAATTTGGTCATGAAATTGAACAGTTACTAAGAAAATATGTTCAACAAAAATGTACGTTACTAATTGGATTGAGATCAGAGGCAAAGCATTTCACATGTAAGCTACTTCTAATGCTATTAAGTGCTAGCAAAGGAAAACCATCGTATTTTTCTATCACTGTCATTAACAAATAGGAATGTTATATCAGTAATGAGGAAGTTAGAGAACACTCGCTATAAAAGTCTTGCTCTCCACAGTGAGCAGTAGTTTGAGACACACGACACACACAGACAGACACAGGGATAGATAGATATGGGTCGTTCAACGTCACATGAAGGTAAGCATACCTTTAATATACAAGATTATATATATAGTATTATCTGGCTGTGCATTTATGTTCAGTAATTCCATGTTGGTCTTTGTTCTCTTTGCTTTTAATCCACATGGAGCAGCAAGCACAAGCAGACCAATCACAACCACAGTGAAAGGTATTTCATCTCTTATATTGTGGAGACATGTTTCAAAATGCTGTCTTTATCATGTACCCCTGAGGACTTGGTAGTGGAGGTACTAGTGGTCAATGAATGAATGATAGCATTAGGAACCTGACAATATTTAACAGCATTACCGCAAAAGTATAATGAAAAGAAAGCATTCTGCAGTTATAACTAAACGTATTTTCTTTTTAGTTTTGTTCTGTGTTTAACTACATTTAGACATCAGCTTCAGTTTTGGCTTCCAGTACAATTCAGAATTGAGTTTAAAGTCCTCCTTATCATCTTTAAGACACTCAATAGCCCGGGGCCAAAATACATCTCAGATCTTCTAGTCTATTACAAACCTAACAACAGGTCACTTAGATCTCCTGACACTGGTCAGCTGGTAGTGCCTAGGGTCAGGTCTAGGCAGGGTGAAATGGCATTTAGCCATATTTTCTATTGCTTTCAATTAATATTGTTTTTGTTTTGTTTTATTCTTTTGTTACTTGAATAATTATATAAACATCATTTTTATTTGTTTTTTGGATAGATATATTTCATTCTATTTTATTTATATTTTAAAGCACTTTGAATAACCACTGTGTCTGATATGTTCAAGATATGTTTTGTGTTCAATTATAGCAGCTTCAGTAATTAATCAATACCTGGAGAAAACTCCACACTTGTCTAAGATTATATTTTTAAAGCATCTTTGCTAAAATGAGTGAGTTATATAAAGGTCTTTGACTACTAATTCCATGTTTCTCTTTTCCATTGATTTTAATCCACACGGAGCAGCCAGCACCAGCACAGCAGCAAGGACCTCAACATCAACACCAACCACGCACACACTGAAAGGTGTGTGTGGTGTTTTAAAATGGTGTGTTTCTATCTATCCCTGTTACTCTGTGGCCCTTGTAGCATCAGGTTAATATGTATTCTAACTATCTAACAATCACCACAACCAACGCTAATAAATCATCACACTTCCTACTTCTGTTTCACAAAAACACAGAGCTGGCCAGAGATGTACTTTATTAAACACAACAACATGTCTGCAGGGGCATGAGTCAGGCTGGATAGACACTCTGCATCAAGTGATGGCTGAGTTGATAAGTATTTTGATATAGTTAAGAGGTTTTGAGTTCTCATAGATAAGCGACAAAGAGTCAAAACTAATTTCATTATGAGCAACATGTGACACTGCTGACCCGGGAATGTGTTCTAACAAAATGACAATCTTTCACTACATCACCAACAACACCACGTTCTTCCACTTGCAAAAATACTTCCTCTTGCACAAAACCAAATTGAAATGATGTCCGTGTGTGACCAGATTTAGAGCCACTAAACACAGCTAAGCATGCGTGCAACAGAACCTACATAATTTTTATATGAGAGATTACTATATCCATCTCCATATAGTCACTAAGCCGATGCTTCTGTCAAGGTATACAAACAGTGAGTTCAGCTCCTTAATGACGTTACTAAGGAGCAGGTAGGGGTTAGGGGCAGCTTGCTCAAAGACGCCATTAAAGTCTGGCTGTGTATTGTGGACATCGGGGTTGGATCCCAGAACCTCTTTATCTGGGAGTCAAACCCCTGAACAAGTAGTTGACGACAAATCCCATGTTTCTCTTTGTTCTGTCATTGATTTTAAACCACATGGAGCAGCCAGCAGCATCCCAGCAGTAAGGACTTCAACACCAACACCAACCAATGGTGAGAAGAACACCATTTAAAAAGGGTGTTCTTACTTAATCTGTGGAATTAGGTCACGTAAAATCAATCATCAACATACGTGTTGGTCTGACAATCACCACAGCCAACTCTATGTAACCGTCACACTTCCTACTTCAGGTTCACAGGAACACAGTGCTGGCCAGTGATGTTGGCTTGCTTCATTAACCACAACCATTGCAGCATGTCTGCAAACTAGTTTGGGTGGGATGTAGCCTGGGAACAGGACGGATCTGAGCTCATGTTTTATTTGCTATTTCTATGCACAATTTGCATTTGCGAAAAACATCCCAACCAACCTCAACTACAGTGAAAGGTGTTTCATCTCTATCTTGAGGAGCCATGTTTCAAAATGGTTTCTTTATCCATCACGTAACTCTGAGGACTTGGTGGTGGAAGTCAGTCAATTGGGTCACTTCCAGTTAGTGCTGCTATTTATTTTGTCGTAGGCTATTATTTTGCTGTTAAAAAGAAGTGAGGCAAAACCTGCTTTAAAATACATGACGTATAGCCTACCTCATGAAAACATACGTTGTCACAACTTCATCAGCACACAAAATGTTTCCCCGTACATGTGACAGAGATGAATGTCTGGCCGCTTGTGAACCGATGGCCACAGCAACACGTCTGCAAATGCAACGGCTGTGAAATATTGAATCTGCATAATTTCTAAAGGACATGAACATACACAATTTCATAAAAGTGAAAATGTGGGGTCCAAACTGGGGTCCAAACCACTATAAAAACTAAAAAAAAATTCAGTATTCTATCATCAAATATTTTACATAATAAAACCTTTAACCTTTAACCATTAGTCTTTTCTATTGTTTCCAACATGGGTCCACCCATGTAGCTTCTTAATTCATCCGAGATACTGCCGACTGAACGAGAGGAAGGTAACCTCTTCCTGTGTTCAGGTGGACCTATAGACCCAGGGTTAGCAGCAGGGGTAGCGCTGGGTACAACGGTCCTGTTGATCGTGGGCCTGGTTCTCCTCATTCGCTGGCACAGAAGGAGAGGTGAGAGGAGACCATTGACACCATCATGTAGTCACGTCTACATCTGTCTACACACCGTTTATATCACCATGGAAATGTTCACTGTGGCTTTCTCTTCACAGAAAACAAGAGGCCAAAGGACACCAGAACCACTGTGAGTATAAAAGTCAAAACTAGCTGAATGTTATTGATGTTATCTCACCCTTCATGACCAGGTGAGACTTCATCCTTTCTTCACACACACACACACACACACACACACACACACACACACACACACACACACACACACACACACACACACACACACACACACACACACACACACACACACACACACACACACACACACACACACACACACACACACACACACACACACACACACACACCCGTACACACACGCGCACACGCACAAACAAACAAACACATGTCCTGACACAATTTATCCATGTAATTATCACATGACATAAAGAAGCGGAATATATTAACAAGAATTGGGTGAAAGTAATTCAATTGAGCATAAGACAAAATCGATGGAACATGAATCGAATGAGTCTCTCCACAACTCCTGACCGTGTCACAGCATCTCAGTGTGGACGGAGATCAGGGTGGAGGTCCAACATACGCCTCCATTGTCCTGCCTGAGGGACAGAGGAGCGTGGCTACAGCACAGGTAAACTGTCTCCAAGTGGAAGCATACCACAAGAAGTCAATAATATTAGCAGCTGAATTATTGTCATTAGTTTAAAGTATGCATTATCTTTTTGCCACATCATGTCACTACTCAGTACTCACATGTATGTTGCAGCATATCATGTTGTGCATAACTGTGTGATGGGTCCGCACATCGCATAACGTCACGACATATCACAGTGCATGGTGACATTGTATCACGACTCTCACGACATGTGACATGGTACTATGTGGTGACAGGTCACCACATAGTACCATGTCACAGCACAGCACAGCGAGACATAGTGTGGGATATCACGGAATTCCATAACATCATAGCGCAACATGCCATATCAATTTGTTCCATGTCACGATATAACATGTCACGAAATTTCATGTAACAGCATTCCCTCTCACGCTATAGGATGAGGACGGTTCCAGCGATGCAGTGACCTACGCCTCAGTGAGAGCCTCTCCCAGATGTGGAGAGAAGGCTGGTGGGGACGTACACTACGCCACCGTCAACAAACAGGCATAATAACAAAACATCTGTAGATGAGTGCAGGATGAAACAGAGCCAGCAGCAGCAGCAACCGGCAGTAGCAATTAAGGTTGTATTCAAGTTTAGTATATTAATAGTCAAAATAAAATAAATTGGATCAATAGTCTAGAATGAATTACTGAATTTTCATATGAGAGAAGATAAGAGGGAAATGTAAACTGGAAAACCTACAATTGCTGAAGAAATTGTACTTCACTTCCATTGCATGCTTATATGTGCATGGGGATGTGGGTTGGGGAGTAACGGAATACATATACCGGCGGGGGTCATCCCTATGTTCCCCGGGTCCTATGTTCCCCGGGTCCTATGTTCCCCGGGTCCTATGTTCCCCCGGTCCTATGTTCCCCGGGTCCTATGTTCCCCGGGTCCTATGTTCCCCCGGTCCTATGTTCCCCGGGTCCTATGTTCCCCGGGGCCTATGTTCCCCGGGTCCTATGTTCCCCGGGTCCTATGTTCCCCCGGTCCTATGTTCCCCGGGTCCTATGTTCCCCGGGTCCTATGTTCCCCGGGTCCTATGTTCCCCGGGTCCTATGTTCCCCCGGTCCTTTGTTCCCCGGGTCCTATGTTCCCCGGGTCCTATGTTCCCCCGGTCCTATGTTCCCCCGGTCCTATGTTCCCCGGGTCCTATGTTCCCCGGGTCCTATGTTCCCCGGGTCCTATGTTCCCCCGGTCCTATGTTCCCCCGGTCCTATGTTCCCCCGGTCCTTTGTTCCCCGGGTCCTATGTTCCCCCGGTCCTATGTTCCCCCGGTCCTATGTTCCCCCGGTCCTATGTTCCCCGGGTCCTATGTTCCCCCGGTCCTTTGTTCCCCGGGTCCTATGTTCCCCCGGTCCTATGTTCCCCCGGTCCTATGTTCCCCCGGTCCTATGTTCCCCGGGTCCTATGTTCCCCGGGTCCTATGTTCCCCGACCCTTTTTTTTTTTTTTTTTTAAATCCTATGTTTCCCGTTTCTCCCAAAAAGGGTCCAATGCTCCCCGGTATGTATTGCTACAGGGGAACATAGGACCCTTTTTGGGAAAAACGGGGAACATAGGACTTTAAGAAAAAAGGGTCCTATGTTCCCCGAGCGGGGAACATAGGACCCGGGGAACATAGGGATGACCCCGCAACACCTATGCACTAAGTTCAGTGAAAAAAATGTTCGATGTAATAGCAAATATCTTTCGCATTAACATACCCTTATAGTCTTTGTTCCACTACAGCAAATCATATAAAATAGTTCACTTTCAGGGAGACTTGGGCCTAACACATTCAGCCAGTTTGAACAGAAGAACACACCAGAATAGGCCTGTTTAGTAAGCAGGATTTGATGCCGCATTCCTACACTTATAAAATGCAATTCAATGTGGAAGTAATCCAAGTGTTCAGAGTACAATACTCAGATGGAGTGATGAAACGGAATACGTTACATATTGCATTTTTGGGAATGTATTCTGTGTTCTGTAACTGGATACAATTTAACAGTAAACTTCCCAACACTGCTAGTCTGTTGTTTACACAGATGTCCCTTTGAAGGTTGTGTGCATTGGAAAATTCAAAAGTATAATATCTTATTAGCTCATCATGTTCATCATTTTGATGTACAATATGTGTATTTTGTGTAAATATTGAGGGAGTACATGCAGTTTATACACATTCCTTGGTTTCCATATTTTTTTATTGAACACATGGGATTTGTAATAAAATGTAACTTGAATTATCTTAAGAGCAATATGAACTACTGCTTAGAAAATTCTTAGAACACTAGTACTACAAATATATTTTTTCTTCCTATTTTTTCGTGTTTTTTTTCCGTTTGTGCGAGTAGATAGAGACAGGTGTAGCACCGGAAGGGGAAGAAGAAGTGTGCGAAAAACAGTACTTGCCTTGCCTGCAGGTTTGCAAGTAGCAAGAGAAAATTTCTTGCCCTGCTCACAGCAGTGCTAGTAATTACCATGACGTAGGCATGGTAATTACCAATCACCAAAGTTAATTAAGGTGAACTACAATTTACTTGAATTTCCCGACTTGGATAGTTACAGTCGTCGAGTATCACTTGTCTTATGAAACTGCTTGTATATAGATGGCCTTTATAGGGCGCCGAAGAGTAAACTGATGGGTAAATGTTAAAAGCAGGCGTATTGTTCCTTTCTTTCATTTCTCTGTTCTATTTTATTAAACACTAATGGCGACAGCGAGACCTAATAGGACATAAAGCGTTACATTCACCGTGTGTAAATGTGGGTGAATCGATAGATGCGGATCAAATATGTACAATTCTATTGAGGGTAATTTGATGAGCTTTTTATTAAAGATTTCTGCAACCCTATTTGCTTTGATTAGAGCACCCAACCTTTAACTTAGCGTTCTACTTCTGTTCAGTAATAACGGTTCATTTTCATTCAAATGTATAGACGAACCATTCCGCAGTAGTTGTTCATCAACATCCAATTCGATTGAGTAGGCCTACAGACTGTAAAATAGATCATATGGATGTGTTTTGTTGCATTATAACCGACTGAACAAACTTTGTTTCCCTTGGTCCTTAAACAAGCATTTAGGCCTACACAACAAGCAGTATGTCTACACTCGGTAGTCCTTAACACCAGTTAGGCTGTAGGTCAATTGGACATTTATACTCAACGGAAATAATTAAATTAATATAAATCCATGAAGCAATAATTTCTTAATGCGTGTTCTCATAAATGTAAAAGATGGGAACATGCTTTTCAAATGATTTCATATGTTGTCCTTGGCCAATCCGACAAATCAGAATGTATGAAAAAGAATCAACGGACCCATGAACACAAAAGTTTGCAGGTTAAATCAATAATAACCACTATATATTAAAGCGTTTCTGTTTAAAAGTTTCTTGTTCGAAAAAAAACAACATCTTATATAAACAGATTAAGTATGTATCTAAATATGTAGGCTACAAATGTTATCAAGATGTTAATTGTGCAATAAAACATATTTGTATTTCTCCATTTTCCATTAAATGAAAATTTTACATTAAATTTATCAGAAATATCAATATGTTCGCATCAGACTTGTTAACTTGAGTTCTTACATTTTTGTAAGAACTCTGACGTAAGCCAAGTATAATTTATTACAATTATTTATTTTATGGTGGTTGTCTCTAGCCTACATGTAGCCTACAATAAGTAGACTGCATTTAGGCCACTTCTTATCCTATTAAGCACTAGCATAGGTAAACATTACGTAACTTAATGTTCTCTCTCACAGATATACTTATCTTTATATTACTAATAAAAGTAACATATTCAATCTCATATTCAAGTATTGGGGAAAAGGGTTGAAAAGTATTTCAGACATGGAGAAAGTTTCTCTCTATCATGTGGTGATGGGGCTGTTCCAATATTACCTGCTGCTCAGTAAGAATGGAAACATGGAAGACTAAATGTTACAGAGATGTGTTCTCTGGGGGTTAAGAGGTGAGAAAGAAAGACAAAGGTGTTTACACCTACAGACTGGCCCGTCATCATTTCTATCTTGTGGGCTAATTTTTCAAAATTGTGTCTTGATGATTCCATGTAGCTCTGAGGTCTTTGGTTATCATCAAGTTCATCAAGTTACATGTTGTGACAACAATAATGGTTAACCTTTAACCTTTAGTCTTTTCTATGGTTTCCAACATGGGTCCACCCATGTAGCTTCTTAATTCATCGGAGATCCTGCCGACTGAACGAGAGGAAGGTAACCTCTCCCTGTGCTCAGGTGGACCTATAGACCCAGGGTTGGCAGCAGGGGTAGCGCTGGGTACAGCGGTCCTGTTGATCGTGGGCCTGGTTCTCCTCATTCACTGGCACAGAAGGAGAGGTGAGAGGAGACCATTGACACCATCATGTTGTCACGCCTACATCTGTCTACACACCGTTTATATATCACCATGGAAACGTTCACTGTGGCTTTTCTCTTCACAGCAAACAAGATGCCAAAGGACACCAGAACCACTGTGAGTATAAAAGTCAAAACTAGCTCAATGTTATTGATGTTATCTCACCCTTCATGACCAGGTGAGACTTCATCCTTTCTTCACACACACACACACACCCACACCCACACGCACAAACAAACACATGTCCTGGCACAATTTATCCATGTTATTATCACATGACATAAAGAAGCGGAATATATTAACAAGAATTGGGTGAAAGTAATTCAATCTGCCCCTTATGACATCACATGTGGGTGTGTCCACCTAGATGTGTGACGGTGATGTCATAAGGGGCAGATTTCCAAAACGGCTTGTAGCGACTAATCACACCACACCTGGTGGCATGCCATGGGACCTTTAACCTGAACTCTTCCTGTGCTGCAGCTGGGCTGCTGCCTACAGCACCACCGTCCCAGGGGTTAGAGTTGGGAGTCGGGGCGGGGCTAGGTACAGTGTTACCCCTGATGGGAAAAATGACCAAAGGTCTTCAGATTAGGATGTGATGAAGCAAAGCCAGCAGCAGCAAACAGCAGTAGAAATTATGAATCGATAAAAATATAGAAAACTGTCAATTATCAATATTTACCTTCAGGTCCAAACCCTTTTTTTTTATCAAATAATCTGATGAATGCTTTTTCTTCAAATAAATTACAATTAAGACCCAGAACAACGTGCAATCTACGATTGAGCTTGGTCTGGCAATAGCCAGGCTAGCATATCTTATGAAAATGCTATTATTTAGACAGCCCTTAGAGGGCGCCATAGACTAAATCTATGGGGTATGTGAAAAGGTAGGCCTAGAACTGTTCTTATTAAACATCCATGGCTTCAGTGAGCTACACCTTATCAAATGAATGTTAAGTTTACAGTGTGTAAATGTGGTTAAAGTGAGGGGTACAAATCTGAAGTTTTAGCTCATGCTTTTTTATTTTTGAGTTGCTTTGTTCTACATTACCCTTCTTCTGTTTTGGCATTATGTAGAGTGAGTAAAGACTAAAGAGTATTTGTGTGTGGTAGCTTTATATTAACGATCTCTGTGGGGAAATGCCTGTGTTAACGTTGACTTGAGAAACCTGCTTTATACTTAGGTTTGAGATTAGCAATTAAAAATTTATAATTTCCTGTTGTTTACCTGTTTACCACTTCCACATTTTAAACAAAGTGAAAATAATACAACAGGCCTGCTCATCACCATTGTGCATTATGTTATCATTTGGTAATGACATTGAACTGATAATCAATAAATATGTTCAACAAAAATAGAGGATACTACTTAATGGTTTGAGATCAGAGGCAAAGACTTTCACATGTAGGCTACTTCCTAACCTATTAAGCACTAGCAAAGGTAAAGCATCGTATTTTTGTATCACTGATGAGATGCCATTGCAAACAAATAGGAAATATTATTATTTGCCATCTACACAATTTACTTTACAATATGTTTTGACACTCCATGACTGTACCAAATAATCTCTTGCATGAAAAAAGAGAAGAGTAAATAGGTTTGAGGAAGTGAGAGAACACTCGCTATAAGAAGCCTTAAAAATACAGAGAGATAGACAGACAGACAGACAGACAGACAGACGGACAGACGGACAGACGGACAGACAGGGGGACAGACAGGGGGACAGACAGGGGGACAGATATGGTCACTCACAAAGGTAAGGACAAAAATATTGAATGTACAAGATAGTAATAACTAGTGAAGTGATAAGTGGGTGTTTGTGTTTGATGGCCTTGAAGTTATTTATTCAAATGAGAAGGTGCATAGTCCGCTTATCATTACATAACTGATTGTTCTGTCTCACAGATATCCTTCCAATCAATGACACATGTGATGAAGTGTTATCAACTTTCTCCTCAGATCATGGAAGAACAGAGTTCAGAGCTGGAGATTGTGTCTCTCTATCATGTGATGGGGCTCAAGGTAACTGTGCCAGTGTTACCTGGCTGTTCAGTGAAAACAATAGAACGACTGTAGAATTGGTTCAAGAAGGGAAGGTTAAGACTGAAGGAAACAAAGGAAGACTACATGTTACAAAGGAGTGTTCTCTGGAGGTAAAGCCTCTGAGAGAGGAAGATGAAGGTCGTTACACCTGCAGATCCTTTCCATCAGAACAAGTAGAGTATAATCATGCAACGCATCAACTAAAGCTAATGAGTGAGTATTTATATTCTTATGTACTAACCTTAATTAACACTTTTGGTTTAAAACTCTTCCATGAAAACGATATGACCTGTGTGGTGTTCAATTATTAATATTTGAATATAGGGTCCTCTAGTCACACATGATTCCCAAAACTCAATCATGAGATTAACTTTTATCAGTTTAAATAGATGTCATTTTTACTTTCGTAATTTTCTTACATTATTTATTTCTTACGTTTTTATAGTCTTCAAGCCTCATGGTCTTCAGTTATTCATCAGTCAAATATCTGTCCCACAGACAAAACCCTCCACCCTGTTATAAAAGGATATATTTTAAGCTGGTTTAGTTGTTGAAAAAGAGTGATTTGGATAGTTTCTAATACCATATTTCTCTTTTCTTTCCCATTGGATATATCAGATATATTACTGTGGACATTTTCTTACATTATTTTATTCCTTATATTCAAATATATGTACGTTTAGTAATTCGATGTTGGTCTTTGTTCGGTCTTTGCTTTTAATCCACATGGAGCAGCAAGCACAAACAGACCAACCACAACTACAGTAAAAGGTATTTCATCTCTTGTCTTGTGGAGCCATGTTTCTAAACGGTGTCTTTATCCATCATGCAACTCTGAGGACTTGGTAGTGGAGGTACGAGTGGCCTACCACGAGGAACCTGTAACATCTCTGACATCTCCACTAAAGTATGATGAAACAATCGCACATTCTTCCGTTATAACTGTAAACCTTGATAAAACTCAACGCTTGTCTAAAATGATATTTTAAAGCATATTTGTTATAAGGTGTGAGTAATGTTCCTGTTTTCCATTGATTTTAATCCACAAGGAGCAGCCAGCAGCAGCCCAGCAGCAAGGCCCTCAACATCAACACCAACCACACACACACTGAACGGTATTCTATCACTGTCATGGTTTAAAATGGTGTGTTTCTATCTATCCCTGTTACTCTGTGGACTTGTAGCGTCAAGTTATGTCTTCTAACTATCTAACTTCACCACAACCAACACTAGCAACCCATCGCACTTCCTACTTCTGTTTCACAGAAACACAGAGCTGGCCTGAGATGTACTTTATTAACCACAACAACATGTCTGCAGGGGCATGAGTCAGGCTGGGTACACACTCTGCATCAAGTGATGGCTGAGTTGATAAGTGTTTTGATATAGTTAAGAGGTTTTGAGTTATCATACTTAAGCCAGAGACAAAACCAAATTCATTAACATGTGACACTACGGACCTGGGTATGTGTTCTAACAATCTCTCACTGCATCTCCAACAAAAGTTTTCCCACGTTCTTCTTCATGCAAAAATACTTTCCCTTGCACAAAACCAAATTGCAATTCTGTCTGTGTGACCTGACTTAGAGCCACTCACCACAGCAAACCATATGAGCAAGTGTTGCAACAGAATCTGGATAATTTCTAAATGAGAGTTAACTAAATCTCTATTGAGTCACTTTAGCAGATGCTTAGGTCAAGGTGTATAAACAGTGAGTTCAGACACATGTCATTAAGGAGCAGGTAGGGGTTAGGGGCAGCTCGCTCAAGGACTCCATGACAGTCAGGCTGTGTAGTGTGGACATTGGGGTTGGAACCCTGAAGTAAATTATTTTAGTCTATGTTATTTCTAATGACATATGTCAAGCTAACAACAGTTATGGTTTCTTCACCACATAATGGACAACACCATATAAGGTTATCATGATTTTATAGATAAATTAAAGACGACAAACATGGCCACTTTTCTGTTTAAGCCCAGACAGACCAAAGGTTTACCTGGGTCAGTTAGAACATGGAGGCGTGGCTTATTTACCACTCCGCCCACTCCCATTATAACTGTTTATTTACCTGTGTTCGGGAGATGCTTCAGGAACCACCTCCAGAACACAAGCCTGTTTACCCTGTGTCTCTGTTAGAATAAAACACGTGTTGAACATTTACCACTCTCCGAGTTATACCTAGCACGAGACGACCATACCACAAAGGATCAAAGTAGGTTCTCCTCAATAACCCACAACCAATCTATCTGGGAGTCAAACACCTCAACAAGTAGCAGACGACTTGTTCCATGTTTCTCTTTGTTCTGTCATTGATTTTAATCCACAAGGAGCCGCCAGCAGCAGCCCAACATCAAGGCCCCCATCAACATCAACACCACGTACACCCAACGGTATTTCATCTCTATCTTGTGTTGTGTTTCAAAATGGTGTTCTTTCTTAATCTGTGGATTGAGGTCACGTAAATCATCAACATATGTGTTATAACGGTCCGACCATCACCACAGCCAACCCTATGAAACCATCACACTTCCTACTTCAGGTTCACAGGAACACAGCGCTGGCCAGTGACGTAGGCCTGCTTCATTAACCAACCATCGCAGCATGTCCGCAAACTAGTTTGGGTGGGATGTAGCCTGGGAACAGGACGGATCTGAGCTCATGTTTTATTTGCTATTTACAAATGCGCAATTTACATTTGCGAAAACCCCAAGCACATCCCAACCAACCCCAACTACAGTGAAAGGTAATTCTCTTTCACGTGGAGCCATGTTTCAAAATGGTGTCTTTATCTATCATGTAACTCTGAGTTGGTAGTGGAGGTACGAGTGGCCTACCATGAGGAACCTGTAGAATCTCTGACATCTCCACTAAAGTATGATGAATCAATGTATTGTAACAATGTATCAATGTATCATAACTATCTAACTTCACCACAACCAACACTAGTAAACCATCACACTTCCTACTTCTGTTTCACAGAAACACAGAGCTAGCCAGAGATGTACTTTATTAACCACAACAACATGTCTGCAGGGGCATGAGTCAGGCTGGGTACACACTATGCATCAAACGATGGCTGAGTTGATAAGTGTTTTGATATAGTTAAGAGGTTTTGAGTTATCGTAGTTAAGCCAGAGACAAAACCAAATTCATTAACATGTGAACACTACGGACCTGGGTATGTGTTCTAACAATCTCACTGCATCACCAACAAAAGTTTTCCCACGTTCTTCTGCATGTAAAAATACTTGCCCTTGCACAAAACCCAATTGAATTTCTGTCTGTGTGACCTGACTTAGAGCCACTCACCACAGGAAAGCATCTGAGCAAGTGTTGCAACAGAATCTGTATAATTTCTAAATGAGAGTTAACTATATAAATCTCTGTTGAGTCACTTTAGCCGATGCTTTAGTCACGGTATATAAACAGTGAGTTCAGACACATGTCATTAAGGAGCAGGTAGGGGTTAGGGGCAGCTCGCTCAAGGACTCCATGACAGTCAGGCTGTGGAGTGTGGACATTGGGGTTGGAACCCTGATGTAAATTATTTTAGTCTGTTATTTCTGATGACATATGTCAAGCTAACAACAGTTATGAATGGTTTCTTCACCACATAATGGACCGCACCATATAAGGTTTTAACGATTTTAAAGATAAGTTAAAGACTAAAAACATGGCCACTTCGCCATTTCCGTTTAAGCCCAGACAGACCAAAGGTTTACCTGGGTCAGTTAGAACATGTAGGCGTGGCCTATTTACCGCTCCGCCCCCTCCCAATATAACGGTTTATTTACCTGTGTTCGGGAGATGCTTCATGAACCACCTCCAGAACACAAGCCTGTTTAACTTGTGCCTCTGTTAGAATAAACCAAGTGTTGAACATTTACCACTCTCCTAGTCATACCTAGCACGAGACGACCATACCACTAAGGATCAAAGTAGTTTTTCCTCAATAACCCACAACCAATCTATCTGGGAGTCAAACACCTCAACAAGTAGCTGACGACTTGTTCCATGTTTCTCTTTGTTCTGTCATTGATGTTTAATCCACAAGGAGCCGCCAGCAGCAGCCCAACATCAAGGCCCCCATCAACACCAACACCACGTACACCCAACGGTATTTCATCTCTATCTTGTGTTGTGTTTCAAAATGGTGTTCTTTCTTAATCTGTGGATTTAGGTCATGTAAATCATCAACATATGTGTTATAACGGTCCGACCACCACCACAGCCAACCCTATGAAACCATCACACTTCCTACTTCAGGTTCACAGGAACACAGCGCTGGCCAGTGACGTAGGCCTGCTTCATTAACCACGACCATTGCAGCATGTCTGCAAACTAGTTTGGGTGGGATGTAGCCTGGGAACAATACAGATCTGAGCTCATGTTTTATTTGCTATTTACATATGCACAATTTGCATTAGCGAAAACCACAAGCACATCCCAACCAACCTCACCTACAGTGAAAGGTATTTCATCTCTTATCTTGTGGAGCCATGTTTCAAAATGGTGTCTTTATCCATCATGTAACTCTGAGAACTTGGTAGTGGAGGTCAGTCAATTGGGTCACTTCCAGTTAGTGCTGCCATTTGTCTTAAGGTAGGCTATTATTTTGCTGTTAAAAATAAGTGAGGCTGAATCTGAATTAAAATACATGATTATTGTTTCAATGGTTATGAAATATTTTCCTATAGTAAGGAGGTTTTTAGTTATTAGGCTATAGTTCAATTAGAAACCAAAGTGAGCTGTATATATTTACATCTATTGACTCATAGTGGCCATAGGATGTGTGTTAATGATCTGATAATCTAAGACAACGTTTTCACAACTTCATCAGCACACAAAATACTTCCCCATACGCTGTGACAGATGAATGTCTGGCCGCATGTGAACCGATGGCCACAGCAACACGTCTGCAAATGAAATGGCTGTGAGATATCGAATCTGCATCTTTTCTAAAGGACATGAACATACACATTTTCACAAAAGTGAAAATGTGCTCAGAACTGAAAATGTTGGGTCAAAGTGGGGTTCAAACCCAGAACCTTTTGGCTGGGAGTCAACCTCTAAAACTAGGATCATATTCTGTGTTCTATCATCGAATCTTTTCTATAGTGTGTCGGTTTTAACCTTAAGTCATTTTGAATAGCAGACCATGGCCAGATATGTACACTTAGTTAGACCATCCTACTCTCTTTCATCCTATTATTTATATATAAAGTCTGTTTAATGTTCTGTGGTTTCAGACATAACCCCATGTTGGTTGTTATAATGGTAAATGGACTCCATCACCCTCTGTAACCACTCAAGGCGTTGTACCATCAGCTCATGGAGGTCGCTGTGATCTCTTGCAGCTCCTACAGCGGGGGTCCTGCTGCGGGTCCTGGTGCTGCTGGGCTTCTCCGTCCTGACCCTGGTGGTTCTGCTCCGCCTCATTGGCTGGTGGAGAACCAGAGGTGAGGAGAGAGAAAGAGGGGGGGGGGGAAGAGAGAGAGAGAGAGAGAGAGAGAGAGAGAGACAGAGACAGAGACACAGAGACACAGAGACACAGAGAGACAGAGAGACGGAGAGAGAGTCTAAATTTGTCTTGAAGATGTTGCAACCCGGCTTGGTGAGTGAGCCGCCTCCTTCCAATCAGCACACAATCTGGAGCTTACATAAAGCCGAAATGGCACTTTTATTCAAACATAAATTATTTATCTATCAAAGCAAACAAAACTCAGCTTTGGAGGAATTCACAGTCTTCTTCCTCCCGGTGGAATCACACCACCCACGAGCCTGGTCTCTCCGCACACGCGAACCCAGGAGAGCCCTGAATGAGGGTGGAAGCATGCTTTTTAAAGCATGCTTCCACACGTGCTCCTCAGGTGCTCCGCATTTCAATGATTGGCACCAATGTTCTTACTGGCGCCATCTGTTGAGAATCGGTGGTACACCACCTCCACAACCTGCCCCCTTGGCCTCCAGGGGCGCTGGGCCAGAGACGGGTTGCCACAAAGATTTTTTATTTAGTGAACAACATTAAGCAAAACAGCACCTATTTCTGTGTTGTGCCGTTTTCCTTGTCCTCCAGAAGGCTTAAAGTCTAGTCCTTGGGGTGAGGGGGTGTCTAATATAGTGTGGGTCTGTGAAGGCCTTTGAGACTGTAACTGAGTTAAGGGCTTTACTAATAGTCTTTACTTAACTTGTGGTCACGTCTCCATCTTCACACCTGTTTTTATCGCCATGGAAACACTGACTGTGGCTTTCTCTCCACCAGGTAACAAGGCGGCAACAGAAGAGTGCATTGTGAGTTAAAGACCAAAGAGGATGAATTACAGTAACAGGTTGTGTTCGTGGCCAGGTTGACTTGTTCTCTATTTACTGTGTTGCTCAACAAGTGGAGAATATTACAACGATCCACACTAAGCAGGTCAATGTTAGCAGAGGCTGCTTCCATTTTAAATACATGTTAGTAATAATAACATTTAAAATGTTGCAGTAAAGGAGGGTGGGGTGTTTATTGAGGCTTAGCAATATAAAAGGAAGAGACTACTGCAGATTTGTGATTATCGAGCAGCTCTAGCAGTCTACAATGCACTTTGTTGAGTTGTCGTTTTGGGATTTAGAAAACTCTTTGAAATGTGATATATTACTCTTTAAACTACCACTTGAATGATCTCCATCTGATTGGCTACTCTGAACTCTGTCCAGTCTATTTTTAAGCTGTAGGTGCCGTAGCACAGTTTCCTGTAGCAGCTCTAATGTTGATGCGATGCAGTGATAGTTGTAGAGGGTCGGTCCCTTTGGAGGGCGGTGGCTGCTAGAGGGATGTGAGCAGCACTAACTGATGACTGTGTTGGTGCAGGGTCTGAACTCTGCCAGCGACGCCCCGCCAGCCAGAGAACGCCTCGGCCCAGGGGCCAGTGACCAGGTGAGACTCTTTCACCCATTACACACACACACACACACACACACACACACACACACACACACACACACAATATTCATTCACTCATCATTCATTCTGTCGTGTAATTGTCAAATTGAATACATCTCACATGCACATCTTAATGTCTGGTTTCTTTGAATTAATTATTCAATTTTTTTTAATTAATGCAATTATAATTCATCGTATCCAAATTGAAATATACGTTTATATATAAATACATAAAAGATATACCCTCTGTCTATTTTTCCATAGTTTTTATTGTTGAGTTTTTTTATTCTAATTTCTGTACTTTCTGCTGAGTCTCCCTTATTTCCCACCTTGGATTGATGAAGTACACTTTATCTTCTCTCATGTGAATGTGCAGCAGCAGCACAGTGTGGATATGGACCTGGACTGGGCTCCCAGGGGCCCCTCTGTGGTCCAGCGTGGTGGGCAGAGGGCAGTAGGCTCAGCACAGGTAAACATTATAGACTCAGCCACGCCCACCTCACAGGTCACACATGGACCTGAGACACAGAGAAGGTTGGGGGGAGTCAACAGAGCAACATTTAAAAGGTTTACATTTCAATCTGAATCTCCATGAAATGTTCCTGGCTTGGCTTCTCTAATAAAATATAATTTTCCATATCATGAAATGCGTCAATTGGTGAATAAATGTTATGGGTACAAGACTGTGTCACGCAAGTGTTTATGTCTGTTGGTACACAGTTTTACCAACATTTATTAAACAAAGAGGAAATACGTTGTAAAAAGGACAAACCCTTTAAAAGGACATTTCATGGAGATTCAGATTTAATTAAAAATATGTATTTTGGTTCTTACAGGACCAAGAGGATCCTGGGGAACTTAGTGATGCGGCTACCTATGAAAACATGAGGGCCCCTCCCAGATGTGTTGGGGACACTGCAGACACGGGCGTCCATTTTGTCACCGTCCACCAACTGTCAAAATGACAAACGTCTGGACAACACGTGATGAAGCAGGGGGAAGCGGTCGGAGCTAGCTTATTGTTGTCGTGTTCAGATGCATTATAACCGACTGAACAAACTTTGTTTCCCTTGGTCCTTAAACAAGCATTTAGGCCTACACAACAAGCAGTAGGTCTACACTCGGTAGTCCTTAACACCGTTTGGGCTGTACATACATGACATTTATACTCAACGAAAATAATGAAATGAATACAAAATCCATGGAGCAATAATTGCTGAATGCGTTCTCATAAATGTAAGTGATGGGAACATGTTTTACAAATGAGTTGATATGTTGTCCTTGACAGGACGCCAGAGACCAAACAAAATATATGAAAAATAATAAACGGACCAATGAACACAAAAGTATTTAGCCAACATTATTGGTGAGGTTAATTATATAATACGACTATTTTAAAGCTCTTTTATTTAAAAATTTTCTTGTTCTACCAAACACCATATTCTGTTATGCGTTAGATATATAGGCTACAAATGTAAATGAGATGTACTTTCAACTGTGCAATAAATATTCTGATTTCTCCATTTTGCGTTTTAAGTTCATAATGAGATTTAACAGAAATATAAAAGCTTGTGATCTTACATTTTAGTCAAGCATGGATGAGGAGAGCCAAATATAATTGACAAAAAGAGGCAAACCAGGTTGTGGGTGCAGGCAGGCAGGTAGGACCCAGATGCAGACGGGTAACGAAAACTGCACTTTATTTCCGCCAAAAGGCTAAGGAGCAAGGAACAAGGGAACACAGGTAACTACAGAGAACACGCAGGACCAACCAACAACAACCACAATGACAGCACCAGGAACAAAGGAAAGACAAGGGCTTAAGTAACAAACACAAGACACGCAACGAGGAACAGCTGAGACACATTAGGGGAGGGAGCAGTAATCAACACAGGAGGGAAACACAGGGAAACACACCAAAACACGACACAGACCATGACAAAACCATTGCTTTCAGATCAAAGATAAAGTGTTTCACATGTAAGCTATTTCTTATGCTATTAAGCACTAGTATAAGCGAACCATAGATCTTGGATTGTTATAATCTAAGATGAAGTGGTAACCGAGTATAGGCCAACTGATTTTTCCTCTTCAGTTCAATAAAATTAGACTTTTAAAACATTGTCAATCATGCACCCAGCAAACAAAGCATCGACAACATTATGCATCTTCTATTTCATTGATCACATGTCACTACAAACTACTCAGAAATGTTGTTATGTAACCAAATAAGTCCATCTGCACAGTGGACAATCAGTGGAGTGTATGAATTCTCAAAGTACTTTATTGTCTGTCTGTAACTCGTCTGAAGAAAGAGCCTCTAAAAAAAAAATTGTAAATCATGAAACTTGCATTTAGTGCTGCAATTCGTTTTTGAGGCATTTTTTAAGAGGTTAGGAGGTTTTAGTTATTATATTTCAATTAGAATCAAAATTGAGTAAATAGTGACTGAGTGAAGTGTTACACTGTAGGAACGTGAGTCTGGGTGCCTGGGTGCTCATTTCATCCTCATGACACAAAATGTAATATTTTATATTTATGTCTATTAGTGTTACTCGTTGAACTTTTGTAGTGTTCATAGTGGTCACTTGAATGTGTGTTCATAATCGAACGATGTCTGACACCAAAGTATTTGCAAGAGCGTTTTCAGCACACAATTATATGCTTCCTCTAATGCTGAGACAGAGAGGATTGGTTCCATGGTGCAGCCTGGAACCACGGACCACAGCAGCACCTCTACAGACGGCTGTGTTGAGAGGCCGGATCTGCTGCATCATTTCTAAACACCACAAAGCTTCAACCATATTACTCTTTAGTCATTCTAGCAGCTGCCTTTATCCAAAGTGAGGAGGAGTGAATTCAGATACATTATTAAGGAGCAGGTAGGGATATATATACGCTTCTTGCAGTTTGACATTGGACCCTTTTGCCCAGAACCTTGTCTAGCGATTAGGACACCATATCACAGACTATCTTGTAATCTAGCTTCCTATTATGTATCTATAGAAATTGTTCTTTTCATTTTTTCCATAAATTAGATAAAGCCAATTTTTATGATGCTTTCCGAAACTACGGCTGCTCAAGGTGCTTTTGGACCACATTCAGCCACTCATACATTCATGTAAACCATCAAGGGAACAGCCAGCTTGTGGTGGAGCAGTTAGGGTTGGGTCAGGGGTCTTGCTCAGGGAGACCTCATCACTGAGCCTGGAGGAGCAGGGGCTCGGACCAGCAACCTTCCAGTCTCCATAGGACCTGCTCTACCTCCTGAGCTGCTGCCGCCCTCGAATGAAACTCTTAACCTGAACTCTTCCTGTGTTGCAGCTGGGCTGCTACAGAACCACCGTCACAGGGCTAGGACTCCTAACTTCTAGAGTTAGGAGTCTCAGATGAGTATGTGATGAAACAAAGCCAGCAGCAGCAGCCAGCAGTAGAATTTAGAATAAAAAACGGTCAATTATCAATGTTTACCGTCAGGTGTAAACTTATTTTTTTGGTCCATAATTGATGAATGTTTGCTCACATGAGGGAAAGGGAATCAGCATTAATTTCCGGTAATTACAAATTTCCAAAGTTTATTAAAGTTAATCATAAATTAAACAAATTCCACGTCTGGTATCGGTAAAGTAGTCTACTAAAGCATTTATGAAAAGGCTAATATTTAGACAGCCTTTAGAGGACGCCATAGATTAAATTAATGGGAATGGGAAAATGTAGGCCTAAAACTGTTTTTATTAAACATCCATGGCTACAGTGAGACCGTATTAAAAGGAATGTTAAGTTTACAGTGTGTAAATGTGATTAAAGTGAGGGGTGTGAATCTGAGGTTTAGCTCATGCTTTTTTTATTTTTGAGTTTCTTTGTTCTACATGACAACTTTCTCTGTTTTGGCATTATGTAGAGTGAGTTAAGTGTGTGTGTGGTGGCTTTATATTAAAGAACTCTGTAAGGAAATGCCTGTGTTAACGTTGACTTGGGAAACCTGCTTTCTACTTAGGTTTCAGATGAGCAATTAAAAATATGTAGGCCTGTTGTATCTGAAAATAATACAACAGGCCTGCTCATCAGCATTGTTCATTATGTTATCATTTGGTAATGACATTGACCTGATATTCAATAAATATGTTCAACAAAAATAGACGATATAACTTAATGGTTTGAGATCAGAGGCAAAGCATTTCACATGTGGGCTACTTCCTATGCTATTAAGCGCTAGCAAAGGTAAACTATAATATTTTTGTATCACTGATGAGATGCCATTACAAACAAGGAAATGTCATTTTTTGCCCTCTACACGATTTACTTTACAATAAGTTTTAACACTCCAAGTCTGTATCTAATAATCCCTCGCGTGAAAAAGGAGGAGAGTAAAGAGGTTTGAGGAAGTGAGAGAACACTCGCTATAAGAAGCCTTGCTGTCCACAGTGAGCAGTAGTTTGAGTCATCTGACAGACAGACAAAAATAAAATGCTTCCCCATACGCTGTGACAGAGATGAATGTCCAGCCGCATGTGAACCGATGGCCACAGCAACACGTCTGCAAATGAAACGGCTGTGAGATATCGAAGGACATGAACGTACACATGTTCATAAAGGTGAAAACGTGGGGTTCAAATTTGGGTCAACCTCTATAAAAACTAGGATAATTTTCTGTATTCTATCATCAAATATTGTGCGTATGTCTGTTTAACCTTTAGTCTTTTCTATGGTTTCCAAAATAGGTCTACCCATGTAGGCTCTTAATTCATCTGAGATCCTGCCGACTATGAACCAGAGGAAGGTAACCTCTTCCTGTGTTCAGGTGGACCTATAGACCCAGGGTTAGCTGCAGGGGTAGCGCTGGGTACAGCGGTCCTGTTGATCGTGGGCCTGGTTCTCCTCATTCGCTGGCATAAAAGGAGAGGTGAGAGGAGACCATTGACACCATCATGTTGTCACGTCTACATCTGTCTACACACCGTTTATATCGCCATGGAAATGTTCACTGTGGCTTTCTCTTCACAGGAAACAAGAGGCCAAAGGACACCACAACCATTGTGAGTTTAAAACACAAAACTTAAACTATTTGGTTGAATAAGAAATAGCATTAAAACCATACAGCTCAATATTAGTAGAGGGGCATTCCGTGGTTATAATGCTACACAATGTAGCATTATAACTCAAGGGGGCCTCAGGCATGAGTGTTAATAATCTGACTATCGCTGACCGCGAGGTACAAAAATAAAATGACTTCCCCTTACGCTTTGACACATGAAGGTCTGCAGCGTGGGAACCACTGACCAAACAACACATCTGCAGCACGGCTGTGTTGAGATGAAGAATCTGAATCATTTATAAAGGACATGAACTTACTTTCAGTCATTTAAACAGCTGTTTCAATCCAAAGCGACTGAGATAATTAAGGGGTAGGTAGGGATATTGTCCTCTTATAGTTAGACATTGGGGTTAAAATCCAGAAGCTTTTGGCTGGAAGTCACCATAATCACTAGACTATCTTGCAGGCCTATTCTATCATCCTAGTTATATAGAAAGTCTGCTTATAACAAAATAATAATGCTAACAAATGGCATTAATACAACAATATAGTTTACAACAGCATCATTACTGCATTATAGCGTCAGTTATTATCACCACTGGGTTGTGTAAACCAGGGTTTTCAGCCTCGGGGTCGGTCCCCACTTGGGGTTGTGGGAGATGACTTATATTTAATACATATTTTATTATAAAATAAAAAATATACACACCATACATAACCATATATACACACCAAACATAACCAACCTTGTAGGAAATTACTACAAGGAAAATCCACTGGGACTTCCATATGATGAAAAGATGTTGATTGGGATAAAGAGTTAGCAGACGCATAAAATGTGTTGGGGTCACAAAATGGTTCTGATCTAAAAATGGGGTCATTGGCCAAAAGCTGTTGGGGACCCCACCACTGGTGAGACCAGCTGATGAGTAACTGGGTTCCTGTACTGGGTGCAGGGTCTGAACTCTATCAGGGACACCCTACCAGTCATAGGAGGCCTTCATGACCAGGTGAGACTTATTCATCCTTTTATCACACACACACACACACACACACACACACACACACACACACACACACACACACACACACACACACACACACACACACACACACACACACACACACACACACACACACACACAATTTATCCATGTAATTATGACATGGCATAAAGATGCGGCATATATTAATAAAAAGGGGGTGAAAGTAATTTAATTGAGCATAATACAATAACTATGGTATATGAATCTAATGCGTCTAACTCCACAACTCCTGACCGTGTCACAGTATCTCAGTGTGGACGGAGATCAGGGCGGAGGTCCAACATACGCCTTCCATGCCACCCTTTAGGTTGAGGACGGTTCCAGCAATGCAGTGACCTACTCCTCAGTGAGGGCCTCTCCCAGATGTGGAGAGAAGGCTGGTGATGTGGACGCCACCGTCAACCAACAAGCTAATAACAAAACGACTTCAGATGTGTACGGGATGAAACATAGCCAGCAGCAGCAGCCAGCAGTAGAAATGATGAATATATAAAAAGATAAAAAACTGTTATTGTCCATAATCCATATTTACCTTCAGATGGAAACACATTTTTTTTTATCAATAATTGCTGAATGCTCTTTCACATGAGGGTTATCAGAGGGAAAAGTGATGTACAATTAATTACCGGTAATCACAAATTACCAAAGTTTATTACATTTAATCATAAATTGCAAATATTTACGGTCTCGTATCGATGAAGGAGGCTTCATATCTTATGAAATTGCTAGTATTTAGACAGCCTTTAGAGGGCGTCAGAGACTAAACTGATGGGTAATGTAAAAAAGTCGGCCTAGAACTGTTCTTATTAAACATCCCTGGCTACAGTGAGACCGTATTAAAAGGAATGGTAAGTTTATGTGTAAATGTGTTTAAAGTTAGGGGTGCAAATCTGAGGTTTTAGCTCATGCTTTTTTATATTTAAGTTGCTTGACACATTTTTCTGTTTTGGCATTATGTCGAGTATATATGAGTGTATTTGGTGAGCTTTATATTAAATATCTCTGTAAGGTAACGCCTGTGTCAACGTTGACTTGAGAAACCTGATTTCTTCTTAGGTTTGTGATGAGCGATTAAAAATATATAATTTCCTGTTGTTTACCTGTTTACCACTTCCACATTTTAACAAAATTAAAAATTTAAATAATACAATAGGCCTGCTCCTCACCATTTTGCATAATGTTCATGTTGTACAATCGTTGTGAAATTGAACTGTTCATTCAATAAAAATAGACGATAAATACAACCCAATAGTTTGAGATCAGAGGAAAAGTGTTTCACATGCTACTTTTTAGGCCATTAAGGGCTAGCAAAGGTAAACCATCGTATTTTTCTATCACTGATTAGACGTTATTACAAACAAATAGGATATGTTATTATATACCCAAATAAGTCCACCTTCACAATTTACTGATATGTTTTTATGGTTCATGTCTGTACCAGGTAATCTCTCATGTGAAAAAAGAGGAGAGTAAAGTGTTGGAGGTTTGAGGAAGTGAGAGAACACTATAAGAAGCCTTGCTCTCCACAGTGAGCAGTAGTTTGAGCTATCAGACAGACAGAAAGACAGACATACAGATAGACAGATATGGCTGCTTCTCCGTCATACAAAGGTAAGGACTTTAAATAAACAAGATAATAAAAACTAGCAAAGTTATCAGTGGGTGTTTGTGTTTGATGGCCTTAAAGTTATTTATTCAAATCAAAAGGTGTATAGTTTGCTAAACATTACATAACTGATTGTTCTCTCTAACAGATATCCTTCCAATCAATGAAGAATGTAACAAAGTAACTTTCTCCTCAGATCATGGAAGAACAGAGTTAGTAGCTGGAGATTGTGTCTCTCTATCATGCGGGGCTCGGAGTGACTGTTCCCATATTACCTGGAATTTCAGTCACGACAAAAAGGGTACTGTAGAATTGGTTGCAAAAGGGAATGTTCATTCTGAATCCAAGGAAGGAAAACTACATGTTACAAAAGAGTGTTCTCTGGAGGTAAAGAAGTTGGTAAAGGAAGATGAAGGTGTTTACACCTGCAGAGAGTTCCCATCATCAGGAGGATACATTGATCATACACAGCATGAAGTAAAACTAATAAGTAAGTATTTATATTTTTATGTACTCTCCTAAATTAACCATTTTGGGTTAAAACACTTTGGGAAAAATATGACGTGTGTAGTGTTTCAATTATTCATATTTGAATATAGTGTCATGGATCCTCTGATTGAGATTTGAGAATCCTGTGTGACGATGAGATTAACTTTTAACAGTTTAATTAGATGTCTTCATTACTGTAGACATTTTCTTACATTCATTTGTTTGTTACATTTTTATAGTCTTCAAGTCTCATGGTCTTCAGTTATTCATCAGTATAATATCTGGCCCACAGACACACCACCAGAACAAAACCCTCCACCCTGTTATGAAAGGATATATTTGAAGCTGGTGTAGTTGTTGTAAAGAGTGATCAAGATAGTTTCTAATACAGTATGACTGTAGACAATTTCTTACATTATATGTATGTTTAGTAATTCCATGTTGGTCTTTGTTCTGTCTTTGCTTTTAATCCACATTGAGCAGCAAGCACAAACAGAAGTGAAAGGTATTTTATCTCTTATCATGTGGAGCCATGTTTCAGAATAGTGTCTTTATCTGTCATGTAACTCTGATGCTTTGGTAGTGGATGAATCAATGAATGCATGCCAGCATTAAGAACATGATAATCTTTGACATTATCACCACCAAATATGATGAGAACATCCCAAAATCGTCAGTTATAACTGTAGATATATCTTATTTTTTGTGGTTTTGTTTGTTTGTTTAGTTACATTTAAGACATAAACATCATTTATGAATCAGAAAAAAAATCTGGCCCACACACACAATCAGCAGGAAAAAACTCCCATCCCTTGTCTCAAATGTTTTTTTTAATTAATTTGTTGGAAAGAGTTATTGTGATGGTTTACTTATTCCATGTTTCTCTTTGTTTTGTCAGTGCCTTTGCCACATGGAGTAGCGAACACAACTTGCACAAGCACATCCAAACCAACCACTACACCAGTGAAAGGTAACTCATCTCTATCATGTGGAGCCATGTTTCTAAACGGTGTCTTTATCCATCATGTAACTCTGAGGACTTGGTAGTGGAGGTACGAGAGGCCTACCATGAGGAACCTGTAACATCTCTGACATCTCCACTAAAGTATGGTGAAACAATCACACATTCTCCCGTTATAAGTGAAAACCTTGATAAAACTCAACGCTTGTCTAAAATGATATTTTAAAGCATATTTGTTATAAGGAGTGAGTAATGTTCCTCTTTTCCATTGATTTTAATCCACAAGGAGCAGCCAGCAGCAGCCCAGCAGCAAGGCCCTCAACATCAACACCAACCACACACACACTGAACGGTATTCTATCACTGTCATGGTTTAAAATGGTGTGTTTCTATCTATCCCTGTTACTCTGTGGACTTGTAGCATCAAGTTATGTCTTCTAACTATCTAACTTCACCACAACCAACACTAGCAACCCATCACACTTCCTACTTCTGTTACACAGAAACACAGAGCTGGCCAGAGATGTACTAATTTATTAATTCCATGTTTCTCTTTGTTTTGTCATTGCTTTTGGCATATGGAGTAGCAAACACAACTTGCACAAGCACATCCAAACCAACCACTACACCAGTGAAAGTTATTTAATCTCTATTGTGTGGAGCCATGTTTCAAAATGGTGTCTAAATCTATCATGTAACTCTGAGGACTTGAAGCATCAAGTTATGTCTATCTAACAATCAGCACAACCAACACTAGTAAACCATCACGCTTCCTGCCTCTGTTTCACAGAAACACAGAGCTGGTCAGAGATGTACTTTATTAACCACAACAACATGTCTGCAGGGGCCTGAGTCAGGCTGGATACACACTCTGCATCAAGCGATGGCTGAGTTGATAAGTGTTTTGATATGGTTAAGAGGTTTTGAGTTATCATAGTTAAGCCAGAGACAAAACCAAATTCATTAACATGTAAACACTACGGACCTGGGTATGTGTTCTAACAATCTCACTGCATCACCAACAAAAGTTTTCCCACTTTCCTCTGCATGCTAAAATACATTCCCTTGCATAAAACCAAATTGAACCGCTCCGCCCCCTCCCAATATAACGGTTTATTTACCCGTGTTCGTGAGATGCTTCATGAACCACCTCCAGAACGCAAGCCTGTTTACCTTGTGCCACTGTTAGAATAAACCATGTGTTGAACATTTACCACTCTCCTAGTTATACCTAGCACGAGACGACCATACCACAAAGGATCAAAGTAGTTTTTCCTCAAGAACCCACAACCAATCTATCTGGGAGTCAAACACCTCAACAAGTAGCAGACGACTTGTTCCATGTTTCTCTTTGTTCTGTCGTTGATGTTTAATCCACAAGGAGCCGCCAGCAGCAGCCCAACATCAAGGCCCCCATCAACATCAACACCACGTACACCCAACGGTATTTCATCTCGTGTTTCATCTTGTGTTTCAAAATGGTGTTCTTTCTTAATCTGTGGATTTAGGTCATGTAAATCATCAACATATGTGTTATAACGGTCCGACCATCACCACAGACAACCCTATGAAACCATCACACTTCCTACTTCATGTTCACAGGATCACAGCGCTGGCCAGTGACGTAGGCCTGCTTCATTAACCACAACCATTGCAGCCTGTCTGCACACTAGTTTGGGTGGGATGTAGCCTGGGAACAAGACGAGTCTGAGCTCATGTTTTATTTGCCATTCACATATGCACAATTTGCATTAGCGAAAACCACAAGCACATCCCAACCAACCTCAACTACAGTGAAAGGTGTTTCATCTCTATCTTGAGGAGCCATGTTTCAAAATGGTTTCTTTATCTATCATGTAACTCTGAGGACTTGGTAGTGGAGGTCAGTCAATTGGGTCACTGCCAGTTAGTGCTGCTATTTCTCTTGTGGTAGGCTATTATTTTGCTGTTAAAAATAAGTGAGGCTGAATCTGCATTAAAATACATGATTATTGTTTCAATGGTTATGAAACATTTTCCTATAGTAAGGAGGTTTTTAGTTATTAGGCTATAGTTCAATTAGAAACCAAAGTGAGCTGTATATATTTACATCTATTGACTCATAGTGGCCATAGGATGTGTGTGAATGATCTGATAATCTAACACAACGTTTTCACAACTTCATCAGCACACAAAATACTTCCCCATACGCGTTGACAGATGAATGTCTGGCCGCATGTGAACCGATGGCCACACGTCTGCAAATGAAATGGCTGTGAGATATCGAATCAGCATCTTTTCTAAAGGACATGAACATAAACATCTTCACAAAAGTGAAAATGTGCTCAGAACTGAAAATGTGTTGTCAAACTGGGGTTCAAACCCAGAACCTTTTGGCTGGGAGTCAACCTCTAAAACTAGGATCATATTCTGTGTTCTATCATCAAATCGTTTCTATAGTGTGTCGGTTTTAACCTTTAGTCATTTTGAATAGCAGACCATGGCCAGATATGTACACTTAGTTAGACCATCCTACTCTCTTTCATCCTATCATTTATATATAAAGTCTGTTTAATGTTCTGTGGTTCCAGACATAACCCCATGTTGGTTGTTATAATGGTAAATGGCCTCCAACACCCTCTGTAACCACTCAAGGCGTTGTACCATCAGCTCATGGAGGTCGGTGTGATCTCTTGCAGCTCCTACAGCGGGGGTCCTGCTGCGGGTCCTGGTGCTGCTGGGCTTCTCCGTCCTGACCCTGGTGGTTCTGCTCCGCCTCATTGGCTGGTGGAGAACCAGAGGTGAGGAGAGAGAGAGAGAGGGGGGGGGGGGGGAAGAGAGAGAGAGAGAGAGCGAGAGTGAGAGCGGGGGGAAGAGAGAGAGAGAGAGAGAGAGGGGGGGGGGGGAGAGAGAGGGGAGAGAGAGAGAGAGGGGAGAGAGAGAGAGGGTTTAAGACCTCATGTGTGTTCCATCTCAAGGCTAAATAGATCTTGGATATTTAGAGTCTTAAAGAGACTTTGCATCAAAAAGGCAGCACCTATTTCTGTGTTGTGCCGTTTTCCTTGTCCTCCAGAAGGCTTAAAGTCTAGTCCTTGGGGTGAGGGGGTGTCTTATATAGTGTGGGTCTGTGAAGGCCTTTGGGACTTTAACTGAGTTGAGGGCTTTACTAATAGTCTTTACTTGACTTGTGGTCACGTCTCCATCTTCACACCTGTTTATATTGCCATGGAAACACTGACTGGGGCTTTCTCTCCACCAGGTAACAAGGCGGCAACAGAAGAGTGCATTGTGAGTTAAAGACCAAAGAGGATGAATTACAGTAACGGGTTGTGTTCGTGGCCAGGTTGACTTGTTCTCTATTTACTGTGTTGCTCAACAAGTGGAGAAAATTACAACGATCCACACTAAGCAGCTCAATGTTAGCAGAGGCTGCTTCCATTTTAACTACATGTTAGTAATAATAACATTTAAAATGTTGCAGTAAAGGAGGGTGGGGTGTTTAATGAGGCTTAGCAATATAAAAGGAAGAGACTACTGCTGATTTGAGATTATCGAGCAGCTCTGCAGTCTACAATGCACTTTGTTGAGTTGTTTTGGGATTTAGAAAACCCTTTGAAATGTGATATATTAAACTACCACTTAAGAATGATCTCCATCTGATTGGCTACTCTGAACTCTGTCTAGTCTATTTTTAAGCTGTAGGTGCCGTAGCACAGTTTCCTGTAGCTGCTCTAATGTTGATGCGTTGCAGTGATAGCTGTAGAGGGTCGGTCCCTTTGGAGGGCGGTGGCTGCTAGAGGGATGTGAGCAGCAGTAACTGATGACTGTGTTGGTGCAGGGTCTGAACTCTGCCAGCGACGCCCCGCCAGCCAGAGAACGCCTCGGCCCAGGGGCCATTGACCAGGTGACACACACACACACACACACACACACACACACACACACACACACACACACACACACACACACACACACACACACACACACACACACACACACACACACACACAGTCCTGTAATTGTCAAATTGAATGCATCTCACATGCACATCTTAATGTCTGGTTTCTTTGAATTGATTATTATTATTTTTTTAAATTAATGCAATTATAGTTCATCGTATCCAAATTGAAATATAAATGTTTATATATAGATACATAAAATATATACCCTCTGTCTATTTTTCCATAGTTTTTATTGTTGAGTTTTTTATTCTAATCTCTGTACTTTCTGCTGAGTCTCCCTTATTTCCCACCTTGGATTAATGAAGTACACTTTATCTTTTCTTATGTTAATGTGTACCAGCAACACACATTAATTACCCTAATGTTATTGTGTGTATAAGATCTACTTTCTGTCTATCTTTCTGTTTTATATTCTTATTTAAAGGTTTTTATCTCTAGTTCCTCCCCTGTGGGATTAAAGGGGTTCATCTTATCTCATGTGAATGTGTAGCAGCAGCACACTGTGGATATGGACCTGGACTGGGCTCCCAGGGGCCCCTCTGTGGTCCAGCGTGGTGGGCAGAGGGCCGTAGGCTCAGCACAGGTAAACATTAGACTCAGCCACGCCCACCTCACAGGTCACACATGGACCTGAGACACAGAGAAGGTTGGGGGGGGGGGGGGGGGGGAGTCAACAGAGCAACATTTAAAAGGTTTACATTTCAATCTGAATCTCCATGAAATGTTCCTGGCTTGGCTTCTCTAATAAAATATAATTTTCCATATCATGAAATGTGTAAATTGGTGAATAAATTGTATGGGTACAAGTCTGTGTCACACCAGTCAACACCAGTTAACTTTCATAAAGTATGGCTCAAAGAGGGAGCAGAAAGCAGCGGGAGTAGCTTTGAGGACAGTGTTTGAGCGACTGTTTTCTTGTGTGGGTAATAGCCTACTATTGTCTGTTTATGTCTGTTTAATTCTCTGTTGGTACACACTTTTACCAACATTTATTAACCCATTTAAGCCGGGAAAGCATTGCCGCTGTTCTACCTTTAAAGCCGGGGGCGCTGTTGCGTCATTCTACCTTTAAGGACGGGAAAGCGTTTGCGTCGTTTTTCTGTAAAAGGGGGGTTTTTGCCCAAAGTGTCGGCCTCTGGGTCAATGAAATGCATCAGAATAGACACATATAGGTGTCAACTTGTTCCTCGTGAGTTTAGTTCAGAAATTTCTTCAAGCAAGTATGGCGGAATTTGAGACTGAAGACTTTTCTGACGGTAGCGATTTCGAGTTTCTCGGCTTCGAAGATGTTGATGAGGCCGAGTCCTTTGATGACGAATACGAACCGATTGACCGGGAATTATGGTTAAGGCACATGTTCGTGAATGACGACGAGGAAGAAGAAGTATGGAATGGGGCTATGGGAATGGGGCTGCTTGTGTTGCCGGTGCGAAGAGATTACTGGCGACAGAGTAAGAATCTCTTTCGGACGCAATTCGCCAGAAATATGTCCCGGGACAGATTTGCGGCCATCTGGAGGCAAGGACAATAGTAATACTTATTGATTGGGATGATGCTGTAATAAGTAATTACTACAGTTTATATGTAAGAGATGTATTACTGTCCCGGAGATGCGTAAAGCACCCGGGTGCGTAAAACCAGATAAGCTTCTCTGGAATGTCACTTATACTTATCAATAGTAATACTTATTGATTGTGATGATGCTGTAATAAGAAATGACGACAGTTTATATGTAAGAGATGTATTACTGTCCCGGAGATGCGTAAAGCACCCGTAAAACCAGATAAGCTTCTCTGGAATGTCACCACCAGTGGCGTAACAAGGCAACGACGGGCCCGTATGCAGGATGTTCAAGGCTCTTCCAAAGAATAGAGCTTCTTTGGATTTCACACCTAACTGCGATCTCCAGAACAATAAGGCCAAGGCTACTATACATTCCCAAATTATAGCCTGTATCTTTTAATTACGCTACTTCTTAGGATGGAATGCAATTGTATTTGTATTATGCATAATACTTTTATTCAGTAGTCATCACATACAAGTGCATGTAATTTAAAACGCAGACTGTTTACAGTTTTAGTCCCAGTCTGTTCCCCTTCCCATGTTTGTTATTATATACTTTATTACTTTCTTATATACTTATTTCACTTTATTATACTTTATTTTTTTTACAGTTTTGTGCTGTTCCTGCACTTTTACATATTTTTTTACTTTTTTATTTACTTTTCTACCTGTATGTAAATATTGTAAATATTTGTAAATAAAAACTCAAATTTCCCATGAAAGCCACAGGTGTCAGCTCTCAAATACTTTTTGAATTGTGTTCCTATCTGTTACAGGGGCTGAGAAATCAGTAATTTAGTAGGCGTTGACACAATTGCTGAATTTCTAGAAAAACTTCAGGTTTTGGGGGCTTTTCTGAAATCGCCTATAGGTTTTACAGGCATTTTTTCCAGGCGCTTTAGGCCTAAATGGGTTAAACAAATGAGGAAATACGTTGTAAACGTATACGTATAATGCAAGGGACATTTCATTGAGATTCAATTAATAATATATATTTTGGTTCTTACAGGACCAAGAGGATCCTGGTGAACTTAGCGATGCGGCTACCTATGAAAACCTGAGGGCCCCTCCCAGATGTGTTGGGGACACTGCAGACACAGGGGCGTCCATTTTCTCACCGTCCACCAACTGTCAAAATGACAAACGTCTGGATAACACGTGAGGAAGCAGGGGGAAGTGGTCGGAGCTATAGCTGGTTGTTGTTGTGTTCAGATGTATTATAACCGACTGAACAAATGTTGATTCCCTTGGTCCTTAAACAAGCATTTAGGCCTACACAACAAGCAGTAGGTCTACACTCGGTAGTCCTTAACACCGGTTGGGCTGTACATACATGACATGACATTTATACTCAACGAAAATAATGAAATTAATACAAAATCCATGGAGCAATAATTGCTGAATGCGTTTTCTCATAAATGTAAGTGATGGGAACATGTTTTTCAAATGAGTTGATATGTTGTCCTTGACAGGACGCCAGAGACCAAACAGAATATATGAAAAATAATAAACAGACCACACAAAGGTTTTTAGCCAACATTATTGGTGAGGTTAATTATAAAATAATAATACTATTTTAAAGCTCTTGCATTTACAATTTTTCTTGTTCTATCAAACACCATATTCTGTTATGCGTCAGATATATAGGCTACAAATGTAAATGAGATGTACTTTTAACTGTGCAATAAAAATATTCTGATATCTCCATTTTGCGTTTTAAATTCATAATGAGATTTAACAGAAATATAAAAGCTTCTGATTTTACATCTTGGTCAAGCATGGATGAGGAGAGCCAAATATAATTGACAAAAAGAGGCAAACCTGTTAAGGTTGTGGGTGCAGGCAGGCAGGTAGGACCCAGATGCAGACGGGTAACAAAAACTGCACTTTATTTCTGCCAAAAGGCAAGGCGCAAGGGAACACAGGTAACTACAGATAACACGCAGGACCAACAAACCACAATGACAGCACAAGGAACAAAGGAAAGACAAGGGCTTAAATACCAAACAAAAGACACGCAACGAGGAACAGATGAGACACATTAGGGGAGGGAGCAGTAATCAACACAGGAGGGAAACACAGGGAAACACACCAAAACACGACACAGACCATGACAAAACCATTGCTTTCAGATCAAAGATAAAGTGTTTCACATGTAAGCTATTTCTTATGCTATTCAGCACTAGAATAAGCGAACCATAGATCTTGGATTGTTATAATCTAAGATGAAGTGGTAACCGAGTATAGGCCAACTGATTTTTCCTCTTCAGTTCAATAAAATTAGACTTTTAAAACTTTGTCAATTATGCACCCAGCAAACAAAGCATCGACAACATTATGCATCTTCTATTTCATTGATCACATGTCATTACAAACTACTCAGAAATGTTGTTGTGTATGAAGTGTATGAATTCTCAAAGTACTTTATTGTCAGTCTGTAACTTGTCTGAAGAAAGACTACTCCCCTTTAATACGTGCCAGGGCCTAGAAAAAAATAAATAATTGTAAATCATGAAACTTGCATTTAGTGCTGCAATTAGTTTTTGCGGCATTTTTTAAGAGGTTAGGAGGTTTTAGTCATTGTATTTCAATTAGAATCTAAATTGAGTAAATAGTGACTCTGAGTGAAGTGTGACACTGTAGGAACGTGAGCCCGGGTGCCTGGGTGTTCATTTCATCCTCATGACACAAAATGTTAGATTTTATATTTATGTCTATTTGTGTTACTCTGTGAACTTTTGTAGTGTTCATAGTGGTCACTTGAATGTGTGATCATAATCGGACAATGTCTGACACAAAAGTATTTGCAAGAGCCTTTTCAGCACACAATTATATGCTTCCTCTAATGCCGTGACAGAGAGGATTGGTTCCATGGTGCAGCCTGGAACCACGGACCACAGCAGCGCCTCTACAGACGGCTGTGTTGAGAGGCCGGATCTAATGCATCATTTCTAAACACCACATAGCTTCAACCATATTACTCTTTAGTCATTCTAGCAGCTGCCTTTATCCAAAGTGAGGAAGAGTGAATTCAGATACATTATTAAGGAGCAGGTAGAGATATACGCTTCGTGCAGTTTGACATTGGACCCTTTTGCCCAGAACCTAGTCTTGTGATTAGGACTCCATAATCAGCGACTATCTCGTATTCTAGCTTCCTATTATTTATATATAGAAATTTCATTTTTACCATCAATTACATAAAGCCTTGTAGGTTTTTAATGAATCTGAAAATGGGCTGATTTTTATGATGCTTTCCGAATCTACGGCTGCTCAAGGTGCTTCACAATGGGACCACATTCAGCCATTCATACATTCATGTCAACCATCAAGGGAACAGCCAGCTTGTGGTGGAGCAGTTAGGGTTGGGTCAGGGGTCTTGCTCAGGGAGACCTCATCACTGAGCCTGGAGGAGCAGGGGCTCAAACCAGCAACCCTCCAGTCTCCATAGGACCTGCTCTACCTGCTGAGCTGCTGCCGCCCACGAATGAAACTCTTAACCTGAACTCTTCCTGTGTTGCAGCTGAGCTGCTACAGAACCACCGTCCCAGGGGTTAGAGTTGGGAGTCAAGGCTGGGTACAGCACTGCCCCTGATGGGCAAAATGACCAAAGGTCTACAGATTAGGATGTGATGAAGCAAAGCCAGCAGCAGCAAACAGCAGAAGAAATTATGAATCTATAAAAATATAGAAAACTGTCCATTATCAATATTTACCTTCAGGTCTAAAAACATCTTTTTTTTATGAATAATTGATGAATGCTTTTTCATCAAGTAAATTACAATTAATTACAAGAAAAAACTAATTTCCAATGTTTATTAAAGTTAAACATAAATTAAACAAATTTCCCCTCTGGTGTCATCAAAGGGCTAGTATTTAGACAGCCTTTAGAGGGCGCCATAGGCTAAACTGACGGGGAATGTGAAAAAGTAGGCCTAGAACTGTTCTTATTAAAGGGGACCTATTATGCTTTTTCGACTTTTATGACCTATAAACGTTGTTATAATGATTGATAGTCATGTTTAACCATACTAAAGTGTCAAATAATGACGTACATGCATTTCGACGTATTCCCTGCTGACAGTCTGGGGTGGCTGTGCAGAGCGCTAAACACTCGGGACAACGTTTGCGATTCACTTGTTCACATTTCCGGGAAATCATCTACGTAGAGGCACTCCTGCCCCGCCCCCATATGCCTGGTCAAATCTGCCCGCGCTCGCGCGCTTCAAGGAAGGTAACCAATCACAACGGAGTTGGGTTGGCAGGAGGGAGGCGAGGGGGCGGAGAAGGACGAAACCGAGCGTTGACAGAGAATGCTGAAAGCGCCCAGATGAGAGGAAGAGTTTCCCGAAAATCGACAGTTTTTTGTGCTGTGATTCGTGTCAGGTTGCGCTATAGGAGTCAATAATAAGAAATGAAGACCAGAAAAGTAGTATAATAGGTCCTCTTTAAACATCCATGGCTACAGTGAGACATCAAAAGGACTGCATTATGTTATGTTATGTTACGTTTACCGTGTGTAAATGTATGTTAAGCAAGATTTGAATCTGAGGTTTTAGTTCATGCTTCATTCATTTGTTGAGCTGCTTCTACATGACACCATCTTCTGTTTTGGCATAATGTAGTCTCACATTTTAGAAAAGTATTTGGTGAGAATTATATTAAAGGTCACTGTAAGAAGATCTTGAATATGAGTGCATCCCCCGTATAACACTTCCAAATGCGTCAAATGTATGGATGGACACTTATTTCATAGTTGGTTGAAAATTATTGATCAATATCCAGTATCCTGCTCACACAGGATACCCCAAAAAACACAGAATCCTTCATGGATACCTAACTTCTCTCTTTCTGCGTGTTAACCCTTTGTGCTCTCCTATTATTATTCTCCCATTCTTCTTCCAAATTCATCACAATAAGTATATCAAAGCACATGACAAAGGCGGGGCTAGCCGTTGCCGCCAATCATTACCCAAATACAAAAAGGTGTACCCACTGATACCTATTGGGTTACCGTTATTCAATAAAGCCAATCACAAACCGCCTACCCCCTCTCTAGGTTGAACAATTGTCGAGGTGTGATACCTGGGCAGAGTGGGCCCCAGACCTGTTGGTCTGAGGGGGATCTGTCGTTGGGCTGTGAGACAAGGGGAGGGCCATTTGGGGTTGGAGACAGAGGTCTAGCAGGGAGGAGGAGGAGGACAGGATGAAGGTGAAAACACATCAATTGTTTGATCAACTCCTCAGGTGTAGTGGAGGGATAGAGACCGATGGTTGGCAGGGAGGGGGATTAATACCAGGAGGAAAGTGGATACACATCATCAACTAAAAGTGGGGGTCAGAGATCTGTCAGGGAGGGGCGTGAGGAAAGGGGAAAGGTGTCTTCAGCTAACACTGGGGGTCAGAGACCGGGTTCTGGCAGGGAGGGGGAAACAGCATGAGACGAAACCATATCTGTTTTAAGATTATTACAATCAACATTCCTCCGTTTTCCTTCGTTCCTCCGTTCCTCTGTTTGAGACTTCTAGGTCTCATCAATCCAATGAGTGCAATCCTCAACAAAAGACAGTTCTCTACTCAAGCAGTAAAAGGCGGGCCGAGTCGAGTTGAGCTGGTACTGTCGGTGAAGAAGGGGCTTAGTCACTAGCTGGCTAGGTCTGGATGCACCTAGAAAATACCGAACTAGAAGTAACAGATTAAATTCTGTGCTACATAACCCAGGAATAAATAACAATAAAACCTGAGACTAGAGACATTAATTCCACTGGACCAATAGAAAACAATAATAACCAACCTACTTGATGTGGACTATCTATGATTTCTTTGAAGTGGATCTTCTCTGTATCTTTTTGTATTGCTCTCATAAGGTACTCCAATGTTTTAGCTTAGTTTTAAATATCACTGCATCTTATTTATACCTATTTTTTATGGTTTCTTTGTTGTATGTTTTTTTATATCTTATTTGTTTTGTTATTTTAATGCTATTTTTTTTTTATTCTTCTTTTAATTGTTAATACTTCCATGTGTGATTCCACTTTATTCCAGATAAAACATATTCAGTCCTACTCATGTTTAATACAGATGCTTTCTGTATCAACAGTTTTGTGTAGGACTATTTGAGATGACCAATAGAAATTAATATTTTCTCTTCCAAATTTTCAAACACAATGAACAAAATACAATAGGCCTTCTCCTCACCATTTTGCTCTATGTTATCATTTGGTCATGAAATGGAACTGATATAAAAAACGATACAACTCAATGGTTTGAGATCAGAGGCAAAGTGTTTCACATGTAGGCTACTTCCTATGCTACTTAGTGCTAGGAAAGGAAAACCATTGTATTCTCCTATCACTGATTACATGTCATTAAACAAATAGGAAATGTTATGACATGCCCAAATAAGTTTATCTTCAGAATGTACTTTATGATCTGTTTCCACAGTCCATGTCTGTACTAGATAATCTCTCATGTGAAAAAAGAGCAGAGCAAAGTGTTGGAGGTTTGAGGAAGTGAGAGAACACTCGCTATAAGAAGCCTTGCTCTCCACAGTGAGCAGTAGTTTGAGCTATCAGACAGACAGACAGACAGACAGACAGACAGACAGACAGACACAGAGAGACAGACAGACAGACAGACAGACAGACAGACAGACAGACAGACAGACAGACAGACAGACAGACAGACAGACAGACAGACAGACAGACAGACAGACAGACAGACAGATATGGTCACTCCTCTGCAACACAAAGGTAAGGACAAAAATATTGAATATGCAAGATAGTAAAAACTAGTGAAGTAATAAGTGGGTGTTGGTGTTTGATGGACTTGAAGTTATTTATTCAAATGAGAAGGTGCATAGTCCGCTTATCATTACATAACTGATTGTTCTCTCTCACAGATATCCTTCCAATCAATGACACATGTGATGAAGTGTTATCAACTTTCTCCTCAGATCATGGAAGAACAGAGTTCAGAGCTGGAGATTGTATCTCTCTATCATGTGATGGGGCTCCGAGTAACTGTTCCAGTATTACCTGGCTGTTCAATTACAAGAATGATGTGACTGATACATTATTTGAAGAAGGGAAGTTTAAGTCTGAAGGCAAGAAAGAAAGACTACATGTTACAAAGGAGTGTTCTCTGGAGGTGAAGACTCTGAGAGAGGAAGATGAAGGTCGTTACACCTGCAGATCCTTTCCATCATCAGGAGTAGAGTATGATCATGCAACGCATCAACTAAAGCTAATGAGTGAGTATTCATATTCTTAAGTACTAACCTTAATTAACACTGTTGGGTTAAAACTCTTCCATGCGAATAATATGACCTGTGTGGTGTTTCAATTATTAATGTTTGAATATGGGGTCCTCTGATTGAGTTTTGAGAATCATCTGTGACTATGAGATTAACTTTTATCAGTTTAAATAGATGTCTTTTTTACTTTCAACATTTTCTTACGTTATTTCTTTCCTAAGTTTTTATAGTCTTCAAGCCTCATGGACTTCAGTTATTCATCAGTATAATATCTGGCCCACATACACACCACCAGAACAAAACCCTCCATCCTGTTATAAAAGGATATATTTTAAGCTGGTTTAGTTGTTGAAAAAGAGTGATTAGGATAGTTTCTGATACCATATTTCTCTTTTCTTTCCCATTGGATATATCAGATATATTACTGTGGACATTTTCTTACATTTTTTTTATATTTACAATCTGACAATCTCTCACTGCATCACCAACAAAGTTTTACCACGTTCTTCCACATGCAAAAATACTTGCCCTGGCACAAAACAGCATTGGTAATCTGTCTGTGTGACCCGAGAGCCACTAAACACAGCAAAGCATATGAGCAAGTGTTGCAACATAATCTGCATGATTTCTAAATGAGAGATAACTAAATCTCTATTGAGTCACTTTAGCAGATGCTTTAGTCAAGGTGTACAAACTGTGAGTTCAGACACATGTCATTAAGGAGCAGGTAGGGGTTAAGGCAGGCTGTGGAGTCAACCTTGAAACCATCACACTTCCTACTTCATCTTCACAGGAACACAGTCCTGGCCAGTGACGTAGGCCTGCTTCATTAACCACACCCATTGCAGCCTGTCTGCAAACTAGTTTGGGTGGGATGTAGCCTGGGAACAAGACAAATCTGAACTCATGTTTTATCTGCTATATACATACGCACAATTTGCATTACGAAAACCACAAGCACATCCCCACCAACCTCACCTACAGTGAAAGGTAATTCATCTGAGGAGCCATGTTTCAAAATGGTGTCTATAACTATATTTACCTACTGTTGGTGCTTTTTGTCTTGTGGTAGGCTGTTATTTGTCTGTTAAAAATGAGTGAAACAGAGTCTGCATTAAAATACATGATTATTGTCGAGAGGTTTTTAGCTATAACGTTATATTTAAATTAGAAGCAAAGGTGAGCTGTATATATTTCAATCTATTGACTCATAGTGGCCATAGGATGTGTGTTAATGATCTGATAATCTAACAACGTTTTCACAACTTCATCAGCACACAAAATACTTCCCCATACGCTGTGACAGATGAATGTCTGGCCGCATGTGAACCGAATAACCGATGGCCACAGCAACACGTCAAATGAGGTTGCAAATGCAACGGCAGTGCGATATCGAATCTGCATATTTTCTAAAGGACATGTTTTCACAAAAGTGAAAAAATGGGGTTCAAATTTGGGTTCAAACCCAGAACTTTTTGCCTTGGAGTCAACCTCTATAAAAACCAGGATAATATTCTGTATTCTATCATCAAATATTGTACATAATATGTCTGTTTAACCTTTTGTCATTTTCTATGGTTTCCAACATAAGTCCATGTCCATGTTCTTAATTCATCTGAGATACTGCCGACTGAACGAGAGGAAGGTAACCTCTCCCTGTGTTCAGGTGGACCTATAGACCCATGGTTAGCAGCAGGGGTAGCGCTGGGTACAGCGGTCCTGTTGATCGTGGGCCTGGTTCTCCTCATTCGCTGGCATAAAAGGAGAGGTGAGAGGAGACCATTGACACCATCGTGTTGTCACGTCTACATCTGTCTACACACCGTTTATATCACCATGGAAACATTCACTGTGGCTTTCTCTTGACAGGAAACAAGAGGCCAAAGGACATCAGAACCACTGTGAGTTTAAAACACAAAACTTTAACTATTTGGTTGAATAAGAAATAGCATTAAAGCCATCTAGCTCAATATTAGTAGAGGGGCATTCCGTGGTTATAATGCTACACAACATAGCATTATAACTCAAGGTGGCCACAGGCATGAGTGTTAATAATCTGACTATCGCTGACAGCGAGATACGAAAATAAAAATGACTTCCCCTTACGCTTGGACATATGAAGGTCTGCAGCGTGGGAACCGCTGACCAAACAACACATCTGCAGATGCAACAGTTATTTTGAGATGAAGAATCTGATAATGGGCATGAACATACTTTTCAGTAATTTAAACAGCTGTTTCAATCCAAATCGACTAATATAATGAAGGGGTAGGTAGGGATATTGACATCTTGTAGTTAGACATTGGGGTTAAAATCCAGAAGCTTTTGGATTGAGTCACTATAATCAATAGACTTGCAGGCCTACTCTATCATCCTATTTATATACAAAGTCTGTTATAACAAAATAATAATTCTAACAAGTAGCGTTATTACAGAAATATAGTTTACAACAGCATCATTACTGCATTATAGCGTCAGTTATAACCAGTAGGTTGTGTAAACCAGGGTTTTCAGCCTCTGGGTCCCCACTTAGGTTCGTGGGAGATGACTTATTGTTAATACATTTTTTTCAATAAAATCTTAAAAGTACACACCATACCTAACCATGATCCAACTACTACAAGGTTGAACTTGGGAAAGTTCCCTGGGTCTTCAATATCATGAACAGATGAAGATTGGGATAAACAATTAGCAGATGCACAAAATATGTTGGGGTCACAAAATGGACCCCACCACTGGTGACACCAGCTGATGAGTAACTGGGTTCCTGTACTGGGTGCAGGGTCTGAACTCTATCAGGGACACCCTACCAGTCATAGGAGGCCTTCATGACCAGGTGAGACTTATTCATCCTTTCATCACACACACGCACGCACGCACGCACGCACCACGCACGCACGCACGCACGCACGCACGCACGCACGCACGCACGCACGCACGCACGCACGCACGCACGCACGCACACGTCCTGCCTCAATTTATCCACTTCAAGTAATTGAATTGAGCATAATACAAAATCTAAGGAATATGATTCTAATGCGTCTAACTCCTCAACTCCTGACCGTGTCACAGCATCTCAGCGTGGACGGAGATCAGGGCGGAGGTCCAACATACGCCTCTATTGTCCTGCCTGAGGGACAGAGGAGCGTGGCTACAGCCCAGGTAAACTGTCTCCTGGTGGAAGCATACCACAAGAAGTCAATGATATTAACAGCTGTGTTGAATGTCGTAGACGTTGTCGTGATATATCATGCCAAGGCTCTTGCACCACCTGGCTCTCGTACCTCGTCACAGCAGCGTCACAGCACAGAGCATCATGTCATGGTGTGAGATACCATGGAATGCTATATCGAAACATTCCATATCACATTTATTCCATGTCATGATATAACGTGTCACCACATTCTGTTTCACGGCCTTCCATGTCACCCTATAGGTTGAGGACGATTCCAGCGATGCAGTGACCTACTCCTCAGTGAGGGCCTCTCCCAGATGTGGAGAGAAGGCTGGTGGGGACGTACACTACGCCACCGTCAACAAACGGGCAAAATAACAAAACATCTGTAGATGAGTATGTGATGAAACAGAGCCAGCAGCAGCAGCCAGCAGTAGAAATGATGAATATATACATTATATATATATATATATATAATCCATATTTACCTTCAGGTGTAAACACATTTTTTGATCTATAATTGCTGAATGCTCTTTCACAGGAGGGTAATCAGAGGAAACAGTGATTCACAATTAATTACTGGTAATTAAAAATTACCAACGTGTTTATTAAAGTTACTCATAAATTGCAAATATTTCCCGTCTGGTTTCCATGAAGGAGGCTACTTGCTCATATCTTATGAAAATGCTGGTATTTAGACAGCCTTTAGAGGGCGCCATAGACTAAACTGATGGGGAATGTGAAAAAGTCGGCCAAGAACTGTTCATCCCTGGCTACAGTGAGACCGTATTAAAAGGAATGTTAAGTTTATGTGTAAATGTGTTTAAAGTGAGGGGTTCGAATTTAAGCTCATTCTTTTTTATATTTAAGTTGCTTGACTTTTTCTGTTTTGCCATTATGTCGAGTGAGTACATATAAGTGTATTTGGTGAGCTTTATATTAAATATCCCTGTAAGGTAATGCCTGCGTCAACATTGACTTGAGAAACCTGCTTTCTGCTTAGGTTTGAGATGAACAATTAAAAATATATAATTTCCTGTTGTTTACCTGTTCACCACTTCCACATTTGAACAAAATGAAAATAATACAATAGGCCTGCTCCTCATCATTTTGCATAATGTTCATGTTGTACAATCATTTGGTCATGAAATTGAACTGTTCATTCAATAAAAATAGATAAATACAACCCAATAGTTTGAGATCAGAGGAAAAGTGTTTCACATGTAGGCTACTTCTTATGCCATTAAGCGCTAGCAAAGGTAAACCATGGTATTTTTCACTTGTTGTGTTATCACTGATTACACGTTATTACAAACAAATAGGAAATGTTATTATATAGCCAAATAAGTCCATCTTCACAATTTACTGATATGTTTTTACAGTCCATGTCTGTACCAGGTAATCTCTCATGTGAAAAAAGAGGAGAGTAAAGTGTTGGAGGTTTGAGGAAGTGAGAGAACACTCACTATAAGAAGCCTTGCTCTCCACAGTGAGCAGTAGTTTGAGCTATTAGACAGACCGAAAGACAGACAGACATGGTTGCTTCTCCGTCATACAAAGGTAAGGACTTCAAATAAACAAGATAATAAAAACTAGCAAAGTTATCAGTGGGTGTTTGTGTTTGATGGCCTTAAAGTTATTTATTCAAATCAAAAGGTGTATATTTTGCTAAACATTACATAACTGAATGTTCTCTCTCACAGATATCTTTCCAATCAATGACAAATGTAACAAAGTAACTTTCTCCTCAGATCATGGAAGAACAGAGTTAGTAGCTGGAGATAGTGTCTCTCTATCATGCGGGGCTCGGAGTGACTGTTCCAGTATTACCTGGGAGTTCAGTAAGAATGGACAGTCTGTAGAATTGGTTGTAGGAGGGAAGGTTAAGTCTGAAGACAACAAAGAAAGACTACATGTTACAAAGGAGTGTTCTCTGGAGGTAAAGAAGTTTAGTAAGGAAGATGAAGGTGTTTACGCCTGCAGAGGGTTCCCATCATCAGGAGGACCCGTTGAGCATACACGGCATGAAGTAAAACTAATGAGTGAGTATTTATACTTTATGTACTCCCCTAAATTAACACTTTTGGGTTAAAACACTTTACGAAAAATATGACGTGTGTAGTGGTTCAATATTTCATATTTGAATATAGTGTCATGGATCCTCTGATTGAGATTTGAGAATCCTGTGTGACAACAAGATTAACTTTTAACAGTTTAAAGATAACTTTATTACTGTAGACATTTTCTTACATTCATTTATTTGCTACATTTGTATAGTCTTCAAGCCTCATGGTCTTCAGTTATTCATCAGTATAATATCTGGCCCACAGACACACCACCAGAACAAAACCCTCCACCCTGTTGTAAAAGGATAGATTTGAAGTTGGTGTAGTTGTTGAAAAGGGTGATTAAGATAGTTTCTAATACCGTATTTCTCTTTTCTTTCCCATTGAATATATCAGTTATGACTGTAGACAATTTATTACATTATTTTATTCCTTAAATTCTCATATACGTACGTTTAGTAATTCCATGTTGGTCTTTGCTTTTAATGCACATGGAGCAGCAAGCACAAACAGACCAACCACAACCACAGTGAAAGGTATTTCATCTCTTATCTTGTGGAGCCATGTTTCAAAATGGTGTCTTTATCTATCATGTAACTGAGGACTTGGTAGTGGATGAATCAATGAATGCATGCCAGCATTAGGAACATGATAATCTCTGACATTATCACCACCAAAGTAGGATGAGAACATCGCAAAATCATCAGTTATAACTGTAGATATATCTTATTTTTTGTTGTTTTGTTTTTTTGTTTAATTACATTTTAGACATAAACTTCATTTATAAATCAGAAAAAAATCTAGCCCACACACACAATCAGCAGGAAAAAACTCTCATCCCTTGTCTCAAATGGTATTTTAATCATATTTGTTGGAAAAAGTTATTGTGATGGTTTACTTATTCCATGTTTCTCTTTGTTTTTTCATTGTTTTTGCCACATGGAGTAGCAAGCACAACTTGCACAAGCACATCCAAACCAACCACTACACCAGTGAAAGGTAGCTCATCTCTATCGAGTGGAGACATGTTTCTAAATGGTGTCTTTATCCATCATGTAACTCTGAGTACTTGGTAGGGGAGGTACGAGTGGCCTACCATGAGGAACCTGTTAAACCTCTGACATCTCCACTAAAGTATGATGAAACAATCGCACATTCTTCCGTTATAACTGTAAACCTTGATAAAAACTAAACGCTTGTCTAAAATGTTGATTTTAATCCACAAGGAGCAGCCAGCAGCAGCCCAGCAGCAAGGCCCTCAACATCAACACCAACCACACACACACTGAACGGTATTCTATCACTGTCATGGTTTAAAATGGTGTGTTTCTATCTATCCCTGTTACTCTGTGGACTTGGAGCATCATGTTATGTCTTCTAACTATCTAACTTCACCACAACCAACACTAGTAACCCATCACACTTCCTACTTCTGTTTCACAGAAACACAGAGCTGGCCAGAGATGTACTTTATTAACCACAACAACATGTCTGCAGGGGCATGATTCAGGCTGGATACACACTCTGCATCAAGTGATGCCTGAGTTGATAAGTGTTTTGATATAGTTAAAAGGTTTTGAGTTATCATAGTTAAGCCAGAGACAAAACCAAATTTATTAACATGTGACACCACGGACCTGGGTATGTGTTCTCTCACTGCATCACCAACAAAAGTTTTCCCACTTTCTTCTGCATGCTAAAATACTTACAAAACCAAATAGAATTTCTGTCCGTGTGTGACCTGACTTAGAGCCACTCACCACAGGAAAGCATATGAGCAAGTGTTGCAACAGAATCTGCATAATTTCTAAATGAGAGTTAACTATATAAATCTCTGTTGAGTCACTTTAGCCGATGCTTTAGTCAAGGTGTATAAACACTGAGTTCAGACACATGTCATTGAGGAGCAGGAAGGGGTTAGGGGCAGCTCGCTCAAGGACTCCATGACAGTCAGGCTGTGGAGTGTGGACATTGGGGATGGAACCCTGATGTAAATTACTTTAGTCTATGTTATTTCTGATGACATATGTCAAGCTAACAACAGTTATGAATGGTTTCTTTACCACATAATGGACAACACCATATAAGGTTTTAACGATTTTAAAGATAAGTTAAAGACTACAAACATGGCCACTTTGCAATTTCCGTTTAAGCCCAGACAGACCAAAGGTTTACCTGGGTCAGTTAGAACATGGAGGCGTGGCCTATTAACCGCTCCGCCCACTCCCAATATAACTGTTTGTTTACCTGTGTTCGGGAGAGGCTTCATGAACCACCTCCAGAACGCAAGCCTGTTTACCTCGTGTCTCTGTTAGAATGAACCACGTGTTGAACATTTACCACTCTCCTAGTTATACCTAGCACGAGACGACCATACCACAAAGGATCAAAGTAGTTTTTCATCAATAACCCACAACCAATTTATCTGGGAGTCAAACACCTCAACAAGTAGCTGACGACTTGTTCCATGTTTCTCTTTGTTCTGTCGCTGATGTTTAATCCACAAGGAGCAGCCAGCAGCAGCCCAACATCAAGGCCCCCAACAACACCAACACCACGTACACCCAACGGTATTTCATCTCTATCTTGTGTTGTGTTTCAAAATGGTGTTCTTTCTTAATCTGTGGATTTAGGTCATGTAAATCATCAACATATGTGTTATAACGGTCCGACCACCACCACAGCCAACCCTATGAAACCATCACACTTCCTACTTCAGGTTCACAGGAACACAGCGCTGGCCAGTGACGTAGGCCTGCTTCATTAACCACAACCATTGCAGCCTGTCTGCACACTAGTTTGGGTGGGATGTAGCCTGGGAACAAGACGAATCTGAGCTCATGTTTTATTTGCTTTATCTATGTGTGTGTCTTTATCCATCATGTAACTCTGAGGACTTGGTAGTGGAGGTCAGTCAATTGGGTCACTTCCAGTTAGTGCTGCTATTTGTCTTGTGGTAGGCTATTATTTTGCTGTTAAAATAAGTGAGGTGGAATCTGCATTAAAATACATGATTATTGTTTCAATGGTTATGAAATATTTTCCTATAGTAAGGAGGTTTTTAGTTATTTGGCTATAGTTCAATTAGAAACCAAAGTGAGCTGTATATATTTACATCTATTGACTCATAGTGGCCATAGGATGTGTGTTAATGATCTGATAATCTAACACAACGTTTTCACAACTTCATCAGCACACAAAATGCTTCCCCGTACGCTGTGACAGATGAATGTCTGGCCGCATGTGAACCGATGGCCACAGCAACACGTCTGCAAATGAAATGGCTGTGAGATATCGAAACTGCATCTTTTCTAAAGGACATGAACATATACATTTTCAGTTCTGAACACATTTTCACAAAAGTTAAAATGTGTTCCGAACTGAAAATGTGTTCGACAAACTGGGGTTCAAACCCAGAACCTTTTGGCTGGGAGTCAACCTCTAAAACTAGGATAATATTCTGTGTTCCATCATCAAATCGTTTCTATAGTGTGTCGGTTTTAACCTTTAGTCATTTTGAATAGCAGACCATGGCCAGATATGTACACCTTAGGTAGACCATCCAACCCTCTTTCATCCTAATATTTATGTATAAAGCCTGTTTAATTCTCTGTGGTTTCAGACTTAACCCCATGTTGGTTGTTATAATGGTAAATGGCCTCCATCACCCTCTGTAACCACTCAAGGCGTTGTACCATCAGCTCATGGAGGTCGGTGTGATCTCTTGCAGCTCCTACAGCGGGGGTCCTACTGCGGGTCCTGGTGCTGCTGGGCTTCTCCGTCCTGACCCTGGTGGTTCTGCTCCGCCTCATTGGCTGGTGGAGAACCAGAGGTGGGTGGGTGGGTGAGTGAGTGAGTGAGTGAGTGAGTGAGAGAGAGAGAGAGAGAGAGAGAAATTTGTCTTGAAGATGTGGCAACCCGTCTTGGTGAGTGAGCCGCCTCCTTCCAATCAGCACACGACCTGGAGCTTACTTAAAGCCAAAATTGCACTTTTATTCAAACATAAATTATTTATCTATCAAAGCAAACAAAACTCAGCTTTGGAGGAATTCACAGTCTTCTTCCTCCGGGTGGAATCACGTCACCCACGAGACTGGTCACTCCGCACACACGAACCAGGAGAGCCCTGAATGAGTGTGGTGGAAGCATGCTTTTTAAAGCATGCTTCCACCACACGCTCCTCAGGTGCTCCGCATTTCAATGTTTGGCACCAATGTTCTTACTGGCGCCATCTGTTGAGAATCGGTGGTACACCACCTCCACAACCTGCCCCCTTGGCCTCCAGGGGCGCTGTGCCAGAGAGGGGTTGCCACAAAGAGTTTTTATTTAGTGAACAACATTAAACAAAACAGCAGCACCTATTTCTGTGTTGTGCCGTTTTCCTTGTCCTCCAGAAGGCTTAAAGTCTAGTCCTTGGGGCGAGGGGGTGTCTTATATAGTGTGGGTCTGTGAAGGCCTTTGGGACTGTAACTGAGTTAAGGGCTTTACTAATAGTCTTTAATTAACTTGACTTGTGGTCACGTCTCCATCTACACACCTGTTTTTATCGCCATGGAGAAACTGACTGTGGCTTTCTCTCCACCAGGTAACAGGGCGGCAACAGAAGAGTGCATTGTGAGTTAAAGACCAAAGAGGATGAATTACAGTAACAGGTTGTGTTCGTGGCCAGGTTGACTTGTTCTCTATTTACCGTGTTGCTCAACAAGTGGAGAATATTACAACGATCCACACTAAGCAGGTCAATGTTAGCAGAGGCTGCTTCCATTTTAACAACATGTTAGTAATAATAACATTTAAAATGTTGCAGTAAAGGAGGGTGGGGTGTTTAATGAGGCTTAGCAATATAAAAGGAAGAGACTACTGCTGATTTGAGATTATCGAGCAGCTCTAGCAGTCTACAATGCACTTTGTTGAGTTGTCGTTTTGGGATTTAGAAAACTCTTTGAAATGTGATATATTACTCTTTAAACTACCACTTGAATGATCTCCTTCTGATTGGCTACTCTGAACTCTGTCTAGTCTATTTTTAAGCTGTAGGTGCCGTAGCACAGTTTCCTGTAGCTGCTCTAATGTCGATGCGTTGCAGTGATAGCTGTAGAGGGTCGGTCCCTTTGGAGGGCGGTGGCTGCTAGAGGGATGTGAGCAGCAGTAACTGATGACTGTGTTGGTGCAGGGTCTGAACTCTGCCAGCGACGCCCCGCCAGCCAGAGAACGCCTCGGCCCAGGGGCCAGTGACCAGGTGAGACTCCTTCACCCATTACACACACACACACACTTATTGTTTCTGCCGAGTCTCCCTTATTTCCCACCTTGGATTAATGAAGTACACTTTATCTTCTCTTATGTTAATGTCTACCAGCAACACACATTAATTACCCTAATGTTATTGTGTGTATAAGATCTACTTTCTGTATATTTTTCTGTTTTATATTCTTATTTAAAGGTTTTTATCTCTAGTTCTTCCCCTGTGGGATTAAGGAGTCCATCTTCTCTCATGTGAATGTGTAGCAGCAGCACACTGTGGATATGGACCTGGACTGGGCTCCCAGGGGCCCCTCTGTGGTCCAGCGTGGTGGGCAGAGGGCAGTAGGCTCAGCACAGGTAAACATTATAGACTCAGCCACGCCCACCTCACAGGTCTCACATGGACCTGAGACACAGAGAAGGTTGGGGGGAGTCAACAGAGCAACATTTAAAAGGTTTACATTTCAATCTGAATCTCCATGAAATGTTCCTGGCTTGGCTTCTCTAATAAAATATAATTTTCCATATCATGAAATGTGTAAATTGGTGAATAAATTGTATGGGTACAAGTCTGTGTCACACCAGTCAACACCAGTTAACTTTCGTAAAGTATGGCTCAAAGAGGGAGCAGAAAGCAGCGGGAGTAGCTTTGAGGACAGTGTTTGAGCGACTGTGTTTTCTTGTGTGGGTAATAGCCTACTATAGTCTGTTTATGTCTCTGTTGGTACAGTTTTACCAACATTCATTAAACAAATGAGGAAATACGTTGTAAAAAGGACAAACCCTGCAAGGGACATTTCATGGAGATTCAGATTTAATAAAAAATATGTATTTTGGTTCTTACAGGACCAAGAGGATCCTGGTGAACTAAGCGATGCGGCTACCTATGACAACCGGAGGGCCCCTCCCAGATGTGCTGGGGACACTGCAGACACGGGCGTCCATTTTGTCACCGTCCACCAAATGTCAAAATGACAAACGTCTGGACAACACGTGATGAAGCAGGGGGAAGCGGTCGGAGCTATAGCTTATTGTTGTTGTATTCAGATGCATTATTACCGACTGAACAAACTTTGTTTCCCTTGGTCCTTAAACAAGCATTTAGGCCTACACAACAAGCAGTAGGTCTACACTCGGTAGTCCTTAACACCGGTTGGGCTGTACATACATGAGGACATTTATACTCAACGAAAATAATGAAATGAATACAAAATCCATGGAGCAATAATTGCTGAATGCGTTCTCATAAATGTAAGTGATGGGAACATGTTTTTCAAATGAGTTGATATGTTGTCCTTGACAGGACGCCAGAGACCAAACAAAATATATGAAAAATAATAAACGGACCAATGAACACAAAAGTATTTAGCCAACATTATTGGTGAGGTTAATTATATAATAATACGACTATTTTAAAGCTCTTTTATTTAAATGTTTTCTTGTTCTACCAAACACCATATTCTGTTAAGCGTTAGATATATAGGCTACAAATGTAAATGAGATGTACTTTCAACTGTGCAATAAAAATATTCTGATTTCTCCATTTTGCGTTTTAAGTTCATAATGAGATGTAACAGAAATATAAAAGCTTTTGATCTTACATTTTGGTCAAGCATGGATGAGGAGAGCCAAATATAATTGACAAAAAGAGGCAAACCAGGTTGTGGGTGCAGGCAGGCAGGTAGGACCCAGATGCAGACGGGTAACGAAAACTGCACTTTATTTCCGCCAAAAGGCTAAGGAGCAAGGAGCAAGGAGCAAGGAGCAAGGAGCAAGGAGCAAGGAGCAAGGAGCAAGGAGCAAGGAGCAAGGAGCAAGGAGCAAGGGAACACAGGTAACTACAGAGAACACGCAGGACCAACCAACCACAATGACAGAACCAGGAACAAAGGAAAGACAAGGGCTTAAGTAACAAACGCAACGAGGAACAGCTGAGACACATTAGGGGAGGGAGCAGTAATCAACACAGGAGGGAAACACAGGGAAACACACCAAAACACGACACAGACCATGACAAAACCATTGCTTTCAGATCAAAGATAAAGTGTTTCACATGTAAGCTATTTCTTATGCTATTCAGCACTAGTATAAGCGAACCATAGATCTTGGATTGTTATAATCTAAGATGAAGTGGTAACCGAGTATAGGCCAACTGATGTTTCCTCTTCAGTTCAATAAAATTAGACTTTTAAAACATTGTCAATTATGCACCCAGCAAACAAAGCATCGACAACATTATGCATCTTCTATTTCATTGATCACATGTCACTACAAACTACTCAGAAATGTTGTTATGTAACCAAATAAGTCCATCTGCACAGTGGACAATCAGTGGAGTGTATGAATTCTCAAAGTACTTTATTGTCTGTCTGTTACTCGTCTGAAGAAAGACTACTCCCCTTTAATACGTGCCAGGGCCTAGAAAAAAAAAAGAAAATTGTAAATCATGAAACTTGCATTTAGTGCTGCAATTACTTTTTGCGGCATTTTTTAAGAGGTTAGGAGGTTTTAGTTATTATATTTCAATTAGAATCAAAATTGAGTAAATAGTGACTGAGTGAAGTGTGACACTGTAGGAACGTGAGTCTGGGTGCCTGGGTGCTCATTTCATCCTCATGACACAAAATGTAATATCTTATATTTATGTCTATTTGTGTTACTCGTTGAACTTTTGTAGTGTTCATAGTGGCCACATGAATGTGTGTTCATAATCGAACGATGTCTGACACCAAAGTATTTGCAAGAGCGTTTTCAGCACACAATTATATGCTTCCACTAATGCTGAGACAGAGAGGATTGGTTCCATGGTGCAGCCTGGAACCACGGACCACAGCAGCGCCTCTACAGACGGCTGTGTTGAGAGGCCGGATCTGCTGCATCATTTCTAAACACCACATAACTTCAACCGTATTACCTTTGTTGCCTTTATCCAAAGTGAGGAGGAGTGAATTCAGCTACATTAATAAGGAGCAGGTAGAGATATACGCTTTGTGTAGTTTGACATTGGACCCTTTTGCCCAGAACGTAGTCTAGCGATTAGGACACCATATCACAGACTATCTTGTAATCTAGCTTCCTATTATTTATCTATAGAAATTGTTCTTTTCATTTTTTCCATAAATTAGATAAAGCCAATTTTTATGATGCTTTCCGAATCTACAGCCGCTCAAGGTGCTTCACATTTGGACCACATTCAGCCGCTCATACATTCATGTCAACCCTCAAGGGAACAGCCAGCTTGTCGTGGAGCAGTTAGGGTTGGGTCAGGGGTCTTGCTCAGGGAGACCTCATCACTGAGCCTGGAGGAGCAGGGGCTCGAACCAGCAACCTTCCAGTCTCCATAGGACCTGCTCTACCTCCTGAGCTGCTGCCGCCCTCGAATGAAACTCTTAACCTGAACTCTTCCTGTGTTGCAGCTGGGCTGCTACAGAACCACCGTCACAGGGCTAGGACTCCTAACTTCTAGAGTTAGGAGTCTCAGATGAGTATGTGATGAAACAAAGCCAGCAGCAGCAGCCAGCAGTAGAATTTAGAATAAAAAACGGTCAATTATCAATGTTTACCGTCAGGTGTAAACTTATTTTTTTGGTCCATAATTGATGAATGTTTGCTCACATGAGGGAAAGGGAATCAGCATTAATTTCCGGTAATTACAAATTTCCAAAGTTTATTAAAGTTAATCATAAATTAAACAAATTCCACGTCTGGTATCGGTAAAGTAGTCTACTAAAGCATTTATGAAAAGGCTAATATTTAGACAGCCTTTAGAGGACGCCATAGATTAAATTAATGGGAATGGGAAAATGTAGGCCTAAAACTGTTTTTATTAAACATCCATGGCTACAGTGAGACCGTATTAAAAGGAATGTTAAGTTTACAGTGTGTAAATGTGATTAAAGTGAGGGGTGTGAATCTGAGGTTTAGCTCATGCTTTTTTTATTTTTGAGTTTCTTTGTTCTACATGACAACTTTCTCTGTTTTGGCATTATGTAGAGTGAGTTAAGTGTGTGTGTGGTGGCTTTATATTAAAGAACTCTGTAAGGAAATGCCTGTGTTAACGTTGACTTGGGAAACCTGCTTTCTACTTAGGTTTCAGATGAGCAATTAAAAATATGTAGGCCTGTTGTATCTGAAAATAATACAACAGGCCTGCTCATCAGCATTGTTCATTATGTTATCATTTGGTAATGACATTGACCTGATATTCAATAAATATGTTCAACAAAAATAGACGATATAACTTAATGGTTTGAGATCAGAGGCAAAGCATTTCACATGTGGGCTACTTCCTATGCTATTAAGCGCTAGCAAAGGTAAACTATAATATTTTTGTATCACTGATGAGATGCCATTACAAACAAGGAAATGTCATTTTTTGCCCTCTACACGATTTACTTTACAATAAGTTTTAACACTCCAAGTCTGTATCTAATAATCCCTCGCGTGAAAAAGGAGGAGAGTAAAGAGGTTTGAGGAAGTGAGAGAACACTCGCTATAAGAAGCCTTGCTGTCCACAGTGAGCAGTAGTTTGAGTCATCTGACAGACAGACAAAAATAAAATGCTTCCCCATACGCTGTGACAGAGATGAATGTCCAGCCGCATGTGAACCGATGGCCACAGCAACACGTCTGCAAATGAAACGGCTGTGAGATATCGAAGGACATGAACGTACACATGTTCATAAAGGTGAAAACGTGGGGTTCAAATTTGGGTCAACCTCTATAAAAACTAGGATAATTTTCTGTATTCTATCATCAAATATTGTGCGTATGTCTGTTTAACCTTTAGTCTTTTCTATGGTTTCCAAAATAGGTCTACCCATGTAGGCTCTTAATTCATCTGAGATCCTGCCGACTATGAACCAGAGGAAGGTAACCTCTTCCTGTGTTCAGGTGGACCTATAGACCCAGGGTTAGCTGCAGGGGTAGCGCTGGGTACAGCGGTCCTGTTGATCGTGGGCCTGGTTCTCCTCATTCGCTGGCATAAAAGGAGAGGTGAGAGGAGACCATTGACACCATCATGTTGTCACGTCTACATCTGTCTACACACCGTTTATATCGCCATGGAAATGTTCACTGTGGCTTTCTCTTCACAGGAAACAAGAGGCCAAAGGACACCACAACCATTGTGAGTTTAAAACACAAAACTTAAACTATTTGGTTGAATAAGAAATAGCATTAAAACCATCCAGCTCAATATTAGTAGAGGGGCATTCCGTGGTTATAATGCTACACAATGTAGCATTATAACTCAAGGGGGCCTCAGGCATGAGTGTTAATAATCTGACTATCGCTGACCGCGAGGTACAAAAATAAAATGACTTCCCCTTACGCTTTGACACATGAAGGTCTGCAGCGTGGGAACCACTGACCAAACAACACATCTGCAGCACGGCTGTGTTGAGATGAAGAATCTGAATCATTTATAAAGGACATGAACTTACTTTCAGTCATTTAAACAGCTGTTTCAATCCAAAGCGACTGAGATAATTAAGGGGTAGGTAGGGATATTGTCCTCTTATAGTTAGACATTGGGGTTAAAATCCAGAAGCTTTTGGCTGGAAGTCACCATAATCACTAGACTATCTTGCAGGCCTATTCTATCATCCTAGTTATATAGAAAGTCTGCTTATAACAAAATAATAATGCTAACAAATGGCATTAATACAACAATATAGTTTACAACAGCATCATTACTGCATTATAGCGTCAGTTATTATCACCACTGGGTTGTGTAAACCAGGGTTTTCAGCCTCGGGGTCGGTCCCCACTTGGGGTTGTGGGAGATGACTTATATTTAATACATATTTTATTATAAAATAAAAAATATACACACCATACATAACCATATATACACACCAAACATAACCAACCTTGTAGGAAACTACTACAAGGAAAATCCACTGGGACTTCCATATGATGAAAAGATGTTGATTGGGATAAAGAGTTAGCAGACGCATAAAATGTGTTGGGGTCACAAAATGGTTCTGATCTAAAAATGGGGTCATTGGCCAAAAGCTGTTGGGGATCCCACCACTGGTGAGACCAGCTGATGAGTAACTGGGTTCCTGTACTGGGTGCAGGGTCTGAACTCTATCAGGGACACCCTACCAGTCATAGGAGGCCTTCATGACCAGGTGAGACTTATTCATCCTTTTATCACACACACACACACACACACACACACACACACACACACACACACACACACACACACACACACACACACACACACACACACACACACACACACACACACAATTTATCCATGTAATTATGACATGGCATAAAGATGCGGCATATATTAATAAAAAGGGGGTGAAAGTAATTTAATTGAGCATAATACAATAACTATGGTATATGAATCTAATGCGTCTAACTCCACAACTCCTGACCGTGTCACAGTATCTCAGTGTGGACGGAGATCAGGGCGGAGGTCCAACATACGCCTTCCATGCCACCCTTTAGGTTGAGGACGGTTCCAGCAATGCAGTGACCTACTCCTCAGTGAGGGCCTCTCCCAGATGTGGAGAGAAGGCTGGTGATGTGGACGCCACCGTCAACCAACAAGCTAATAACAAAACGACTTCAGATGTGTACGGGATGAAACATAGCCAGCAGCAGCAGCCAGCAGTAGAAATGATGAATATATAAAAAGATAAAAAACTGTTATTGTCCATAATCCATATTTACCTTCAGATGGAAACACATTTTTTTTTATCAATAATTGCTGAATGCTCTTTCACATGAGGGTTATCAGAGGGAAAAGTGATGTACAATTAATTACCGGTAATCACAAATTACCAAAGTTTATTACATTTAATCATAAATTGCAAATATTTACGGTCTCGTATCGATGAAGGAGGCTTCATATCTTATGAAATTGCTAGTATTTAGACAGCCTTTAGAGGGCGTCAGAGACTAAACTGATGGGTAATGTAAAAAAGTCGGCCTAGAACTGTTCTTATTAAACATCCCTGGCTACAGTGAGACCGTATTAAAAGGAATGGTAAGTTTATGTGTAAATGTGTTTAAAGTTAGGGGTGCAAATCTGAGGTTTTAGCTCATGCTTTTTTATATTTAAGTTGCTTGACACATTTTTCTGTTTTGGCATTATGTCGAGTATATATGAGTGTATTTGGTGAGCTTTATATTAAATATCTCTGTAAGGTAACGCCTGTGTCAACGTTGACTTGAGAAACCTGATTTCTTCTTAGGTTTGTGATGAGCGATTAAAAATATATAATTTCCTGTTGTTTACCTGTTTACCACTTCCACATTTTAACAAAATTAAAAATTTAAATAATACAATAGGCCTGCTCCTCACCATTTTGCATAATGTTCATGTTGTACAATCGTTGTGAAATTGAACTGTTCATTCAATAAAAATAGACGATAAATACAACCCAATAGTTTGAGATCAGAGGAAAAGTGTTTCACATGCTACTTTTTAGGCCATTAAGGGCTAGCAAAGGTAAACCATCGTATTTTTCTATCACTGATTAGACGTTATTACAAACAAATAGGATATGTTATTATATACCCAAATAAGTCCACCTTCACAATTTACTGATATGTTTTTATGGTTCATGTCTGTACCAGGTAATCTCTCATGTGAAAAAAGAGGAGAGTAAAGTGTTGGAGGTTTGAGGAAGTGAGAGAACACTATAAGAAGCCTTGCTCTCCACAGTGAGCAGTAGTTTGAGCTATCAGACAGACAGAAAGACAGACATACAGATAGACAGATATGGCTGCTTCTCCGTCATACAAAGGTAAGGACTTTAAATAAACAAGATAATAAAAACTAGCAAAGTTATCAGTGGGTGTTTGTGTTTGATGGCCTTAAAGTTATTTATTCAAATCAAAAGGTGTATAGTTTGCTAAACATTACATAACTGATTGTTCTCTCTAACAGATATCCTTCCAATCAATGAAGAATGTAACAAAGTAACTTTCTCCTCAGATCATGGAAGAACAGAGTTAGTAGCTGGAGATTGTGTCTCTCTATCATGCGGGGCTCGGAGTGACTGTTCCCATATTACCTGGAATTTCAGTCACGACAAAAAGGGTACTGTAGAATTGGTTGCAAAAGGGAATGTTCATTCTGAATTCAAGGAAGGAAAACTACATGTTACAAAAGAGTGTTCTCTGGAGGTAAAGAAGTTGGTAAAGGAAGATGAAGGTGTTTACACCTGCAGAGAGTACTCATCAGGAGGATACGTTGATCATACACAGCATGAAGTAAAACTAATAAGTAAGTATTTATATTTTTATGTACTCTCCTAAATTAACCATTTTGGGTTAAAACACTTTGGGAAAAATATGACGTGTGTAGTGTTTCAATTATTCATATTTGAATATAGTGTCATGGATCCTCTGATTGAGATTTGAGAATCCTGTGTGACGATGAGATTAACTTTTAACAGTTTAATTAGATGTCTTCATTACTGTAGACATTTTCTTACATTCATTTGTTTGCTACATTTTTATAGTCTTCAAGCCTCATGGTCTTCAGTTATTCATCAGTATAATATCTGGCCCACAGACACACCACCAGAACAAAACCCTCCACCCTGTTGTAAAAGGATGTATTTGAAGCTGGTGTAGTTGTTGTAAAGAGGGATTAAGATAGTTTCTAATACAGTATGACTGTAGACAATTTCTTACATTATATGTATGTTTAGTAATTCCATGTTGGTCTTTGTTCTGTCTTTGCTTTTAATCCACATTGAGCAGCAAGCACAAACAGAAGTGAAAGGTATTTTATCTCTTATCATGTGGAGCCATGTTTCAGAATAGTGTCTTTATCTGTCATGTAACTCTGATGCTTTGGTAGTGGATGAATCAATGAATGCATGCCAGCATTAAGAACATGATAATCTTTGACATTATCACCACCAAATATGATGAGAACATCCCAAAATCGTCAGTTATAACTGTAGATATATCTTATTTTTTGTGGTTTTGTTTGTTTGTTTAGTTACATTTAAGACATAAACATCATTTATGAATCAGAAAAAAAATCTGGCCCACACACACAATCAGCAGGAAAAAACTCCCATCCCTTGTCTCAAATGTTTTTTTTAATTAATTTGTTGGAAAGAGTTATTGTGATGGTTTACTTATTCCATGTTTCTCTTTGTTTTGTCAGTGCCTTTGCCACATGGAGTAGCGAACACAACTTGCACAAGCACATCCAAACCAACCACTACACCAGTGAAAGGTAACTCATCTCTATCGAGTGGAGCATGTTTCTAAACGGTGTCTTTATCCATCATGTAACTCTGAGGACTTGGTAGTGGAGGTACGAGAGGCCTACCATGAGGAACCTGTAACATCTCTGACATCTCCACTAAAGTATGGTGAAACAATCACACATTCTCCCGTTATAAGTGAAAACCTTGATAAAACTCAACGCTTGTCTAAAATGATATTTTAAAGCATATTTGTTATAAGGTGTGAGTAATGTTCCTCTTTTCCATTGATTTTAATCCACAAGGAGCAGCCAGCAGCAGCCCAGCAGCAAGGCCCTCAACATCAACACCAACCACACACACACTGAACGGTATTCTATCACTGTCATGGTTTAAAATGGTGTGTTTCTATCTATCCCTGTTACTCTGTGGACTTGTAGCATCAAGTTATGTCTTCTAACTATCTAACTTCACCACAACCAACACTAGCAACCCATCACACTTCCTACTTCTGTTACACAGAAACACAGAGCTGGCCTGAGATGTACTAATTTATTAATTCCATGTTTCTCTTTGTTTTGTCATTGCTTTTGGCATATGGAGTAGCAAACACAACTTGCACAAGCACATCCAAACCAACCACTACACCAGTGAAAGTTATTTAATCTCTATTGTGTGGAGCCATGTTTCAAAATGGTGTCTAAATCTATCATGTAACTCTGAGGACTTGAAGCATCAAGTTATGTCTATCTAACAATCAGCACAACCAACACTAGTAAACCATCACGCTTCCTGCCTCTGTTTCACAGAAACACAGAGCTGGTCAGAGATGTACTTTATTAACCACAACAACATGTCTGCAGGGGCATGAGTCAGGCTGGATACACACTCTGCATCAAGCGATGGCTGAGTTGATAAGTGTTTTGATATAGTTAAGAGGTTTTGAGTTATCATAGTTAAGCCAGAGACAAAACCAAATTCATTAACATGTGACACTACGGACCTGGGTATGTGTTCTAACAATCTCTCACTGCATCACCAACAAAAGTTTTCCCACGTTCTTCTGCATGCAAAAATACATTCCCTTGCATAAAACCAAATTGAATTTCTGTCCGTGTGTGACCTGACTTAGAGCCACTCACCACAGGAAAGCATATGAGCAAGTGTTGCAACAGAATCTGCATAATTTCTAAATGAGAGTTAACTATATGAATCTCTATTGAGTCACTTTAGCAGATGCTTTAGTCACGGTGTATAAACAGTGAGTTCAGACACATGTCACTAAGGAGCAGGTAGGGGTTAGGGGCAGCTCGCTCAAGGACTCCATGACAATTATTTTAGTCTATGTTAATTCTGATGACATATGTCAAGCTAACAACAGTTATGAATGGTTTCTTTACCACATAATGGACAACACCATGTAAGGTTTTAATGATTTTATAGATAAGTTAAATACAACAAACATGGCCTCTTTGCCATTTCCGTTTTTGGCCCAGACAGACCAAAGGTTTACCTGGGTCAGTTAGAACATGTAGGCGTGGCCTATTTACCGCTCCGCCCACTCCCAATATAACTGTTTGTTTACCTGTGTTCGGGAGAGGCTTCATGAACCACCTCCAGAACGCAAGCCTGTTTACCTTGTGTCTCTGTTAGAATAAACCACGTGTTGAACATTTACCACTCTCCTAGTTATACCTAGCATGAGACGACCATACCACTAAGGATCAAAGTAGGTTCTCCTCAATAACCCACAACCAATTTATCTGGGAGTCAAACACCTCAACAAGTAGCTGACGACTTGTTCCATGTTTCTCTTTGTTCTGTCGTTGATGTTTAATCCACAAGGAGCCGCCAGCAGCAGCCCAACATCAAGGCCCCCAACAACACCAACACCACGTACACCCAACGGTATTTCATCTCTATCTTGTGTTGTGTTTCAAAATGGTGTTTCTTAATCTGTGGATTTAGGTCACGTAAATCATCAACATATGTGTTATAACGGTCCGACCATCACCACAGCCAACCCTATGAAACCATCAAACTTCCTACTTCAGGTTCACAGGAACACAGTGCTGGCCAGTGACGTAGGCCTGCTTCATTAACCACAACCATTGCAGCATGTCTGCAAACTAGTTTGGGTGGGATGTAGCCTGGGAACAAGACGAGTCTGAGCTCATGTTTAATTTGCTATTCACATATGCACAATTTGCATTTATGAAAACCACAAGCACATCCCAACCAACCTCAACTACAGTGAAAGGTGTTTCATCTCTATCTTGAGGAGCCATGTTTCAAAATGGTGTCTTTATCCATCATGTAACTCTGAGGACTTGGTAGTGGAGGTCAGTCAATTGGGTCACTTCCAGTAAGTGCTGCTATTTGTCTTAAGGTAGGCTAACATTTTGCTGTTAAAAATAAGTGAGGCAGAATCTGCATTAAAATACATGATTATCGCTTCAATGGCTATGAAATATTTTCCTATAGTAAGGAGGTTTTTAGTTATTAGGCTATAGTTCAATTAGAAACCAAAGTGAGCTGTATATATTTACATCTATTGACTCATAGTGGCCATAGGATGTGTGTTAATGATCTGATAATCTAACACAACGTTTTCACAACTTCATCAGCTCACAAAATACTTCCCCATACGCTGTGACAGAGATGAACGTCTGGCCGCATGTGAACCGATGGCAGAGGCGGACAGAGTACACAGCTTCCTTACTTGAGTAAAAGTACAGATGCCCCTTGCTAAATTTTACTCAAGTACAAGTAAAAGTACTACAGTCAGATGTCTACTAAAGTAAAAGTACTGAAGTACTTGTTTTCAAAAGTACTTGAGTATCAAAAGTACAAGAGTATATTTTCTAAATATTGCATTACTACTGCCACAGTGCTTACATTTATGTATAGAAACATCGTACATGGAGTTATGAAAGTGACTCAAAATCTCTATTGAGTCACTTTAGCCAATGCTTTAGTCACGGTATATAAACAGTGAGTTCAGTCACATGTCATCAAGGAGCAGGTAGGGGTTAGGGGCAGCTCGCTCAAGGACTCCATGACAGTCAGGCTGTGGAGTGTGGACATTGGGGTTGGAACCCTGATGTAAATTATTTTAGTCTATGTTATTTCTAATGACATATGTCAAGCTAACAACAGTTATGGTTTCTTCACCACATAATGGACAACACCATATAAGGTTTTAACGATTTTAAAGATAAGTTAAAGACTACAAACATGGCCACTTTGCAATTTCCGTTTAAGCCGAGACAGACCAAAGGTTTACCTGGGTCAGTTAGAACATGGAGGCGTGGCCTATTAACCGCTCCGCCCCCTCCCAATATAACGGTTTATTTAACTGTGTTCGGGAGAGGCTTCATGAACCACCTCCAGAACACAAGCCCGTTTACCTTGTGTCTCTGTTAGAATACCAAGTGTTGAACATTTACCACTCTCCTAGTTATACCTAGCACGAGACGACCATACCACAAAGGATCAAAATAGGTTTTCATCAATAACCCACAACCAATTTACCTGGGAGTCAAACACCTCAACAAGTAGCAGACGACTTGTTCCATGTTTCTCTTTGTTCTGTCATTGATTTTTAATCCACAAGGAGCAGCCAGCAGCAGCCCAACATCAAGGCCCCCATCAACACCAACACCACGTACACCCAACGGTATTTCATCTCTATCTTGTGTTGTGTTTCAAAATGGTGTTCTTTCTTAATCTGTGGATTGAGGTCACGTAAATCATCAACATATGTGTTATAACGGTCCAACCATCACCACAGCCAACCCTATGAAACCATCAAACTTCCTACTTCAGGTTCACATGTACACAGTGCTGGCCAGTGACGTAGGCCTGCTTCATTAACCACACCCATTGCAGCATGTCTGCAAACTAGTTTGGGTGGGATGTAGCCTGGGAACAAGACGAGTCTGAGCTCATGTTTTATTTGCTTTATCTATGTGTGTGTCTTTATCCATCATGTAACTCTGAGGACTTGGTAGTGGAGGTCAGTCAATTGGGTCACTTCCAGTTAGTGCTGCTATTTGTCTTGTGGTAGGCTATTATTTTGCTGTTAAAAATAAGTGAGGTGGAATCTGCATTAAAATACATGATTATTGTTTCAATGGTTATGAAATATTTTCCTATAGTAAGGAGGTTTTTAGTTATTTGGCTGGGGTTCAAACCCAGAACCTTTTGGCTGGGAGTCAACCTCTAAAACTAGGATAATATTCTGTGTTCCATCATCAAATCGTTTCTATAGTGTGTCGGTTTTAACCTTTAGTCATTTTGAATAGCAGACCATGGCCAGATATGTACACCTTAGGTAGACCATCCAACCCTCTTTCATCCTAATATTTATGTATAAAGCCTGTTTAATTCTCTGTGGTTTCAGACTTAACCCCATGTTGGTTGTTATAATGGTAAATGGCCTCCATCACCCTCTGTAACCACTCAAGGCGTTGTACCATCAGCTCATGGAGGTCGGTGTGATCTCTTGCAGCTCCTACAGCGGGGGTCCTACTGCGGGTCCTGGTGCTGCTGGGCTTCTCCGTCCTGACCCTGGTGGTTCTGCTCCGCCTCATTGGCTGGTGGAGAACCAGAGGTGAGTGAGTGAGTGAGTGAGTGAGTGAGTGAGAGAGAGAGAAATTTGTCTTGAAGATGTGGCAACCCGTCTTGGTGAGTGAGCCGCCTCCTTCCAATCAGCACACGACCTGGAGCTTACTTAAAGCCAAAATTGCACTTTTATTCAAACATAAATTATTTATCTATCAAAGCAAACAAAACTCAGCTTTGGAGGAATCCACAGTCTTCTTCCTCCGGGTGGAATCACGTCACCCACGAGACTGGTCACTCCGCACACGCGAACCAGGAGAGCCCTGAATGAGTGTGGTGGAAGCATGCTTTTTAAAGCATGCTTCCACCACACGCTCCTCAGGTGCTCCGCATTTCAATGATTGGCACCAATGTTCTTACTGGCGCCATCTGTTGAGAATCGGTGGTACACCACCTCCACAACCTGCCCCCTTGGCCTCCAGGGGCGCTGTGCCAGAGAGGGGTTGCCACAAAGAGTTTTTATTTAGTGAACAACATTAAACAAAACAGCAGCACCTATTTCTGTGTTGTGCCGTTTTCCTTGTCCTCCAGAAGGCTTAAAGTCTAGTCCTTGGGGTGAGGGGGTGTCTTATATAATGTGGGTCTGTGAAGGCCTTTGGGACTGTAACTGAGTTAAGGGCTTTACTAATAGTCTTTAATTAACTTTAAATAACTTTAATTAATTAACGTTGCAGTGATAGCTGTAGAGGGTCGGTCCCTTTGGAGGGCGGTGGCTGCTAGAGGGATGTGAGCAGCAGTAACTGATGACTGTGTTGGTGCAGGGTCTGAACTCTGCCAGCGACGCCCCGCCAGCCAGAGAACGCCTCGGCCCAGGGGCCAGTGACCAGGTGAGACTCCTTCACCCATTACACACACACACACACACTTATTGTTTCTGCTGAGTCTCCCTTATTTCCCACCTTGGATTAATGAAGTACACTTTATCTTCTCTTATGTTAATGTCTACCAGCAACACACATTAATTACCCTAATGTTATTGTGTGTATAAGATCTACTTTCTGTATATTTTTCTGTTTTATATTCTTATTTAAAGGTTTTTATCTCTAGTTCTTCCCCTGTGGGATTAAGGAGTCCATCTTCTCTCATGTGAATGTGTAGCAGCAGCACACTGTGGATATGGACCTGGACTGGGCTCCCAGGGGCCCCTCTGTGGTCCAGCGTGGTGGGCAGAGGGCAATAGGCTCAGCACAGGTAAACATTATAGACTCAGCCACGCCCACCTCACAGGTCTCACATGGACCTGAGACACAGAGAAGGTTGGGGGGAGTCAACAGAGCAACATTTAAAAGGTTTACATTTCAATCTGAATCTCCATGAAATGTTCCTGGCTTGGCTTCTCTAATAAAATATAATTTTCCATATCATGAAATGTGTAAATTGGTGAATAAATTGTATGGGTACAAGTCTGTGTCACACCAGTCAACACCAGTTAACTTTCGTAAAGTATGGCTCAAAGAGGGAGCAGAAAGCAGCGGGAGTAGCTTTTAGGACAGTGTTTGAGCGACTGTGTTTTCTTGTGTGGGTAATAGCCTACTATAGTCTGTTTATGTCTCTGTTGGTACAGTTTTACCAACATTCATTAAACAAATGAGGAAATACGTTGTAAAAAGGACAAACCCTGCAAGGGACATTTCATGGAGATTCAGATTTAATAAAAAAATATGTATTTTGGTTCTTACAGGACCAAGAGGATCCTGGTGAACTTAGCGATGCGGCTACCTATGACAACCGGAGGGCCCCTCCCAGATGTGCTGGGGACACTGCAGACACGGGCGTCCATTTTGTCACCGTCCACCAACAGTCAAAATGACAAACGTCTGGACAACACGTGATGAAGCAGGGGGAAGCGGTCGGAGCTATAGCTTATTGTTGTTGTATTCAGATGCATTATAACCGACTGAACAAACTTTGTTTCCCTTGGTCCTTAAACAAGCATTTAGGCCTACACAACAAGCAGTAGGTCTACACTCGGTAGTCCTTAACACCGGTTGGGCTGTACATACATGAGATGACATTTATACTCAACGAAAATAATGAAATGAATACAAAATCCATGGAGCAATAATTGCTGAATGCGTTCTCATAAATGTAAGTGATGGGAACATGTTTTTCAAATGAGTTGATATGTTGTCCTTGACAGGACGCCAGAGACCAAACAAAATATATGAAAAATAATAAACGGACCAATGAACACAAAAGTATTTAGCCAACATTATTGGTGAGGTTAATTATATAATAATACGACTATTTTAAAGCTCTTTTATTTAAATGTTTTCTTGTTCTACCAAATACCATATTCTGTTAAGCGTTAGATATATAGGCTACAAATGTAAATGAGATGTACTTTCAACTGTGCAATAAAAATATTCTGATTTCTCCATTTTGCGTTTTAAGTTCATAATGAGATGTAACAGAAATATAAAAGCTTTTGATCTTACATTTTGGTCAAGCATGGATGAGGAGAGCCAAATATAATTGACAAAAAGAGGCAAACCAGGTCGTGTGTGCAGGCAGGCAGGTAGGACCCAGATGCAGACGGGTAACGAAAACTGCACTTTATTTCCGCCAAAAGGCTAAGGAGCAAGGAGCAAGGAGCAAGGGAACACAGGTAACTACAGAGAACACGCAGGACCAACCAACCACAATGACAGAACCAGGAACAAAGGAAAGACAAGGGCTTAAGTAACAAACGCAACGAGGAACAGCTGAGACACATTAGGGGAGGGAGCAGTAATCAACACAGGAGGGAAACACAGGGAAACACACCAAAACACGACACAGACCATGACAAAACCATTGCTTTCAGATCAAAGATAAAGTGTTTCACATGTAAGCTATTTCTTATGCTATTCAGCACTAGTATAAGCGAACCATAGATCTTGGATTGTTATAATCTAAGATGAAGTGGTAACCGAGTATAGGCCAACTGATGTTTCCTCTTCAGTTCAATAAAATTAGACTTTTAAAACATTGTCAATTATGCACCCAGCAAACAAAGCATCGACAACATTATGCATCTTCTATTTCATTGATCACATGTCACTACAAACTACTCAGAAATGTTGTTATGTAACCAAATAAGTCCATCTGCACAGTGGACAATCAGTGGAGTGTATGAATTCTCAAAGTACTTTATTGTCTGTCTGTAACTCGTCTGAAGAAAGACTACTCCCCTTTAATACGTGCCCGGGCCTAGAAAAAAAAAAGAAAATTGTAAATCATGAAACTTGCATTTAGTGCTGCAATTAGTTTTTGCGGCATTTTTTAAGAGGTTAGGAGGTTTTAGTTATTATATTTCAATTAGAATCAAAATTGAGTAAATAGTGACTGAGTGAAGTGTGACACTGTAGGAACGTGAGTCTGGGTGCCTGGGTGCTCATTTCATCCTCATGACACAAAATGTAATATCTTATATTTATGTCTATTTGTGTTACTCGTTGAACTTTTGTAGTGTTCATAGTGGCCACATGAATGTGTGTTCATAATCGAACGATGTCTGACACCAAAGTATTTGCAAGAGCGTTTTCAGCACACAATTATATGCTTCCACTAATGCTGAGACAGAGAGGATTGGTTCCATGGTGCAGCCTGGAACCACGGACCACAGCAGCGCCTCTACAGACGGCTGTGTTGAGAGGCCGGATCTGCTGCATCATTTCTAAACACCACATAACTTCAACCGTATTACCTTTGTTGCCTTTATCCAAAGTGAGGAGGAGTGAATTCAGCTACATTAATAAGGAGCAGGTAGAGATATACGCTTTGTGTAGTTTGACATTGGACCCTTTTGCCCAGAACGTAGTCTAGCGATTAGGACACCATATCACAGACTATCTTGTAATCTAGCTTCCTATTATTTATCTATAGAAATTGTTCTTTTCATTTTTTCCATAAATTAGATAAAGCCAATTTTTATGATGCTTTCCGAATCTACGGCCGCTCAAGGTGCTTCACATTTGGACCACATTCAGCCGCTCATACATTCATGTCAACCCTCAAGGGAACAGCCAGCTTGTCGTGGAGCAGTTAGGGTTGGGTCAGGGGTCTTGCTCAGGGAGACCTCATCACTGAGCCTGGAGGAGCAGGGGCTCGAACCAGCAACCTTCCAGTCTCCATAGGACCTGCTCTACCTCCTGAGCTGCTGCCGCCCTCGAATGAAACTCTTAACCTGAACTCTTCCTGTGTTGCAGCTGGGCTGCTACAGAACCACCGTCACAGGGCTAGGACTCCTAACTTCTAGAGTTAGGAGTCTCAGATGAGTATGTGATGAAACAAAGCCAGCAGCAGCAGCCAGCAGTAGAATTTAGAATAAAAAACTGTCAATTATCAATGTTTACCGTCAGGTGTAAACTTATTTTTTTGGTCCATAATTGATGAATGTTTGCTCACATGAGGGAAAGGGAATCAGCATTAATTTCCGGTAATTACAAATTTCCAAAGTTTATTAAAGTTAATCATAAATTAAACAAATTCCACGTCTGGTATCGGTAAAGTAGTCTACTAAAGCATTTATGAAAAGGCTAATATTTAGACAGCCTTTAGAGGACGCCATAGATTAAATTAATGGGAATGGGAAAATGTAGGCCTAAAACTGTTTTTATTAAACATCCATGGCTACAGTGAGACCGTATTAAAAGGAATGTTAAGTTTACAGTGTGTAAATGTGATTAAAGTGAGGGGTGTGAATCTGAGGTTTAGCTCATGCTTTTTTTATTTTTGAGTTTCTTTGTTCTGCATGACAACTTTCTCTGTTTTGGCATTATGTAGAGTGAGTTAAGTGTGTGTGTGGTGGCTTTATATTAAAGAACTCTGTAAGGAAATGCCTGTGTTAACGTTGACTTGGGAAACCTGCTTTCTACTTAGGTTTCAGATGAGCAATTAAAAATATGTAGGCCTGTTGTATCTGAAAATAATACAACAGGCCTGCTCATCAGCATTGTTCATTATGTTATCATTTGGTAATGACATTGACCTGATATTCAATAAATATGTTCAACAAAAATAGACGATATAACTTAATGGTTTGAGATCAGAGGCAAAGCATTTCACATGTGGGCTACTTCCTATGCTATTAAGCGCTAGCAAAGGTAAACTAATATTTTTGTATCACTGATGAGATGCCATTACAAACAACAAGGAAATGTCATTTTTTGCCCTCTACACGATTTACTTTACAATAAGTTTTAACACTCCAAGTCTGTATCTAATAATCCCTCGCGTGAAAAAGGAGGAGAGTAAAGAGGTTTGAGGAAGTGAGAGAACACTCGCTATAAGAAGCCTTGCTGTCCACAGTGAGCAGTAGTTTGAGTCATCTGACAGACAGACAAAAATAAAATGCTTCCCCATACGCTGTGACAGAGATGAATGTCCAGCCGCATGTGAACCGATGGCCACAGCAACACGTCTGCAAATGAAACGGCTGTGAGATATCGAAGGACATGAACGTACACATGTTCATAAAGGTGAAAACGTGGGGTTCAAATTTGGGTCAACCTCTATAAAAACTAGGATAATTTTCTGTATTCTATCATCAAATATTGTGCGTATGTCTGTTTAACCTTTAGTCTTTTCTATGGTTTCCAAAATAGGTCTACCCATGTAGGCTCTTAATTCATCTGAGATCCTGCCGACTATGAACCAGAGGAAGGTAACCTCTTCCTGTGTTCAGGTGGACCTATAGACCCAGGGTTAGCTGCAGGGGTAGCGCTGGGTACAGCGGTCCTGTTGATCGTGGGCCTGGTTCTCCTCATTCGCTGGCATAAAAGGAGAGGTGAGAGGAGACCATTGACACCATCATGTTGTCACGTCTACATCTGTCTACACACCGTTTATATCGCCATGGAAATGTTCACTGTGGCTTTCTCTTCACAGGAAACAAGAGGCCAAAGGACACCACAACCATTGTGAGTTTAAAACACAAAACTTAAACTATTTGGTTGAATAAGAAATAGCATTAAAACCATCCAGCTCAATATTAGTAGAGGGGCATTCCGTGGTTATAATGCTACACAATGTAGCATTATAACTCAAGGGGGCCTCAGGCATGAGTGTTAATAATCTGACTATCGCTGACCGCGAGGTACAAAAATAAAATGACTTCCCCTTACGCTTTGACACATGAAGGTCTGCAGCGTGGGAACCACTGAACAAACAACACATCTGCAGCACGGCTGTGTTGAGATGAAGAATCTGAATCATTTATAAAGGACATGAACTTACTTTCAGTCATTTAAACAGCTGTTTCAATCCAAAGCGACTGAGATAATTAAGGGGTAGGTAGGGATATTGTCCTCTTATAGTTAGATATTGGGGTTAAAATCCAGAAGCTTTTGGCTGGAAGTCACCATAATCACTAGACTATCTTGCAGGCCTATTCTATCATCCTAGTTATATAGAAAGTCTGCTTATAACAAAATAATAATGCTAACAAATGGCATTAATACAACAATATAGTTTACAACAGCATCATTACTGCATTATAGCGTCAGTTATTATCACCACTGGGTTGTGTAAACCAGGGTTTTCAGCCTCGGGGTCGGTCCCCACTTGGGGTTGTGGGAGATGACTTATATTTAATACATATTTTATTATAAAATAAAAAATATACACACCATACATAACCATATATACACACCAAACATAACCAACCTTGTAGGAAACTACTACAAGGAAAATCCACTGGGACTTCCATATGATGAACAGATGTTGATTGGGATAAAGAGTTAGCAGACGCATAAAATGTGTTGGGGTCACAAAATGGTTCTGATCTAAAAATGGGGTCATTGGCCAAAAGCTGTTGGGGACCCCACCACTGGTGAGACCAGCTGATGAGTAACTGGGTTCCTGTACTGGGTGCAGGGTCTGAACTCTATCAGGGACACCCTACCAGTCATAGGAGGCCTTCATGACCAGGTGAGACTTATTCATCCTTTTATCACACACACACACACACACACACACACACACACACACACACACACACACACACACACACACACACACACACACACACACACACACACACACACACACACACAATTTATCCATGTAATCATGGCATGACATAAAGATGCGGCATATATTAATAAAAAGGGGGTGAAAGTAATTTAATTGAGCATAATACAATAACTATGGTATATGAATCTAATGCGTCTAACTCCACAACTCCTGACCGTGTCACAGTATCTCAGTGTGGACGGAGATCAGGGCGGAGGTCCAACATACGCCTTCCATGCCACCCTTTAGGTTGAGGACGGTTCCAGCAATGCAGTGACCTACTCCTCAGTGAGGGCCTCTCCCAGATGTGGAGAGAAGGCTGGTGATGTGGACGCCACCGTCAACCAACAAGCTAATAACAAAACGACTTCAGATGTGTACGGGATGAAACATAGCCAGCAGCAGCAGCCAGCAGTAGAAATTATGAATATATAAAAAGATAAAAAACTGTTATTGTCCATAATCCATATTTACCTTCAGATGGAAACACATTTTTTTTATCAATAATTGCTGAATGCTCTTTCACATGAGGGTTATCAGAGGGAAAAGTGATGTACAATTAATTACCGGTAATCACAAATTACCAAAGTTTATTACATTTAATCATAAATTGCAAATATTTACGGTCTCGTATCGATGAAGGAGGCTTCATATCTTATGAAATTGCTAGTATTTAGACAGCCTTTAGAGGGCGTCAGAGACTAAACTGATGGGTAATGTAAAAAAGTCGGCCTAGAACTGTTCTTATTAAACATCCCTGGCTACAGTGAGACCGTATTAAAAGGAATGGTAAGTTTATGTGTAAATGTGTTTAAAGTTAGGGGTGCAAATCTGAGGTTTTAGCTCATGCTTTTTTATATTTAAGTTGCTTGACACATTTTTCTGTTTTGGCATTATGTCGAGTATATATGAGTGTATTTGGTGAGCTTTATATTAAATATCTTTGTAAGGTAACGCCTGTGTCAACGTTGACTTGAGAAACCTGATTTCTTCTTAGGTTTGTGATGAGCGATTAAAAATATATAATTTCCTGTTGTTTACCTGTTTACCACTTCCACATTTTAACAAAATTAAAAATTAAAATAATACAATAGGCCTGCTCCTCACCATTTTGCATAATGTTCATGTTGTACAATCGTTGTGAAATTGAACTGTTCATTCAATAAAAATAGACGATAAATACAACCCAATAGTTTGAGATCAGAGGAAAAGTGTTTCACATGCTACTTTTTAGGCCATTAAGGGCTAGCAAAGGTAAACCATCGTATTTTTCTATCACTGATTAGACGTTATTACAAACAAATAGGATATGTTATTATATACCCAAATAAGTCCACCTTCACAATTTACTGATATGTTTTTATGGTTCATGTCTGTACCAGGTAATCTCTCATGTGAAAAAAGAGGAGAGTAAAGTGTTGGAGGTTTGAGGAAGTGAGAGAACACTATAAGAAGCCTTGCTCTCCACAGTGAGCAGTAGTTTGAGCTATCAGACAGACAGAAAGACAGACATACAGACAGACAGACAGATAGACAGATATGGCTGCTTCTCCGTCAGACAAAGGTAAGGACTTTAAATAAACAAGATAATAAAAACTAGCAAAGTTATCAGTGGGTGTTTGTGTTTGATGGCCTTAAAGTTATTTATTCAAATCAAAAGGTGTATAGTTTGCTAAACATTACATAACTGATTGTTCTCTCTAACAGATATCCTTCCAATCAATGAAGAATGTAACAAAGTAACTTTCTCCTCGGATCATGGAAGAACAGAGTTAGTAGCTGGAGATTGTGTCTCTCTATCATGCGGGGCTCGGAGTGACTGTTCCCGTATTGCCTGGAATTTCAGTAACAAAACGGGTGCTGTAGAATTGGTTGCAAAAGGGAAGGTTAATCAGTCTGAATACAAGAAAGATAGACTACATGTTACAAAAGAGTGTTCTCTGGAGGTAAAGAAGTTGGTAAAGGAAGATGAAGGTGTTTATTACTGCAGAGAATACCCATCATCAGGAGCAACCGTTGATCATACACAGCATGAAGTAAAACTAATAAGTAAGTATTTATATTTTTATGTACTCTCCTAAATTAACCATTTTGGGTTAAAACACTTTGGGAAAAATATGACGTGTGTAGTGTTTCAATTATTCATATTTGAATATAGTGTCATGGATCCTCTGATTGAGATTTGAGAATCCTGTGTGACGATGAGATTAACTTTTAACAGTTTAATTAGATGTCTTTATTACTGTAGACATTTTCTTACATTCATTTGTTTGTTACATTTGTATAGTCTTCAAGCCTCATGGTCTTCAGTTATTCATCAGTATAATATCTGGCCCACAGACACACCAGCAGAACAAAACCCTCCACCCTGTTGTGAAAGGATAGATTTGAAGTTGGTGTAGTTGTTGAAAAGGGTGATTAAGATAGTTTCTAATACAGTATGACTGTAGACAATTTCTTACATTCTATGTATGTTTAGTAATTCCATGTTGGTCTTTGTTCTGTCTTTGCTTTTAATCCACATTGAGCAGCAAGCACAAACAGAAGTGAAAGGTATTTTATCTCTTATCATGTGGAGCCATGTTTCAGAATAGTGTCTTTATCTGTCATGTAACTCTGATGCTTTGGTAGTGGATGAATCAATGAATGCATGCCAGCATTAAGAACATGATAATCTTTGACATTATCACCACCAAATATGATGAGAACATCCCAAAATCGTCAGTTATAACTGTAGATATATCTTATTTTTTGTGGTTTTGTTTGTTTGTTTAGTTACATTTAAGACATAAACATCATTTATGAATCAGAAAAAAAATCTGGCCCACACACACAATCAGCAGGAAAAAACTCCCATCCCTTGTCTCAAATGTTTTTTTTAATTAATTTGTTGGAAAGAGTTATTGTGATGGTTTACTTATTCCATGTTTCTCTTTGTTTTGTCAGTGCCTTTGCCACATGGAGTAGCGAACACAACTTGCACAAGCACATCCAAACCAACCACTACACCAGTGAAAGGTAACTCATCTCTATCATGTGGAGCCATGTTTCTAAACGGTGTCTTTATCCATCATGTAACTCTGAGGACTTGGTAGTGGAGGTACGAGAGGCCTACCATGAGGAACCTGTAACATCTCTGACATCTCCACTAAAGTATGGTGAAACAATCACACATTCTCCCGTTATAAGTGAAAACCTTGATAAAACTCAACGCTTGTCTAAAATGATATTTTAAAGCATATTTGTTATAAGGAGTGAGTAATGTTCCTCTTTTCCATTGATTTTAATCCACAAGGAGCAGCCAGCAGCAGCCCAGCAGCAAGGCCCTCAACATCAACACCAACCACACACACACTGAACGGTATTCTATCACTGTCATGGTTTAAAATGGTGTGTTTCTATCTATCCCTGTTACTCTGTGGACTTGTAGCATCAAGTTATGTCTTCTAACTATCTAACTTCACCACAACCAACACTAGTAACCCATCACACTTCCTACTTCTGTTACACAGAAACACAGAGCTGGCCAGAGATGTACTAATTTATTAATTCCATGTTTCTCTTTGTTTTGTCATTGCTTTTGGCATATGGAGTAGCAAACACAACTTGCACAAGCACATCCAAACCAACCACTACACCAGTGAAAGTTATTTAATCTCTATTGTGTGGAGCCATGTTTCAAAATGGTGTCTAAATCTATCATGTAACTCTGAGGACTTGAAGCATCAAGTTATGTCTATCTAACAATCAGCACAACCAACACTAGTAAACCATCACGCTTCCTGCCTCTGTTTCACAGAAACACAGAGCTGGTCAGAGATGTACTTTATTAACCACAACAACATGTCTGCAGGGGCATGAGTCAGGCTGGATACACACTCTGCATCAAGCGATGGCTGAGTTGATAAGTGTTTTGATATAGTTAAGAGGTTTTGAGTTATCATAGTTAAGCCAGAGACAAAACCAAATTCATTAACATGTGACACTACGGACCTGGGTATGTGTTCTAACAATCTCTCACTGCATCACCAACAAAAGTTTTCCCACGTTCTTCATGCAAAAATACATTCCCTTGCATAAAACCAAATTGAATTTCTGTCCGTGTGTGACCTGACTTAGAGCCACTCACCACAGGAAAGCATATGAGCAAGTGTTGCAACAGAATCTGCATAATTTCTAAATGAGAGTTAACTATATGAATCTCTATTGAGTCACTTTAGCAGATGCTTTAGTCAAGGTGTATAAACAGTGAGTTCAGTCACATGTCATCAAGGAGCAGGTAGGGGTTAGGGGCAGCTCGCTCAAGGACGCCATGACAATTATTTTAGTCTATGTTAATTCTGATGACATATGTCAAGCTAACAACAGTTATGAATGGTTTCTTTACCACATAATGGACAACACCATGTAAGGTTTTAATGATTTTATAGATAAGTTAAATACAACAAACATGGCCTCTTTGCCATTTCCGTTTTAGCCCAGACAGACCAAAGGTTTACCTGGGTCAGTTAGAACATGGAGGCGTGGCCTATTTACCGCTCCGCCCACTCCCAATATAACGGTTTATTTACCTGTGTTCAGGAGAGGCTTCATGAACCACCTCCAGAACGCAAGCCCGTTTACCCTGTGTCTCTGTTAGAATAAACCACGTGTTGAACATTTACCACTCTCCTAGTTATACCTAGCACGAGACGACCATACCACAAAGGATCAAAATGGGTTTTCCTCAATAACCCACAACCAATTTACCTGGGAGTCAAACACCTCAACAAGTAGCAGACGACTTGTTCCATGTTTCTCTTTGTTCTGTCATTGATGTTTAATCCACAAGGAGCAGCCAGCAGCAGCCCAACATCAAGGCCCCCATCAACACCAACACCACGTACACCCAACGGTATTTCATCTCCATCTTGTGTTGTGTTTCAAAATGACGTTCTTTCTTAATCTGTGGATTGAGGACACGTTAATCATCAACATATGTGTTATAACGGTCCGACCATCACCACAGCCAACCCTATGAAACCATCACACTTCCTACTTCAGGTTCACAGGAACACAGTGCTGGCCAGTGACGTAGGCCTGCTTCATTAACCACAACCATTGCAGCATGTCTGCAAGCTAGTTTGGGTGGGATGTAGCCTGGGAACAAGACGAGTCTGAGCTCATGTTTTATTTGCTATTCACATATGCACAATTTGGATTAGCGAAAACCATAAGCACATCCCAACCAACCTCAACTACAGTGAAAGGTGTTTCATCTCTATCTTGAGGAGCCATGTTTCAAAATGGTGTCTTTATCAATCATGTAACTCTGAGAACTTGGTAGTGGAGGTCATTCAATTGGGTCACTGCCAGTTAGTGCTGCTATTTGTCTTGTGGTAGGCTATTAGTTTGCTGTTAAAAATAAGTGAGGCTGAAACTGCATTAAAATACATGATTATCGTTTCAATGGTTAGGAAATATTTTCCTATAGTAAGGAGGTTTATAGTTATTAGGCTATAGTTCAATTAGAAACCAAAGTGAGCTGTATATATTTACATCTAATGACTCATTGTGGCCATAGGATGTGTGTTAATGATCTGATAATCTAACAACGTTTTCACAACTTCATCAGCTCACAAAATGCTTCCCCATACGCCATGACAGAGATGAATGTCTGGCCGCATGTGAACCGATGGCACAGCAACACGTCTGCAAATGAAATGGCTGCGAGATATCAAATCTGCATCTTTTCTAAAGGACATGAACATACACATTTTCAGTTCTGAACACATTTTCACAAAAGTGAAAATGTGGTCAGAACTGAAAATGTGTTCGACAAACTGGGGTTCAAACCCAGAACCTTTTTGCTGGGAGTCAACCTCTAAAACTATATTCTGTGTTCTATCATCAAATCGTTTCTATAGTGTGTCGGTTTTAACCTTATTCATTTTGAATAGCAGACCATGGCCAGATATGTACACCTTAGGTAGACCATCCAACCCTCTTTCATCCTATTATTTATATATAAAGTCTGTTTAATTCTCTGTGGTTGCAGACGTAACCCCATGTTGGTTGTTATAATGGTAAATGGCCTCCATCACCCTCTGTAACCACTCAAGGCGTTGTACCATCAGCTCATGGAGGTCGGTGTGATCTCTTGCAGCTCCTACAGCGGGGGTCCTGCTGCGGGTCCTGGTGCTGCTGGGCTTCTCCGTCCTGACCCTGGTGGTTCTGCTCCGCCTCATTGGCTGGTGGAGAACCAGAGGTGAGGAGAGAGAAAGAGGGGGGGGGGGGAAGAGAGAGAGAGAGAGAGAGAGAGAGAGAGAGAGAGAGAGAGAGAGAGACAGAGACAGAGACACAGAGACACAGAGAGACAGAGAGACGGAGAGAGAGTCTAAATTTGTCTTGAAGATGTTGCAACCCGGCTTGGTGAGTGAGCCGCCTCCTTCCAATCAGCACACAATCTGGAGCTTACATAAAGCCGAAATGGCACTTTTATTCAAACATAAATTATTTATCTATCAAAGCAAACAAAACTCAGCTTTGGAGGAATTCACAGTCTTCTTCCTCCCGGTGGAATCACACCACCCACGAGCCTGGTCTCTCCGCACACGCGAACCCAGGAGAGCCCTGAATGAGTGTGGAAGCATGCTTTTTAAAGCATGCTTCCACACGTGCTCCTCAGGTGCTCCGCATTTCAATGATTGGCACCAATGTTCTTACTGGCGCCATCTGTTGAGAATCTGTGGTACACCACCTCCACAACCTGCCCCCTTGGCCTCCAGGGGCGCTGGGCCAGAGACGGGTTTTTATTTAGTGAACAACATTAAGCAAAACAGCACCTATTTCTGTGTTGTGCCGTTTTCCTTGTCCTCCAGAAGGCTTAAAGTCTAGTCCTTGGGGTGAGGGGGTGTCTAATATAGTGTGGGTCTGTGAAGGCCTTTGGGACTGTAACTGAGTTAAGGCCTTTACTAATAGTCTTTAATTAACTTGACTTGTGGTCACGTCTCCATCTTCACACCTGTTTTTATCGCCATGGAGAAACTGACTGTGGCTTTCTCTCCACCAGGTAACAGGGCGGCAACCGACGAGTGCATTGTGAGTTAAAGACCAAAGAGGATGAATTACAGTGACAGGTTGTGTTCGTGGCCAGGTTGACTTGTTCTCTATTTACTGTGTTGCTCAACAAGTGGAGAATATGACAACGATCCACACTACTGATTTGTGATTATCGAGCAGCTCTAGCAGTCTACAATGCACTTTGTTGAGTTGTTTAGGGATTTAGAAAACCCTTTGAAATGTGATGCATTACTCTTTAAACTACCTCTTAAGAATGATCTCCATCTGATTGGCTACTCTGAACTCTGTCTAGTCTATTTTTAAGCTGTAGGTGCCGTAGCACAGTTTCCTGTAGCAGCTCTAACGTTGATGCGTTGCAGTGATAGCTGTAGAGGGTCGGTCCCTTTGGAGGGCGGTGGCTGCTAGAGGGATGTGAGCAGCAGTAACTGATGACTGTGTTGGTGCAGGGTCTGAACTCTGCCAGCGACGCCCCGCCAGCCAGAGAACGCCTCGGCCCAGGGGCCAGTGACCAGGTGAGACTCCTTCACCCATTACACACACACACACACACACACACACACACACACACACACACACCCACACCCACACACACACATTGTTTCTGCCGAGTCTCCCTTATTTCCCACCTTGGATTAATGAAGTACACTTTATCTTTTCTTATGTTAATGTGTACCAGCAACACACATTAATTACCCTAATGTTATTGTGTGTATAAGATCTACTTTCTGTATATTTTTCTGTTTTATATTCTTATTTAAAGGTTTTTATCTCTAGTTCTTCCCCTGTGGGATTAAAGGGGTTCATCTTATCTCATGTGAATGTGTAGCAGCAGCACACTGTGGATATGGACCTGGACTGGGCTCCCAGGGGCCCCTCTGTGGTCCAGCGTGGTGGGCAGAGGGCCGTAGGCTCAGCACAGGTAAACATTAGACTCAGCCACGCCCACCTCACAGGTCACACATGGACCTGAGACACAGAGAAGGTTGGGGGGGAGTCAACAGAGCAACATTTAAAAGGTTTACATTTCAATCTGAATCTCCATGAAATGTTCCTGGCTTGGCTTCTCTAATAAAATATAATTTTCCATATCATGAAATGTGTAAATTGGTGAATAAATTGTATGGGTACAAGTCTGTGTCACACCAGTCAACACCAGTTAACTTTCGTAAAGTATGGCTCAAAGAGGGAGCAGAAAGCAGCGGGAGTAGCTTTGAGGACAGTGTTTGAGCGACTGTTTTCTTGTGTGGGTAATAGCCTACTATAGTCTGTTTATGTCTGTTTAATTCTCTATTGGTACACAGTTTTACCAACATTTATTAAACAAATGAGGAAATACGTTGTAAACGTATTCGTATAATGCAAGGGACATTTCATTGAGATTCAGATTTAATTAAAAATATATGTTTTGGTTCTTACAGGACCAAGTGGATCCTGGTGAACTTAGAGATGCTGCTACCTATGAAAACCTGAGGGCCCCTCCCAGATGTGCTGGGGACACTTCGGACACGGGCGTCCATTTTGTCACCGTACACCAACTGTCAAAATGACAAACGTCTGGACAACATGTGATGAAGCAGTTGGAAGCGGTCTGAGCTAGCTTATTGTTGTTGTATTCAGATGCATTATAACCGACTGAACAAACTTTGTTTCCCTTGGTCCTTAAACAAGCATTTAGGCCTACACAACAAGCAGTAGGTCTACACTCGGTAGTCCTTAACACCGGTTGGGCTGTACATACATGACATGACATTTATACTCAACGAAAATAATGAAATTAATACAAAATCCATGGAGCAATAATTGCTGAATGCGTTCTCATAAATGTAAGTGATGGGAACATGTTTTTCAAATGAGTTGATATGTTGTCCTTGACAGGACGCCAGAGACCAAACAAAATATATGAAAAATAATAAACAGACCAATGAACACAAAAGTTTTTAGCCAACATTATTGGTGAGGTTAATTATATAATAATAATACTATTTTAAAGCTCTTGCATTTACAATTTTTCTTGTTCTATCAAACACCATATTCTGTTATACGTTAGATATATAGGCTACAAATGTAAATGAGATGTACTTTTAACTGCGCAATAAAAATATTCTGATTTCTCCATTTTGCATTTTAAGTTCATAATGAGATTTAACAGAAATATAAAAGCTAGTGATCTTACATCTTGGTCAAGCATGGATGAGGAGAGCCAAATATAATTGACAAAAAGAGGCAAACCTGTTAAGGTTGTGGGTGCAGGCAGGCAGGCAGGTAGGTAGGTAGGACCCAGATGCAGACGGGTAACGAAAACTGCACTTTATTTCCGCCAAAAGGCTAAGGCAAGGGGCAAGGGGCAAGGGGCAAGGAGCAAGGGGCAAGGGGCAAGGGGCAAGGAGCAAGGGAACACAGGTAACTACAGAGAACACACGTAACTACAGAGAACACACAGGACCAACCAACCACAATGACAGCACGAGGAACAAAGGAAAAACAAGGGCTTAAATACCAAACACAAGACACGCAACGAGGAACAGCTGAGACACATTAGGGGAGGGAGCAGTAATCAACACAGGAGGGAAACGGAAACACACCAAAACACGACACAGACCATGACAAAACCATTGCTTTCAGATCAAAGATAAAGCGTTTGACATGTAAGCTATTTATTATGCTATTAAGCACTAGTATAAGCGAACCATAGATCTTGGATTGTTATAATCTAAGATGAAGTGGTAACAGAGTATAGGCCAACTGATTTTTCCTCTTCAGTTCAATAAAATTAGACTTTTAAAACTTTGTCAATTATGCACCCAGCAAACAAAGCATCGACAACATTATGCATTTTCTATTTCATTGATCACATGTCACTACAAACTACTCAGAAATGTTGTTGTGTATGAAGTGTATGAATTCTCAAAATACTTTATTATCTGTCTGTAATTCGTCTGAAGAAAGACTACTCCCCTTTAATACGCGCCAGGGCCTAGAAAAAATAAATAAATTGTAAATCATGAAACTTGCATTTAGTGCTGCAATTAGTTTTTGCTGCATTTTTTAAGAGGTTAGGAGGTTTTAGTCATTATATTTCAATTAGAATCAAAATTGAGTAAATAGTGACTCTGAGTGAAGTGTGACACTGTAGGAACGTGAGTCTGGGTGCCTGGGTGTTCATTTCATCCTCATGACACAAAATGTTATATTTTATATTTATGTCTATTTGTGTTACTCTGTGAACTTTTGTAGTGTTCAAGTGGTCACTTGAATGTGTGATCATAATCGGACAATGTCTGACACCAAAGTATTTGCAAGAGCCTTTTCAGCACACAATTATATGCTTCCTCTAATGCTGAGACAGAGAGGATTGGTTCCATGGTGCAGCCTGGAACCACGGACCACAGCAGCACCTCTACAGACGGCTGTGTTGAGAGGCCGGATCTGCTGCATCATTTCTAAACGCCACATAGCTTCAACCATATTACTCTTTAGTCATTCTAGCAGCTGCCTTTATCCAAAGTGAGGAAGAGTGAATTCAGATGCATTATTAAGGAGCAGGTAGGGATATACGCTTCGTGCAGTTTGACAATGGACCCTTTTGTCCAGAACCTAGTCTAGTGATTAGGACTCCATAATCACAGACTATCTTGTATTCTAGCGTCCTATTATTTGTCAACAGAAATTAAAGTATCTCAGCCATTTTTACTCTATAATTTCAGACATAGCCATGTAGGTTTTTAATTAATCTGAAACTGTAAATGGACACATTTTTATTGTGCTTTCCTAACCTACAGCTGCTCAAGGTGCTTCACAATGGTGGACCACATTCAGCCATTCATACATTCAAACAATACACTACTACATACACTACCTGCTCCTTAATTCATTCATGTAAACCATCAAGGGAACAGCCAGCTTGTGGTGGAGCAGTTAGGGTTGGGTCAGGGGTCTTGTTCAGGGAGACCTCATCACTGAGCCTGGAGGAGCAGGGGCTCCAACCAGCAACCCTCCAGTCTCCATAATAATAATAATAATACATTTAATTTAGACCTGCTCTAATTTAGACCATAGGACCTGCTTCACCTCCTGAGCTGCTGCCGCCCTCGAATGAAACTCTTAAAGGTCCCATGGCATGCCACCAGTTGTGGTGTGATTAGCCGCTACAAGCCGTTATGGAAATCTGCCCCTTATGACATCACAGGTGGGTGGGTCCACCTAGATGTGTGACGGATAGATGAGCAACGTTTGCTACAGTCCACTGGGTAGGCTGGTAGACTGATCTATCCAGCACACATCTAGGTGGACACGCCCACCTGTGATGTCATAAGGGGTCGATTTCCAAAACGGATTGTAACGGCTAATCACAACACACCTGTTGGCATGCCATGGGACCTTTAACCTAAACTCTTCCTGTGCTGCAGCTGGGCTGCTACAGCACCACCGACCCAGGGGTTAGAGTTGGGAGTCGGGGCAGGGCTAGGTACAGCGTTACCCCTGATGGGCAAAATGACCAAAGGTCTTCAGATTAGTATATGATGAAGCAAAGCCAGCAGCAGCAAACAGCAGTAGAAATTATGAATCTATAAAATATAGAAAACTGTCAATTATCGATATTTACCTTCAGGTCTAAACCCTTTTTTTAATCAATAATTGATGAATGCTTTTTCATCAAGTAAATTACAATAAAGAACCAGAACAACGTGCTATCTACGATTGAGCTTGGTCTAGCAATAGCCAGAACATATCCAAGCATATCTTATGAAAATGCTAGTATTTAGACAGCCTTTAGAGGGCGCCATAGACTAAACTGAACTGTTCTTATTAAACATCCATGGCTACAGATTGAGATACACCATATCAAATGAATGTGAGGGGTACGAATCTGAGGTTTTAGCTCATGCTTTTTTATTTTTTAGTTGCTTTGTTCTACATGACCCCTTCTTCTGTTTTGGCATTATGTAGAGTGAGTAAAGTGTGTGTGGTGGCTTTATATTAAAGATCTCTGTCTGGAAATGCCTGTGTTAACGTTGACTTGAGAAACCTGATCTCTACTTAGGTTTGAGATTAGCAATTAAAAATGTATAATTTCCTGTTGTTAACCTTTTAACAACTTCCACATTTTAAACATAGTGAAAATAATACAACAGGCATGCTCATCACCATTGTGCATAATGTTATCATTTGCTAATGACATTGAACTGATATTCAATAAATATATTCAACAAAAATAGACAATATAACTTGATGGTTTGAGATCAGTGGCAAAGCATTTCACATGTGGGCTACTTCCTATGCTATTAAGCGCTAGCAAAGGTAAACCATCGTATTTTTGTATCACTGATGAGATGCCGTTAAAAACAAATAGGAAATACTATTATTTGCCATCGACACAATTTACTTTACAATATGTTTTAACACTCCATGACTGTACTAAATAATCTCTTGTGTGAAAAAAGAGAAGAGTATAGAGGTTTGAGGTTTGAGGAAGTGAGAGGACACTCGCTATAAGAAGCCTTGCTCTCCACAGTTAGCAGTAGTTTGAGTTATCAGACAGACAAAAATACAGAGAGATAGACGGACAGACAGGGGGACAGATATGGTCACTCACAAAGGTAAGGACAAAAATATTGAATATACAAGAAATTGTAAAAACTAGTGAAGTAATCAGTGGGTGGTTGTGTTTGATGGCCTTGAAGTTTTTTTTTCAAATGAGAAGGTGCATAGTCCGCTTATCATTACATAACTGATTGTTCTCTCTCACAAATATCCTTCCAATCAATGACACATGTGATAAAGTGTTATCAACTTTCGCCTCAGATCATGGAAAAACAGAGTTCAGAGCTGGAGATTGTGTCTCTCTATCATGTGATGGGGCTCCGAGTGACTGTTCCAGCATTACTTGGCTGTTAAGTTACAAGAATGGTACGACTGATACATTGTTTGAAGAAGGGGAGTTTAAGTCTGAAGGCAACAAAGAAAGACTACATGTTACAAAGGAGTGTTCTCTGGAGGTGAAGACTCTGAGAGAGGAAGATGAAGGTCTTTACATCTGCAGAGAGTTCCCATCATCCTTTCCATCAGAACAATTTGTGTATAATCATGCAACGCATCAACTAGAGCTATTGAGTGAGTATTTATGTTCTCATGCACTAACCTTAATTAACACTTTTGGGTTAAAACTCTTCCATGCGAACGATATGACCTGTGTGGTGTTTCAATTATTAATATTTGAATATAGGGTCCTCTGATTGAGTTTTGAGAATCCTGTGTGACGATGAGATTAACTTTTATCAGTTTAAATAGATGCCTTTTTTACTTTCGACATTTTCTTACATTATTTTATTTCTTAAGTTTTTATAGTCTTCAAGCCTCATGGTCTTCAGTTATTCATCAGTCAAATATTTGGCCTACAGACACACTAACAGGACAAATCTCTCCACCCTGTTATAAAAGGATATATTTTAAGCTGGTTTAGTTGTTGAAAAAGAGTGATTAAGATAGTTTCTAATACCCTATTTCTCTTTTCTTTCCCATTGGATATACCAGATATATTACTGTGGACATTTTCTTACATTATTTTATTCCTTAAATTCTAATATATGTATGTTTAGTAATTCCATGTTGGTCTTTGTTCTGTCTTTGCTTTTAATTCATGTGGAGCAGCAAGCACAAACAGACCAACCACAACCACAGTGAAAGGTATTTCATCTCTTGTCTTGTGGAGCCATGTTTCAAAATGGTGTCTTTATCATGTAACTCTGATGACTTGGTAGTGGATGAAACAATGAATGCATGCCAGCATTAGGAACATGATCATCTCTGACATTATCAACACCAAAGTATGATGAGAACATCCCAAAATCTGCACTTATAACTGTAGACATATCTTATTTTTTATTGTTTTGTTTTGTGTTTAGTTAAATTTTGGACTTTAACTTCAATTATAAATCAGAAAAATATCTGGCCCACACACACACACACACACACACACACACACACACACACACACACACACACACACACACACACACACACACACACACACACACACACACACACACACACACACACACACACACACACAGGACAATAATCTCATCCCTTGTCTAAAATGTTTTTTTTAAGCATATTTGTTGTAAAGAGTTATTGTGATGGATGTTTCTCTTTGTTTTGTCATTGCTTTTGGCACATGGAGTAGCAAACACAACTTGCACAAGCACATCAGAACCAACCATTACCACAGTAAAAGGTATTTCATCTCTATCGTGTGGAGCCATGTTTCAAAATGGTGTATAAATCTATCATGTCTCTGAGGACTTTGAGGTTTTGAGTTAGCATAGTTAAGCCAGAGACAAAACTAAGTTCTTTATCAGTAACATGTGACACTACTGACCCGGCTATGTGTTCTAAAAATCGGAAAATCTCTCACTACATCACCAACAAAGGTTTTCCCACATTCTTCCGCATGCAAAAATACTTGCCCTTGCACAAAACAGAATTTGTAATTCTGTCCTTGTGTGATCCGACTTAGAGCCACTAACCACAGCAAAGCATATTTGCAAGTGTTGCAACATAATCTGCATTATTTGGAGATAACTATATACATCTCCACTCCGTTCTCTTAGTTCTAACCTCCTTGTCATCCCACCAATCAATAAAAAGTCTGCTGGTGGCAGGGCCTTTTCCTACCGTGCTCCTTTTCTATGGAATGGCCTCCCACTATGTATCAAAGAAGCTTCATCCACTGCAATTTTCAAGTCCCGTCTTAAAACATACCTTTTTACTCAATACTTTGGTTTAAACTAATTTTTAACTGTTTTATCATATCCCTGTGGTGTTTTAATGTTGTTTTAATATTGTTATTATTGTACTTGATATTTTGTAAAGTGTATTGAGACCATGTACCATGGTGATTTTGCACTTTAAATAATAAATTGATTGATTGATTGATTGATCTCTATTTAGTCACTTGAGCCGATGCTTTAGTCAAGATGTTCTAACATTGAGTTCAGACACATGTCATTAAGTAGCAGGTAGGGGTTAGGGGCAGCTCGCTCAAGGAAGCCATGACAGTCAGGCTGTGGAGTGTGGATATTGGGGTTGGAACCCAGAACCTGTTATCTAGGAGTAAAACACCTTAACAAGTAGTTGGCGTCTAATCCCATTTTTCTCTTTGTTCTGTCATTGATTTTAATCCACAAGGAGCAGCCAGCAGCAGCCCAGCAGCAAGGCCCTCAACATCAACACCAACCACACACACACTGAACGGTATTCTATCACTTATCTTGTGGAGCCATGTTTCAAAATGGTGTCTTTATCTATCATGTAACTCTGATGGAGGTTCAAGTGGCCTTGTATGAGGAACCTGTAAAATCTCAACTAAAGTATGATGTAAAAATCATACATTCTTCAGTTATAATTTAAACATATTTTCTTCTTTTCTTGTGTTTTTGTTCAATTATAGCCACTTCAGGTATTAATGAGTCAAATATTCCACCTGGATAAAACTCCATGCTTGTCTGAAATTATATTTTTTAAGCTATTTCTTACAAGGAGTGAGTTATATAACGGTCTTTGACTACTAATTCCATGTTCCTCTTTTCCATTGATTTTAATCCACAAGGAGCAGCCAGCAGCAGGCCAGCAGCAAGGCCCTCAACATCAACACCAACCACACACACACTGAACGGTATTCTATCACTGTCATGGTTTAAAATGGTGTGTTTCTATCTATCCCTGTTACTCTGTGGACTTGGAGCATCAAGTTATGTTTTCTAACTATCTAACTTCACCACAACCAACACTAGTAAACCATCACACTTCCTACTTCTGTTTCACAGAAACACAGAGCTGGCCAGAGATGTACTTTATTAACCACAACATGTCTGCAGGGGCATGAGTCAGGCTGGATACACACTCTGCATCAAGCGATGGTTGAGTTGATAAGTGTTTTGATATAGTTAAGAGGTTTTGAGATATCATAGTTAAGCCAGAGACAAAACCAAATTCATTAACATGTGACACTACGGACCTGGGTATGTGTTCTAACAATCTCTCACTGCATCACCAACAAAAGTTTTCACACGTTCTTCTGCATGCAAAAATACTTTCCCTTGCACCAAACCAAATTGAAATTCTGTCCGTGTGTGACCTGACTTAGAGCCACTCACCACAGGAAAGCATATGAGCAAGCGTTGCAACACAATTTGCATAATTTCTAAATGAGTGTTAACTATATAAATCTCTATTGAGTCACTTTAGCAGATGCTTTTGTCAAGGTGTATAAACAGTGAGTTCAGACACATGTCATTGAGGAGCAGGTAGGGGTTAGGGGCAGCTCACTCAAGGACCCCATGACAGTCAGGCTGTGGAGTGTGGACATTGGGGTTGGGGTTGGAAGTAAATTATTTTAATCAATGTTATTTCTGATGACATATGTCAAGCTAACAACAGTTATGAACGGTTTCTTCACCATATAATGGACAACACCATATAAGGTTTTAATGATTTTATAGATAAGTTAAATACAACAAACATGGCCTCTTTGCCATTTCCGTTTAAGCCCAGACAGACCAAAGGTTTACCTGGGTCAGTTAGAACATGTAGGCGTGGCCTATTTACCGCTCCGCCCCCTCCCAATATAACGGTTTATTTACCTGTGTTCGGGAGATGCTTCATGAACCACCTCCAGAACACAAGCCTGTTTACCCTGTGTCTCTGTTAGAATAAACCACGTGTTGAACGTTTACCACTCTCCTAGTTATACCTAGCACGAGACGACCATACCACAAAGGATCAAAACAGTTTTTCCTCAATAACCCACAACCAATTTATCTGGGAGTCAAACACCTCAACAAGTAGCTGACGACTTGTTCCATGTTTCTCTTTGTTCTGTCGTTGATGTTTAATCCACAAGGAGCCGCCAGCAGCAGCCCAACATCAAGGCCCCCATCAACATCAACACCACGTACACCCAACGGTATTTCATCTCTATCTTGTGTTGTGTTTCAAAATGGTGTTCTTTCTTAATCTGTGGATTTAGGTCATGTAAATCATCAACATATGTGTTATAACGGTCCGACCATCACCACAGCCAACCCTATGAAACCATCACACTTCCTACTTCAGGTTCACAGGAACACAGAGCTGGCCAGTGACGTAGGCCTGCTTCATTAACCACAACCATTGCAGCATGTCTGCAAACTAGTTTGGGTGGGATGTAGCCTGGGAACAATACAGATCTGAGCTCATGTTTTATTTGCTATTGACAATGGCACAATTTTCATTTGCGAAAAACCACAAGCACATCCCAACCAACCTCAACTACAGTGAAAGGTGTTTCATCCCTATCTTGAGGAGCCATGTTTCAAAATGGTGTCTTTATCCATCATGTAACTCTGAGGACTTGGTAGTGGAGGTCAGTCAATTGGTTCACTTCCAGTAAGTGCTGCTATTTGTCTTAAGGTAGGCTAACATTTTGCTGTTAAAAATAAGTGAGGCAGAATCTGCATTAAAATACATGATTATCGCTTCAATGGCTATGAAATATTTTCCTATAGTAAGGAGGTTTTTAGTTATTAGGCTATAGTTCAATTAGAAACCAAAGTGAGCTGTATATATTTACATCTATTGACTCATAGTGGCCATAGGATGTGTGTTAATGATCTGATAATCTAACACAACGTTTTCACAACTTCATCAGCACACAAAATACTTCCCCATACGCTGTGACAGAGATGAATGTCTGGCCGCATGTGAACCGATGGCCACAGCAACACGTCTGCAAATGAAATGGCTGTGAGATATCGAATCTGCATCTTTTCTAAAGGACATGAACATACACATTTTCACAAAGGTGAAAATGTGTTCACAAATGTGGGGTCAAAGTGGGGTTCAAACCCAGAACCTTTTGGCTGGGAGTCAACCTCTAAAACCAGGATAATATTCTGTGTTCTATCATCAAATCGTTTCTATAATGTGTCGGTTTTAACCTTTAGTCATTTTGAATAGCAGACCATGGCCAGATATGTACACCTCAGGTAGACCATCCTACCCTCTTTCATCCTAAGTATTATTTATATATAAAGTCTGTTTAATGTTCTGTGGTTCCAGACATAACCCCATGTTGGTTGTTATAATGGTAAATGGCCTCCATCACCCTCCGTAACCACTCAAGGCGTTGTACCATCAGCTCATGGAGGTCGGTGTGATCTCTTGCAGCTCCTACAGCGGGGGTCCTGCTGCGGGTCCTGGTGCTGCTGGGCTTCTCCGTCCTGACCCTGGTGGTTCTGCTCCGCCTCATTGGCTGGTGGAGAACCAGAGGTGAGGAAGAGAAAAGAGAGAGAGAGAGAGAAAAGAGAAAGAGAGAAAAGAGAAAAGAGAAAGAGAGAGAGAGAGAGAGAGAGAGAGAGAGAGAGAGAGAGAGAGAGAGAGAGAGAGAGAGAGAGAGAGAGAGAGAGAGAGAGAGAGAGAGAGAGAGAGAGAGAGAGAGAGATTAAAACCTTGTGTGTGTTCCATCTCAAGGCTAAATAGATCTTGGATATTTAGACTCTTCAAGAGACTTTGCATCAAAAGAGCAGCCCCTATTTCTGTGTTGTGCCGTTTTCCTTGTCCTCCAGAAGGCTTAAAGTCTAGTCCTTGGGGTGAGGGGGTGTCTAATATAGTGTGGGTCTGTGAAGGCCTTTGAGACTGTAACTGAGTTAAGGGCTTTACTAAAAGTCTTTACTTAACTTAACTTGTGGTCACGTCTCCATCTTCACACCTGTTTTTATCGCCATGGAAACACTGACTGTGGCTTTCTCTCCACCAGGTAACAGGGCGGCAACAGAAGAGTGCATTGTGAGTTAAAGACCAAAGAGGATGAATTACAGTAACGGGTTGTGTTCGTGGCCAGGTTTACTTGTTCTCTATTTACTGTGTTGCTCAACAAGTGGAGAATATTACAACGATCCACACTAAGCAGGTCAATGTTAGCAGAGGCTGCTTCCATTTTAAATACATGTTAGTAATAATAACATTTAAAATGTTGCAGTAAAGGAGGGTGGGGTGTTTATTGAGGCTTAGCAATATAAAAGGAAGAGACTACTGCTGATTTGTGGTTATCGAGCAGCTCTACAGTCTACAATGCACTTTGTTGAGTTGTTGTTTAGGGATTTAGAAAACCCTTTAAACTACCACTTAAGAATGATCTCCATCTGATTGGCTACTCTGAACTCTGTCTAGTCTATTTTTAAGCTGTAGGTGCCGTAGCACAGTATCCTGTAGCTGCTCTAATGTTGATGCGTTGCAGTGATAGCTGTAGAGGGTCAGTCCCTTTGGAGGGCGGTGGCTGCTAGAGGGATGTGAGCAGCAATAACTGATGACTGTGTTGGTGCAGGGTCTGAACTCTGCCAGCGACGCCCCGCCAGCCAGAGAACGCCTCGGCCCAGGGGCCAGTGACCAGGTGAGACACACACACACACACACACACACACACACACACACACACACACACACACACACACACACACACACACACACACACACACACACACACACACACACACACACACACACACACACGATAGTTGTTATTGTAACTGAAGCTATGCAGTAATGATGCGGTTGTTGTTTCTGGTTTTTATTCTAATTTCTGTATTTTCTGCTGAGTCTCCCTTATTTCCCACCTTGGATTAATGAAGTACACTTTATCTTTTCTTATGTTAATGTGTACCAGCAACACACATTAATTACCTTAATGATATTGTGTGTATAACATCTATTTTCTGTATATCTTTCTGTTTTATATTCTTATTTAAAGGTTTTTATCCCTAGTTCCTCCCCTGTGGGATTAAAGGGGTTCATCTTATCTCATGTGAATGTGCAGCAGCAGCACACTGTGGATATGGACCTGGACTGGGCCCCCAGGGGCCCCTCTGTGGTCCAGCGTGGTGGGCAGAGGGCAGTAGGCTCAGCACAGGTAAACATTATAGACTCAGCCACGCCCACCTCACAGGTCACACATGGACCTGAGACACAGAGAAGTTTGGGGGGAGTCAACAGAGCAACATTTAAAAGGTTTACATTTCAATCTGAATCTCCATGAAATGTTCCTGGCTTGGCTTCACTAATTAAATATAATTTTCCATATCATGAAATGTGTAAATTGGTGAATAAATGTTATGGGTACAAGACTGTCACACCAGTCAACACCAGTTAACTTTCGTAAAGTAAGGCTCAAAGAGGGAGCAGAAAGCAGCGGGAGTAGCTTTGAGGACAGTGTTTGAGCGACTGTGTTTTCTTGTGTGGGTAATAGCCTACTATAGTCTGTTTATGTCAGTTTAATTCTCTGTTGGTACACAGTTTTACCAACATTTATTAAACAAATGAGGAAATACGTTGTAAAAAGGACAAACCCTGCAAGGGACATTTCATGGAGATTCAGATTTAATTAAAAATATGTATTTTGGTTCTTACAGGACCAAGAGGATCCTGGTGAACTTAGCGATGCGGCTACCTATGTAAACCGGAGGGCCCCTCCCAGATGTGTTGGGGACACTGCTGACACAGGCGTCCATTTTGTCACCGTCCACCAACTGTCAAAATGACAAAAGTCTGGACAACATGTGATGAAGCAGGGGGAAGTGGTCGGGGCTATTGCTTGTTGTTGTTGTATTCAGATGTATTATAACCGACTGAACAAACTTTGTTTCCCATGGTCCTTAAACAAGCATTTAGGCCTACACAACAAGCAGTTGGGCTACACTCGGTAGTCCTTAACACCGGTTGGGCTGTACATACATGACATGACATTTATACTCAAGGAAAATAATGAAATTAATACAAATTCCATGCGGCAACAATTGCTGAATGCATCTTCTCATAAATGTAAATGATGGGAAAAAAAAATTTAAATGAGTTAATACGTTGTCCTTGACAGGGCACCAGAGACCAAACAGAATATATGAAAAATAATCAACGGACCAATGAACACAAAAGTTTGTAGCCAATCTTATTGGTGAGGTTAATTATATAATAATACTACTATTTAAAGCTCTTGCATTTAAAAATGTTCTTGTTCTACCAAACACCATATTCTGTTATGCTTTAGATATGTATGCTACAAATGCAACTGAGATGTACTTTCAATTGTGCAATAAAAATATTCTGATTCCTCCATTTTGCATTAGGCAGGTCATAATGAGATTTAACAGAAATATAAAGGCTTGTGATCTTACATTTTGGTCAGACATGGATGAGGATAGCCAAATATAATTAATGTAAATAATATAATTTAAAACAAAAAGAGACAAACCATTGGTTTCAGATCAAAGATAAAGTATTTCACATGTAAGCAATTTCTTATACTATTAAGCACTAGCATAGGCAAACCATAACTCTTGGATTGTTATAATCTAAGGTAGAGTGCCAACAGAGTATAGGCCAACTGATGTTTCCTCTTCAGTTCAATAAAATTAGACTTTTAAAACGTTGTCAATTATGCACCCAACAAAGCAACACTATTCATCTTCATTTCATTGATCACATGTCACTGCTGCAAACTATTCAAAAATGTTATTATGTAACCAAATAAGTCCATCTGCACAATGGACAGTCAGTGGAGTGTATGAATTCTCATAGTACTTTATTATCTGTCTGTAACTCATGTGAAGAAAGACTACTCCCCTTTAATACGTGCCAGGGCCTAGAAAAAATTAAAAATAATTTGTAAAATGTGAAACTTGCATTTGATGCTGCAAATAGTTTTTGTGGCATTTTTTAAGATGTTAGGAGGTATTAGTTATTATATTTCAATTAGAATCAAATGGGAGTAAATAGTGAGTCAGAGTGAAGTGTGACACTGTGGGAACGTGAGCCTAGGTGCCTGGGTGTTCATTTCATCCTCATGACACAAAATGTAATATTTTATATTTATGTCTATTTGTGTTACTCTGAACTTTTGTAGTGTTCATAGTGGTCACTTGAATGTGTGATCATTATCGGACAATGTCTGACACCAAAGTATTTGCAAGAGCGTTTTCAGCACACAATTATAAGCTTCCACTAATGCCGTGACAGAGAGGGTTGGTTCCATGGTGCAGCCTGGGAACCACGGACCACAGCAGTGCCTCTACAGACGGCTGTGTTGAGAGGCCGGATCTGCTGCATCATCTCTAAACACCACATAGCTTCAACCATATTACTCTTTAGTCAATTTAGCAGCCGCTGTTATCCAAAGTGAGTAAGAGTGAATTCAGATACATTACATTATTAAGGAGCAGGTAGGGATATACGCTTTGTGCAGTTTGATATTGGACCCTTTTGTCCAGAACCTAGTCTAGTGATTAGGACACCATAATCAATAATTGATGAATGCTTTTTCACGTGAGGGAAAGTGAATAACCATTAATTACCGGTAATTACAAATTTACTAAGTTTATTAAATTTAAACATAAAATTAACAAATTACACGTCTGGTATCGATGAAGTAGTCTACTAAAGCATTTCTTAAGAAAAGGCTAATATTTAGACAGCCTTTAGAGGGTCTAGCTATTTGTCTAGGAGGAGGCGTTGTTACGCCAAATATGGCATGGAGTCACGTGTGACTGATGAAACCTTTCAGAAGTGAAATGTTCCCTTTCTCTTCCCTTTTGTACCTGACTCTCACGGAGAGCAGCATGTTGTGCACAGTTTCATTCCAATAAACGTCTGAACGTCCAACCCTAACCCTAGATTGAAAATTCACTGGAACTTTAACATCATGAACCGACGTTGATTGGGATAAACAATTAGCAGATGGACAAAATGTGTTGGGGTCACAAAATTATTCTGATCTAATAATGGGGTCATTGGCCAAAAGCTGTTGGGGACCCCACCACTGGTGACTCCAGCTGATCAGTAACTGGGTTCCTGTACTGGGTGCAGGGTCTGAACTCTATCAGGGACACCCTACCAGTCATAGGAGGCCTTCATGACCAGGTGAGACTTATTCATCCACACACACACACACACACACACACACACACACACACACACACACACACACACACACACACACACACACACACACACACACACACACACACACACACACACACACACACACACACACACACGTCCTGACGCAATTTATCCATGTAATTATGCCATGACATAAAGACACGGCATATATTAATTAAAAGGGTGAAAGTAATTTAATTGAGCATAATACAATAACTATGGAATATGAATCAAATCCGACTAACTCCACAACTCCTGACCGTGTCACAGCATCTCAGTGTGGACGGAGATCAGGGCGGAGGTCCAACATACGCCTCTATTGTCCTGTATGAGGGACAGAGGAGCGTGGCTGCAGCACAGGTAGACTGTCTCCTAGTGGAAGCACACCACAAGAAGTCTATAATATTAGCAGCTGTATTGAATGTCACAGCGTACATGTTGTCGTGATATATCATGTCAAGGCTCTTGCACCACCTGGCTCTCGTACCTCGTCACAGCAGCGTCAAAGCACAGAGCATCATGTCCACACCATGGAATGCATCATATTACAACATTCCATATCACAGTTGTTCCATGTCATGGTATAAAGTGTCACCACATTCCGTGTCACGGCCTTCAATGTCACCCTATAGGTTGAGGACGATTCCAGCGATGCAGTGACCTACTCCTCAGTGAGGGCCTCTCCCAGATGTGGAGAGAAGCCTGGTGATGTGGACGTACACTACGCCACCGTCAACAAACGGGCATAATAACAAAACGTCTTCAGATGAGTACGTGATGAAACAGAGCCAGCAGCAGCAGCCAGCTGTAGAAATTATGAATATATATTAAAAAAGAAAAAGTTATTGTCAATAATCCATATTTACCTTCAGTTGTAAACAATTTTTTTGATCAATAATTGCTGAATGCTCTTCCACATGAGGGTAATCAGAGGAAACAGTGATTCACAATTAATTACCGGTAATTACAAATTACCAAAGCTTATTAAAGTTAATCATAAATTGCAAATATTTCCCGTCTGGTTTCGATGAAGGAGGCTACTAGCTCATATCTTATGAAAATGCTAGTATTTAGACAGCCTTTAGAGGGCGCCATAGACTAAACTGATGGGGAATGTGAAAAAGTCGGCCTAGAACTGTTATTATTAAACATCCTTGGCTACAGTGAGACCGTATTAAAAGGAATGGTAAGTTTATGTGTTAATGTGTTTAAAGTGAGGGGTGCAAATAGGAGGTTTTAGCTCATGCTTTTTTATATTTAAGTTGCTTGACCCCTTTTTCTGTTTTGCCATTATGTCGAGTGAGTAGGCCTACATATAAGTGTATTTGTTGAGCTTTATATCAAATATCTCTGTGAGGTAATGCCTGTGTCAACGTTGACTTGAGAAACCTGCTTTCTGCTTAGGTTTGAGATGAGCAATTAAAAATATGTAATTTCTTGTTGTTTACCTGTTTACCACTTCTACATTTTAACAAAATGAAAATAATACAATAGGCCTGCTCCTCAACATTTTTCATAATGTTCATGTTGTACAATCATTTGGTCATGAAATTGAACTGTTCATTCAATAAAAATAGACGATAAATGCAACCCAATAGTTTGAGATCAGAGGAAAAGTGTTTCACATGTAGGCTACTTCTTATGCCATTAAGCGCTAAAGGTAAACCATCGTATTTTTCTATCACTGATTACACGTTATTGCAATCAAATAGGAAATGTTATTATATAGCCAAATAAGTCCATCTTCACAATTTACTGATATGTTTTTACAGTCCATGTCTGTACCAGGTAATCTCTCATGTGAAAAAAGAGGAGAGTAAAGTGTTGGAGGTTTGAGGAAGTGAGAGAACACTCACTAGAAGAAGCCTTGCTCCCCACAGTGAGCAGTCGTTTGAGCTATCAGCAGAAAGACAGACATACAGACAGACAGATATGGTTGCTTCTCCGTCATACAAAGGTAAGGACTTTTAAATAAACAAGATAATAAAAACTAGCAAAGTTATCAGTGGGTATTTGTGTTTGATGGCCTTAAAGTTATTTATTCAAATAGTTAGTATAGTTTGCTAAACATTACATAACTTAATGTTCTCTCTCACAGATATCTTTCCAATCAATGACAACTGTAACAAAGTAACTTTCTCCTCAGATCATGGAAGAACAGAGTTCAGAGCTGGAGATAGTGCCTCTCTATCATGCGGGGCTCTGAGTGACTGTTCCAATATTGCCTGGCTGTTCAGTTACAAGAATGGAGCGGCTGTAGAATTGGTTGTAGATGGGAAGGTTAAGTCTGAATACAAGAAAGAAAAACTACATGTTACAAAGGAGTGTTCTCTGGAGGTAAAGAAGTTGAGAAAGGAAGATGAAGGTCGTTACGCCTGCAGAGAGTTCCCATCATCAGGAGGACCCGTTGATCATACACGGCATGAAGTAAAACTAATCAGTGAGTATTTATATTTTTATGTACTCTCCTAAATTAACCCTTTTGGGTTAAAACACTTTACGAAAAATATGACGTGTGTAGTGTTTCAATTATTCATATTTGAATATAGTGTCATGGATCCTCTGATTGAGATTTGAGAATCCTGTGTGACAACAAGATTAACTTTTAACAGTTTAATAGATAACTTTATTACTGTAGACATTTTCTTACATTCATTTATTTGTTACATTTTTATAGTCTTCAAGCCTCATGGTCTTCAGTTATTCATCAGTATAATATCTGGCCCACAGACACACCACCAGAACAAAACCCTCCACCCTGTTGTAAAAGGATAGATTTGAAGTTGGTGTAGTTGTTGAAAAGGGTGATTAAGATAGTTTCTAACACCGTATTTCTCTTTTCTTTCCCATTGAATATATCAGATATGACTGTAGACAATTTATTACATTATTTTATTCCTTAAATTCTCATATACGTACGTTTAGTAATTCCATGTTGGTCTTTGCTTTTAATGCACATGGAGCAGCACGCACAAACAGACCAACCACAACCACAGTGAAAGGTATTTCATCTCTTATCTTGTGGAGCCATGTTTCAAAATGGTGTCTTTATCTATCATGTAACTGAGGACTTGGTAGTGGATGAATCAATGAATGCATGCCAGCATTAGGAACATGATAATCTCTGACATTATCACCACCAAAGTAGGATGAGAACATCGCAAAATCATCAGTTATAACTGTAGATATATCTTATTTTTTGTTGTTTTGTTTTTTTGTTTAATTACATTTTAGACATAAACTTCATTTATAAATCAGAAAAAAATCTAGCCCACACACACAATCAGCAGGAAAAAACTCTCATCCCTTGTCTCAAATGGTATTTTAATCATATTTGTTGGAAAAAGTTATTGTGATGGTTTACTTATTCCATGTTTCTCTTTGTTTTTTCATTGTTTTTGCCACATGGAGTAGCAAGCACAACTTGCACAAGCACATCCAAACCAACCACTACACCAGTGAAAGGTAGCTCATCTCTATCGAGTGGAGACATGTTTCTAAATGGTGTCTTTATCCATCATGTAACTCTGAGTACTTGGTAGTGGAGGTACGAGTGGCCTACCATGAGGAACCTGTTAAACCTCTGACATCTCCACTAAAGTATGATGAAACAATCGCACATTCTTCCGTTATAACTGTAAACCTTGATAAAAACTAAACGCTTGTCTAAAATGTTGATTTTAATCCACAAGGAGCAGCCAGCAGCAGCCCAGCAGCAAGGCCCTCAACATCAACACCAACCACACACACACTGAACGGTATTCTATCACTGTCATGGTTTAAAATGGTGTGTTTCTATCTATCCCTGTTACTCTGTGGACTTGGAGCATCATGTTATGTCTTCTAACTATCTAACTTCACCACAACCAACACTAGTAACCCATCACACTTCCTACTTCTGTTTCACAGAAACACAGAGCTGGCCAGAGATGTACTTTATTAACCACAACAACATGTCTGCAGGGGCATGATTCAGGCTGGATACACACTCTGCATCAAGTGATGCCTGAGTTGATAAGTGTTTTGATATAGTTAAAAGGTTTTGAGTTATCATAGTTAAGCCAGAGACAAAACCAAATTTATTAACATGTGACACCACGGACCTGGGTATGTGTTCTCTCACTGCATCACCAACAAAAGTTTTCCCACTTTCTTCTGCATGCTAAAATACTTACAAAACCAAATAGAATTTCTGTCCGTGTGTGACCTGACTTAGAGCCACCCACCACAGGAAAGCATATGAGCAAGTGTTGCAACAGAATCTGTATAATTTCTAAATGAGAGTTAACTATATAAATCTCTGTTGAGTCACTTTAGCCGATGCTTTAGTCACGGTATATAAACAGTGAGTTCAGACACATGTCACTAAGGAGCAGGTAGGGGTTAGGGGCAGCTCGCTCAAGGACGCCATGACAGTCAGGCTGTGGAGTGTGGACATTGGGGTTGGAACCCTGATGTAAATTATTTTAGTCTATGTTATTTCTGATGACATATGTCAAGCTAACAACAGTTATGAATGGTTTCTTCACCACATAATGGACCGCACCATATAAGGTTTTAACGATTTTAAAGATAAGTTAAAGACTAAAAACATGGCCACTTCGCCATTTCCGTTTAAGCCCAGACAGACCAAAGGTTTACCTGGGTCAGTTAGAACATGGAGGCGTGGCCTATTTACCGCTCCGCCCCCTCCGAATATAACTGTTTGTTTACCTGTGTTCGGGAGATGCTTCATGAACCACCTCCAGAACACAAGCCTGTTTAACTTGTGCCTCTGTTAGAATAAACCACGTGTTGAACATTTACCACTCTCCTAGTCATACCTAGCACGAGATGACCATACCACAAAGGATCTAAATAGGTTTTCCTCAATAACCCACAACCAATCTATCTGGGAGTCAAACACCTCAACAAGTAGCTGACGACTTGTTCCATGTTTCTCTTTGTTCTGTTGATGTTTAATCCACAAGGAGCCGCCAGCAGCAGCCCAACATCAAGGCCCCCAACAACACCAACACCACGTACACCCAACGGTGTTTCAGCTCTATCTTGTGTTGTGTTTCAAAATGGTGTTTCTTAATCTGTGGATTTAGGTCACGTAAATCATTAACATGTGTGTTATAACGGTCCAACCATCACCACAGCCAACCCTATGAAACCATCACACTTCCTACTTCAGGTTCACAGGAACACAGAGCTGGCCAGTGACGTAGGCCTGCTTCATTAACCACTACCATTGCAGCATGTCTGCAAACTAGTTTGGGTGGGATGAAGCCTGGGAACAAGACGGATCTGAGCTCATGTTTTATTTGCTATATTTGCTATTTACATATGCACAATTTGCATTAGCGAAAACCACAAGCACATCTCAACCAACCTCAACTACAGTGAAAGGTGTTTCATCTCTTATCTGGAGGAGCCATGTTTCAAAATGGTGTCTTTATCTATCATGTAACTCTGAGGACTTGGTAGTGGAGGTCAGTCAATTGGGTCACTGCCAATTAGTGCTGCTATTTGTCTTAAGGTAGGCTATTATTTTGCTGTTAAAAAATAAGTGTGGCTGAATCTGCATTAAAATACATGATTAATGTTTCAATGGTTATGAAACATTTTCCTATAGTAAGGAGGTTTTTAGTTATTAGGCTTTAGTTCAATTAGAAACCAAAGTGAGCTGTATATATTTACCTCTATTGACTCATAGTGGCCATAGGATGTGTGTTAATGATCTGATAATCTAACAACGATTTCACAACTTCATCAGCACACAAAATACTTCCCCATACGCTGTGACAGAGATGAATGTCTGGCCGCTTGTGAACCGATGGCCACAGCAACACGTCTGCAATGAAATTGCTGTGAGATATCGAATCTGCATCTTTTCTAAAAGGACATGAACACACATTTTCAGTTCTGAACACATTTTCACAAAAGTGAAAATGTGTTCAGAACTGAAAATGTGTTCGACAAACTGGGGTTCAAACCCAGAACCTTTTGGCTGGGAGTCAACCGCTAAAACTATATTCCGTGTTCTATCATCAAATCGTTTCCATAGTGCGTCGGTTTTAACCGTATTCATTTTTAATAGCAGACCATGGCCAGATATGTACACCTTAGGTAGACCATCCAACCCTCTTTCATCCTATCATTTATATATAAAGTCTGTTTAATTCTCTGTGGTTCTAGACTTAACCCCATGTTGGTTGTTATAATGGTAAATGGCCTCCATCACCCTCTGTGACCACTCAAGGCGTTGTACCATCAGCTCATGGAGGTCGGTGTGATCTCTTCCAGCTCCTACAGCGGGGGTCCTGCTGCGGGTCCTGGTGCTGCTGGGCTTCTCCGTCCTGACCCTGGTGGTTCTGCTCCGCCTCATTGGCTGGTGGAGAACCAGAGGTGAGGAGCGCGAGAGCGAGAGCGAGGGAGAGGGAGGGGGGGGGTGGGGGGGGGAGAGAGAGAAATTTGTCTTGAAGATGTGGCAACCCGTCTTGGTGAGTGAGCCGCCTCCTTCCAATCAGCACACGACCTGGAGCTTACTTAAAGCCAAAATGGCACTTTTATTCAAACATAAATTATTTATCTATCAAAGCAAACAAAACTCAGCTTTGGAGGAATTCACAGTCTTCTTCCTCCGGGTGGAATCACGTCACCCACGAGACTGGTCACTCCGCACACGCGAACCAGGAGAGTCCTGAATGAGTGTGGAAGCATGCTTTTTAAAGCATGCTTCCACCACACGCTCCTCAGGTGCTCCGCATTTCAATGATTGGCACCAATGTTCTTACTGGCGCCATCTGTTGAGAATCGGTGGTACACCACCTCCACAACCTGCCCCCTTGGCCTCCAGGGGCGCTGTGCCAGAGAGGGGTTGCCACAAAGAGTTTTTATTTAGTGAACAACATTAAACAAAACAGCAGCACCTATTTCTGTGTTGTGCCGTTTTCCTTGTCCTCCAGAAGGCAGTCTAGTCCTTGGGGTGAGGGGGTGTCTTATATAGTGTGGGTCTGTGAAGGCCTTTGGGACTGTAACTGAGTTAAGGCCTTTACTAATAGTCTTTAATTAACTTGACTTGTGGTCACGTCTCCATCTACACACCTGTTTTTATCGCCATGGAGAAACTGACTGTGGCTTTCTCTCCACCATGTAACAGGGCGGCAACTGACGAGTGCATTGTGAGTTAAAGACCAAAGAGGATGAATTACAGTAACGGGTTGTGTTCGTGGCCAGGTTGACTTGTTCTCTATTTACTGTGTTGCTCAACAAGTGGAGAACGATCCACACTAAGCAGGTCAATGTTAGCAGAGGCTGCTTCCATTTTAACTACATGTTAGTAATAATAACATTTAAAATGTTGCAGTATAGGAGGGTGGGTTGTTTAATGAGGCTTAGCAATATAAAAGGAAGAGACTACTGCAGATTTGTGATTATCGAGCAGCTCTACAGTCTACAATGCACTTTGTTGAGTTGTTGTTTAGGGATTTAGAAAACCCTTTGAACTACCACTTATGAATGATCTCCATCTGATTGGCTACTCTGAACTCTGTCCAGTCTATTTTTTAACCATAGGTCACATAGCACAGTTTCCTGTAGCGGCTCTAATGTTGATGCGATGCAGTGATAGTTGTAGAGGGTCGGTCCCTTTGGAGGGCGGTGGCTGCTAGAGGGATGTGAGCAGCAGTAACTGATGACTGTGTTGGTGCAGGGTCTGAACTCTGCCAGCGACGCCCCGCCAGCCAGAGAACGCCTCGGCCCAGGGGCCAGTGACCAGGTGAGACTCCTTCACCCATTACACACACACACACTTATTGTTTCTGCCGAGTCTCCCTTATTTCCCACCTTGGATTAATGAAGTACACTTTATCTTCTCTTATGTTAATGTCTACCAGCAACACACATTAATTACCCTAATGTTATTGTGTGTATAAGATCTACTTTCTGTATATTTTTCTGTTTTATATTCTTATTTAAAGGTTTTTATCTCTAGTTCTTCCCCTGTGGGATTAAGGAGTCCATCTTCTCTCATGTGAATGTGTAGCAGCAGCACACTGTGGATATGGACCTGGACTGGGCTCCCAGGGGCCCCTCTGTGGTCCAGCGTGGTGGGCAGAGGGCAGTAGGCTCAGCACAGGTAAACATTATAGACTCAGCCACGCCCACCTCACAGGTCTCACATGGACCTGAGACACAGAGAAGGTTGGGGGGAGTCAACAGAGCAACATTTAAAAGGTTTACATTTCAATCTGAATCTCCATGAAATGTTCCTGGCTTGGCTTCTCTAATAAAATATAATTTTCCATATCATGAAATGTGTAAATTGGTGAATAAATTGTATGGGTACAAGTCTGTGTCACACCAGTCAACACCAGTTAACTTTCGTAAAGTATGGCTCAAAGAGGGAGCAGAAAGCAGCGGGAGTAGCTTTGAGGACAGTGTTTGAGCGACTGTGTTTTCTTGTGTGGGTAATAGCCTACTATAGTCTGTTTATGTCTCTGTTGGTACAGTTTTACCAACATTCATTAAACAAATGAGGAAATACGTTGTAAAAAGGACAAACCCTGCAAGGGACATTTCATGGAGATTCAGATTTAATAAAAAATATGTATTTTGGTTCTTACAGGACCAAGAGGATCCTGGTGAACTAAGCGATGCGGCTACCTATGACAACCGGAGGGCCCCTCCCAGATGTGCTGGGGACACTGCAGACACGGGCGTCCATTTTGTCACCGTCCACCAACTGTCAAAATGACAAACGTCTGGATAACACGTGATGAAGCAGGGGGAAGCGGTCGGAGCTATAGCTTATTGTTGTTGTATTCAGATGCATTATTACCGACTGAACAAACTTTGTTTCCCTTGGTCCCTAAACAAGCATTTAGGCCTACACAACAAGCAGTAGGTCTACACTCGGTAGTCCTTAACACCGGTTGGGCTGTACATACATGAGATGACATTTATACTCAACGAAAATAATGAAATGAATACAAAATCCATGGAGCAATAATTGCTGAATGCGTTCTCATAAATGTAAGTGATGGGAACATGTTTTTCAAATGAGTTGATATGTTGTCCTTGACAGGACGCCAGAGACCAAACAAAATATATGAAAAATAATAAACGGACCAATGAACACAAAAGTATTTAGCCAACATTATTGGTGAGGTTAATTATATAATAATACGACTATTTTAAAGCTCTTTTATTTAAATGTTTTCTTGTTCTACCAAACACCATATTCTGTTTGGCGTTAGATATATAGGCTACAAATGTAAATGAGATGTACTTTCAACTGTGCAATAAAAATATTCTGATTTCTCCATTTTGCGTTTTAAGTTCATAATGAGATGTAACAGAAATATAAAAGCTTTTGATCTTACATTTTGGTCAAGCATGGATGAGGAGAGCCAAATATAATTGACAAAAAGAGGCAAACCAGGTTGTGTGTGCAGGCAGGCAGGTAGGACCCAGATGCAGACGGGTAACGAAAACTGCACTTTATTTCCGCCAAAAGGCTAAGGAGCAAGGAGCAAGGAGCAAGGAGCAAGGAGCAAGGAGCAAGGAGCAAGGAGCAAGGAGCAAGGAGCAAGGAGCAAGGAGCAAGGAGCAAGGAGCAAGGGAACACAGGTAACTACAGAGAACACGCAGGACCAACCAACCACAATGACAGAACCAGGAACAAAGGAAAGACAAGGGCTTAAGTAACAAACACAAGACACGCAACGAGGAACAGCTGAGACACATTAGGGGAGGGAGCAGTAATCAACACAGGAGGGAAACACAGGGAAACACACCAAAACACGACACAGACCATGACAAAACCATTGCTTTCAGATCAAAGATAAAGTGTTTCACATGTAAGCTATTTCTTATGCTATTCAGCACTAGTATAAGCGAACCATAGATCTTGGATTGTTATAATCTAAGATGAAGTGGTAACCGAGTATAGGCCAACTGATGTTTCCTCTTCAGTTCAATAAAATTAGACTTTTAAAACATTGTCAATTATGCACCCAGCAAACAAAGCATCGACAACATTATGCATCTTCTATTTCATTGATCACATGTCACTACAAACTACTCAGAAATGTTGTTATGTAACCAAATAAATCCATCTGCACAGTGGACAATCAGTGGAGTGTATGAATTCTCAAAGTACTTTATTGTCTGTCTGTAACTCGTCTGAAGAAAGACTACTCCCCTTTAATACGTGCCAGGGCCTAGAAAAAAAAAAGAAAATTGTAAATCATGAAACTTGCATTTAGTGCTGCAATTAGTTTTTGCGGCATTTTTTAAGAGGTTAGGAGGTTTTAGTTATTATATTTCAATTAGAATCAAAATTGAGTAAATAGTGACTGAGTGAAGTGTGACACTGTAGGAACGTGAGTCTGGGTGCCTGGGTGCTCATTTCATCCTCATGACACAAAATGTAATATCTTATATTTATGTCTATTTGTGTTACTCGTTGAACTTTTGTAGTGTTCATAGTGGCCACATGAATGTGTGTTCATAATCGAACGATGTCTGACACCAAAGTATTTGCAAGAGCGTTTTCAGCACACAATTATATGCTTCCACTAATGCTGAGACAGAGAGGATTGGTTCCATGGTGCAGCCTGGAACCACGGACCACAGCAGCGCCTCTACAGACGGCTGTGTTGAGAGGCCGGATCTGCTGCATTATTTCTAAACACCACATAACTTCAACCGTATTACCTTTGTTGCCTTTATCCAAAGTGAGGAGGAGTGAATTCAGCTACATTAATAAGGAGCAGGTAGAGATATACGCTTTGTGTAGTTTGACATTGGACCCTTTTGCCCAGAACGTAGTCTAGCGATTAGGACACCATATCACAGACTATCTTGTAATCTAGCTTCCTATTATTTATCTATAGAAATTGTTCTTTTCATTTTTTCCATAAATTAGATAAAGCCAATTTTTATGATGCTTTCCGAATCTACGGCCGCTCAAGGTGCTTCACATTTGGACCACATTCAGCCGCTCATACATTCATGTCAACCCTCAAGGGAACAGCCAGCTTGTCGTGGAGCAGTTAGGGTTGGGTCAGGGGTCTTGCTCAGGGAGACCTCATCACTGAGCCTGGAGGAGCAGGGGCTCGAACCAGCAACCTTCCAATCTCCATAGGACCTGCTTTACCTCCTGAGCTGCTGCCGCCCTCGAATGAAACTCTTAACCTGAACTCTTCCTGTGTTGCAGCTGGGCTGCTACAGAACCACCGTCACAGGGCTAGGACTCCTAACTTCTAGAGTTAGGAGTCTCAGATGAGTATGTGATGAAACAAAGCCAGCAGCAGCAGCCAGCAGTAGAATTTAGAATAAAAAACGGTCAATTATCAATGTTTACCGTCAGGTGTAAACTTATTTTTTTGGTCCATAATTGATGAATGTTTGCTCACATGAGGGAAAGGGAATCAGCATTAATTTCCGGTAATTACAAATTTCCAAAGTTTATTAAAGTTAATCATAAATTAAACAAATTCCACGTCTGGTATCGGTAAAGTAGTCTACTAAAGCATTTATGAAAAGGCTAATATTTAGACAGCCTTTAGAGGACGCCATAGATTAAATTAATGGGAATGGGAAAATGTAGGCCTAAAACTGTTTTTATTAAACATCCATGGCTACAGTGAGACCGTATTAAAAGGAATGTTAAGTTTACAGTGTGTAAATGTGATTAAAGTGAGGGGTGTGAATCTGAGGTTTAGCTCATGCTTTTTTTATTTTTGAGTTTCTTTGTTCTGCATGACAACTTTCTCTGTTTTGGCATTATGTAGAGTGAGTTAAGTGTGTGTGTGGTGGCTTTATATTAAAGAACTCTGTAAGGAAATGCCTGTGTTAACGTTGACTTGGGAAACCTGCTTTCTACTTAGGTTTCAGATGAGCAATTAAAAATATGTAGGCCTGTTGTATCTGAAAATAATACAACAGGCCTGCTCATCAGCATTGTTCATTATGTTATCATTTGGTAATGACATTGACCTGATATTCAATAAATATGTTCAACAAAAATAGACGATATAACTTAATGGTTTGAGATCAGAGGCAAAGCATTTCACATGTGGGCTACTTCCTATGCTATTAAGCGCTAGCAAAGGTAAACTATAATATTTTTGTATCACTGATGAGATGCCATTACAAACAACAAGGAAATGTCATTTTTTGCCCTCTACACGATTTTACTTTAAGTTTTAACGCTCCAAGTCTGTATCTAATAATCCCTCGCGTGAAAAAGGAGGAGAGTAAAGAGGTTTGAGGAAGTGAGAGAACACTCGCTATAAGAAGCCTTGCTGTCCACAGTGAGCAGTAGTTTGAGTCATCTGACAGACAGACAAAAATAAAATGCTTCCCCATACGCTGTGACAGAGATGAATGTCCAGCCGCATGTGAACCGATGGCCACAGCAACACGTCTGCAAATGAAACGGCTGTAAGATATCGAAGGACATGAACGTACACATGTTCATAAAGGTGAAAACGTGGGGTTCAAATTTGGGTCAACCTCTATAAAAACTAGGATAATTTTCTGTATTCTATCATCAAATATTGTGCGTATGTCTGTTTAACCTTTAGTCTTTTCTATGGTTTCCAAAATAGGTCTACCCATGTAGGCTCTTAATTCATCTGAGATCCTGCCGACTATGAACCAGAGGAAGGTAACCTCTTCCTGTGTTCAGGTGGACCTATAGACCCAGGGTTAGCTGCAGGGGTAGCGCTGGGTACAGCGGTCCTGTTGATCGTGGGCCTGGTTCTCCTCATTCGCTGGCATAAAAGGAGAGGTGAGAGGAGACCATTGACACCATCATGTTGTCACGTCTACATCTGTCTACACACCGTTTATATCGCCATGGAAATGTTCACTGTGGCTTTCTCTTCACAGGAAACAAGAGGCCAAAGGACACCACAACCATTGTGAGTTTAAAACACAAAACTTAAACTATTTGGTTGAATAAGAAATAGCATTAAAACCATCCAGCTCAATATTAGTAGAGGGGCATTCCGTGGTTATAATGCTACACAATGTAGCATTATAACTCAAGGGGGCCTCAGGCATGAGTGTTAATAATCTGACTATCGCTGACCGCGAGGTACAAAAATAAAATGACTTCCCCTTACGCTTTGACACATGAAGGTCTGCAGCGTGGGAACCACTGAACAAACAACACATCTGCAGCACGGCTGTGTTGAGATGAAGAATCTGAATCATTTATAAAGGACATGAACTTACTTTCAGTCATTTAAACAGCTGTTTCAATCCAAAGCGACTGAGATAATTAAGGGGTAGGTAGGGATATTGTCCTCTTATAGTTAGACATTGGGGTTAAAATCCAGAAGCTTTTGGCTGGAAGTCACCATAATCACTAGACTATCTTGCAGGCCTATTCTATCATCCTAGTTATATAGAAAGTCTGCTTATAACAAAATAATAATGCTAACAAATGGCATTAATACAACAATATAGTTTACAACAGCATCATTACTGCATTATAGCGTCAGTTATTATCACCACTGGGTTGTGTAAACCAGGGTTTTCAGCCTCGGGGTCGGTCCCCACTTGGGGTTGTGGGAGATGACTTATATTTAATACATATTTTATTATAAAATAAAAAATATACACACCATACATAACCATATATACACACCAAACATAACCAACCTTGTAGGAAACTACTACAAGGAAAATCCACTGGGACTTCCATATGATGAACAGATGTTGATTGGGATAAAGAGTTAGCAGACGCATAAAATGTGTTGGGGTCACAAAATGGTTCTGATCTAAAAATGGGGTCATTGGCCAAAAGCTGTTGGGGACCCCACCACTGGTGAGACCAGCTGATGAGTAACTGGGTTCCTGTACTGGGTGCAGGGTCTGAACTCTATCAGGGACACCCTACCAGTCATAGGAGGCCTTCATGACCAGGTGAGACTTATTCATCCTTTTATCACACACTCACACACACACACACACACACACACACACACACACACACACACACACACACACAGACGCAATTTATCCATGTAATTATGGCATGACATAAAGATGCGGCATATATTAATAAAAAGGGGGTGAAAGTAATTTAATTGAGCATAATACAATAACTATGGTATATGAATCTAATGCGTCTAACTCCACAACTCCTGACCGTGTCACAGTATCTCAGTGTGGACGGAGATCAGGGCGGAGGTCCAACATACGCCTTCCATGCCACCCTTTAGGTTGAGGACGGTTCCAGCAATGCAGTGACCTACTCCTCAGTGAGGGCCTCTCCCAGATGTGGAGAGAAGGCTGGTGATGTGGACGCCACCGTCAACCAACAAGCTAATAACAAAACGACTTCAGATGTGTACGGGATGAAACATAGCCAGCAGCAGCAGCCAGCAGTAGAAATTATGAATATATAAAAAGATAAAAAACTGTTATTGTCCATAATCCATATTTACCTTCAGATGGAAACACAATTTTTTTATCAATAATTGCTGAATGCTCTTTCACATGAGGGTTATCAGAGGGAAAAGTGATGTACAATTAATTACCGGTAATCACAAATTACCAAAGTTTATTACATTTAATCATAAATTGCAAATATTTACGGTCTCGTATCGATGAAGGAGGCTTCATATCTTATGAAATTGCTAGTATTTAGACAGCCTTTAGAGGGCGTCAGAGACTAAACTGATGGGTAATGTAAAAAAGTCGGCCTAGAACTGTTCTTATTAAACATCCCTGGCTACAGTGAGACCGTATTAAAAGGAATGGTAAGTTTATGTGTAAATGTGTTTAAAGTTAGGGGTGCAAATCTGAGGTTTTAGCTCATGCTTTTTTATATTTAAGTTGCTTGACACATTTTTCTGTTTTGGCATTATGTCGAGTATATATGAGTGTATTTGGTGAGCTTTATATTAAATATCTCTGTAAGGTAACGCCTGTGTCAACGTTGACTTGAGAAACCTGATTTCTTCTTAGGTTTGTGATGAGCGATTAAAAATATATAATTTCCTGTTGTTTACCTGTTTACCACTTCCACATTTTAACAAAATTAAAATAATACAATAGGCCTGCTCCTCACCATTTTGCATAATGTTCATGTTGTACAATCGTTGTGAAATTGAACTGTTCATTCAATAAAAATAGACGATAAATACAACCCAATAGTTTGAGATCAGAGGAAAAGTGTTTCACATGCTACTTTTTAGGCCATTAAGGGCTAGCAAAGGTAAACCATCGTATTTTTCTATCACTGATTAGACGTTATTACAAACAAATAGGATATGTTATTATATACCCAAATAAGTCCACCTTCACAATTTACTGATATGTTTTTATGGTTCATGTCTGTACCAGGTAATCTCTCATGTGAAAAAAGAGGAGAGTAAAGTGTTGGAGGTTTGAGGAAGTGAGAGAACACTATAAGAAGCCTTGCTCTCCACAGTGAGCAGTAGTTTGAGCTATCAGACAGACAGAAAGACAGACATACAGACAGACAAATATGGTTTTGTCTTCATCATACAAAGGTAAGGACTTTAAATAAACAAGATAATAAAAACTAGCAAAGTTATCAGTGGGTGTTTGTGTTTGATGGCCTTAAAGTTATTTATTCAAATCAAAAGGTGTATAGTTTGCTAAACATTACATAACTGATTGTTCTCTCTAACCAACCCTGTCTCGTCAAAATTACGTTCCCAGAGAACTATTCGGCATTCTCAATTACGTTTGTCATAAAACGTATTTTGTCCGCGATTACGTTTTATTGAACGTATTGCAAATACATTCGTCCTCAGCCTATTTTTTTGCCATTTATTAACCTCTAGGATTATGTTTGGTTGAAACGTATCCCAGATAGGTTAAATGTCAACGTATAGCACATTATTGTCATTAAGGCATATCTCCCTTTCAGGGAACGTTTCATTTAACGTGTTTTGTCTGAAAAACGTATCTTGGCTGTGGATACGTGTTATTGAACATATCGCAAATACGTTCGTTGTCAACCTATTTTTTGCCATTCATTTACCTCTAGGATTATGTTTGGTTGAAACGCATTCCAAATATGTTAAATGTCAACGTATAGCACATTATTGTCATTAAGGCATATTTCCCTTTCGGGAAACGTTTAATTTAACGTTATTTTGTCCCTGATTACGTCTTATTGAACATATTGCAAATAGGTTCGTTCTCAACATTTTTGTTGTTATTTATTTAAGCTACCTCTTGGATTACAGGCTACATTTAATTGAAATGTATCCTTAATAGGCTACGTTAAATTTCGATAACACATTATTGTCAGCATATAGGCATAGGTCTACCTCTCGGGGAAGCGTACGTTTGATTGTAATGTTAATAGTCCAACGTTATATCAACATGTCACAAGAGGAGAAATTAGCTGCTGACGGGGTAACTGTAGGAGCGGGGGTTGCTTTGTTGATTTCTTTATCTAGGGCTATAGCTGTGGTCAAAGCGGGAAGTGTGCGTTGTCTGGGCGGCTGCCTGAACTGAGCTGCAGGAAATTATGTTCACACGTTTCTTCATTCATTCATGAAGGCTATACCGGTGAACGGTGACGTCAGACTCACAAACCAATCAATGTCCAGTATCAGCCTGTCCTCTCGGAAAATACGACCACGTTGGTTTGTTCCGCCACAGATTACGACCCATTGGAATTTATCCAAAACGAGCGAACGAGGCCCTCTACATGTGCGGGCAACCCTTTCTCATCAAAATTACGTTCCCAGAGAACTATTCGGCATTCTCAATTACGTTTGTCTAAAAAACGTATTTTGTCCGTGATTACGTTTTATTGAACATATTGTAATGACCTCGCAGGTGACATAACGATGTCGAGTCATTAGTAATTGAAGGAACTTTTAATGGACCAAAACCAGGTCACTGAAACCCGTAACCAACGGCAGAAATCCCACCCAAAACAAACCCCGGTTACCCCGGCAACCCCCAACACGGTCTCACTCACGTGCAGGCCCCCACCCTCGTGTTCTTCCAAGGCCCTCCCCCAGCTGACCTAATGATTCGCCCTCACACTGATTGACAAGAAGAACATTACAATACATGCACACACAGAACAACTGGCATAACGGACAACGAAATACAATGCAACACATAACACAAAAACAATTTAATTGTCCCAGGGTCGCTACAATATCGTAAATACGAATTCGTTCTCAGCCTATTTTTGCCATTTATTTACCGTGTTACTATGGCAGAATAAAGAATAAATTCATGCATTATCATTCAACTTGAACATGTGTTTTTACAGTATAGAGTGGTGGAGAGGGATGACGTATCGACAATAATGAACACACGAACAATGTTAATAGAACAACACGCAACCACATAACATCCCGAACCCATTAACCCCACTTAATCCTAACAACAAAACAAGTTAACAAAAGCCCCATTTGTCAACTGAGAACCCCAATTCCCAGAATCCCCCGCGGCTCCGGAACACGGCGTAGCTCATATTAATCTTTATTATCTGAATGGGAAATGCAATATTTTAGGACAGATACACCATTAAACGCGTTTCTAATGACATTTCTAGCGAGAAATGTACATTTTCCTTACATAATCTTCAGTCAGTGAATGTGTATGATCTTTATTAATCTTTATTATCTGAATGGGAAATGCAATATTTTAGGACCGATTCACCGTTAAACGTGTTTCTAATAACATTTCTAGCGAGAAATATACTTTTTACTTGCATAATCTTCAGTCAGTGATTGTGTCTGATCTTTAGTTTTATAGTTATTAGGATTTGATCGGCTCGCTCGCATGTTTCAACGACGTCAGGTTGCTTTCGCTAAACTAGCAGCTCACGTGCTTCCTGCGTTTGTGTTATTAAACTGTTACTTTATGTAACTTTTAATGATATCATCTTGTTAGAAACACGTATATCTGCCCAGTCGCCAAAAGCATACCTACGTTGACAGTGTACGTTTCGTGAACACTGGATTACGTCGCATTTCAACATAAAATAGCGTGTTATACACACACACACACGCACGCACACGCACAGACACACACACACACACAAGCACACACACGCACGCACAGACACACACACACACACACACACACACACACACACACACACACACGCACACACGCACACGGTGCATTTCGCTGCTAAAACAACAACAAAAAAACTTTGAAAACGTTGGCCAAAATGGCCAATAATATCATTTTTTATTTGGGATGCTTCTAGGACATTTTGGGTGGATTTTGAACGGTATGTGGGGGGCACGTTTTTTGCAGGACCTGGCAACCCTGCGCTGTTGCCCGAGATCTGGATCCACCCCGGCGTGGTGCCGTCTCCTTTTGACCTTTTGACCCCAGACTTCTGGGGGAATAGCTGAATCAATTCATTAGTCAATCAGAAGCATGTAAATATCTTCACGGTGGCGTAAGAGGACGAACAAGGTGTCCTTCAACATCTACGCTTCCAGGCGATTGCAACGGTGCCACACATGAGCATATTCGAACATGTTTAATGGTAGTAATTAGCTGTCGAAATTGGAGGCCTTAATCAATACTGAGCAGCTATTGATTTGCTTCCCGATAAAGATTAGTCACAAATGACATGTTATTTAGCATCTACACGTTGAGCTGAGTCCAATGACACCAAGAACGACACTCTAGCTAATGGTAACATGTATTTTACATGGTACACCTAGGTCTAGGACATGATCTCGGTGTAGCAAGAGGCCGAGCTTGATCTCATTGGACTCAGCTTAACGTGTAGATGCTAATTAACATGTAATTTGTCAAAAATCTCCATCGGGAAGCAAATCTATAGCTGGTCATTATTGATAAAGGCCTCCAAAATCGACAGCTAATTACTACCCCGAAACATATTCAAATATGATCATGTGTGGCACTGTTGCAATCGTCTCGAAACGTAGATGTCAAAGGACACCTTGTTTGCTCTGTTGCACAACCGGGAAGATATTTTCATACTTCTAATGGATTGATTCATATTTGAAGGTTCTCGGAGTGAGACTTTAAGTGGCTGCAGCAGAAGTGTTGAGACGAAAGATGATATCAAGAGATTTATAGAATATTCCCATTCACATTATGATTCTTCGTCGTAACATCCGACCAAACATCCTTTACATTCACAGAGCGAAGATTATGAAAGTCCAGGCTCAGCAAGTGCTCCATCTCGTTGCACCTGCACCCAGCGGCTCGCTTGCAAGATTTTGGCCTGAAGTTCTTCCCAGACCTACACCCATAGCCATCCAACATGCATATCTGAGAATCAGGCCTCTCTTTAATAATGACAAAAAGTTACGAGAGAAACACACATTAACTTTTTGTTATCTCATAAGCGGCGTGGTGCCGGCTCCTTTTGACCTTTTGACCCCCGACTTCAAAAACGTGGCCACAGGCCAGCTGTGTCTACACACCTTTAGCCACAAATGTACACCTCCATCCCACAAAAAATGGGGACTAGAAACGAACCTCTGTCTTACGTACATTTACTATACTGTTGGAGGTCACGCCCCTTTGCCGACCTTTTCGAGATAGCTAGGGATGCTAAAATGTTTACACACATTTCCCGGGGCCCCGTGTACGACATATCCGAGATTTGGAGTTCTAGCCCTTAGAGAAAAAAAGTTTTCCCAAATGGAGTGTCATTTGGACAAAGCCCCTCAGAAGTGTAGCCTGCAAGACCTAATGGTTCAGAATGTGGTGGAAAAACCGTTTTTGAGATAGGAAGGTCCTACCGCCCTGAAATTTTAATGTCGTTCACGGGGCCCCGGGAAATGTGTGTAAACATTTTAGCATCCCTAGCTATCTCGAAAAGGCTGGAAAAGGGGCGTGACCTCCAACAGTACAGTCAATGTACATAAGACAGAGGTTAGTTTCTAGGCCCCATTTTTTGCGGGATGGAGGTGTACATTTGTGGCTTAATGTGTGTAGACAGCGCTGACCTGTGGCCACCTCTTTGAAGTCTGGGGTCAAAAGGTCAAAAGGAGCCGGCACCACGCCGCTTATGAGATAACAAAAAGTGAATCTGTATTTCTCTCATTACATTTTGTCATTATTGAAGAGAGGCCTGATTCTCAGATATGCATATTGGACTGTTAGGGTATAGGTCTGGGAAGAACTTCAGGCCAAAATCTTGCAAGCGAGCCGCTGGGTGCAGGTGCAACGAGATGGAGCACTTGCTGAGCCTGGACTTTCATAATCTTCGCTCTGTGAATGTAAAGGATGTTTGGTCGGATGTTACGACGAAGAATCATAATGTGAATGGGAATATTCTATAAATCTCTTGATATCATCTTTCGTCTCAACACTTCTGCTGCAGCCACTTAAAGTCTCACTCCGAGAACCTTCAAATATGAATCAATCCATTAGAAGTATGAAAATATCTTCCCGGTGGTGCAACAGAGCAAACAAGGTGTCCTTTGACATCTACGTTTCGAGACGATTGCAACAGTGCCACACATGATCATATTTGAATATGTTTCGGGGTAGTGATTAGCTGTCGATTTTGGAGGCCTTTATCAATAATGACCAGCTATAGATTTGCTTCCCGATGGAGATTTTTGACAAATTACATGTTAATTAGCATCTACACGTTAAGCTGAGTCCAATGAGATCAAGCTCGGCCTCTTGCTACACCGAGATCATGTCCTAGACCTAGGTGTACCATGTAAAATACATGTTACCATTAGCTAGAGTGTCGTTCTTGGTGTCATTGGACTCAGCTCAACGTGTAGATGCTAAATAACATGTCATTTGTGACTAATCTTTATCGGGAAGCAAATCAATAGCTGCTCAGTATTGATTAAGGCCTCCAATTTCGACAGCTAATTACTACCATTAAACATGTTCGAATATGCTCATGTGCGGCACCGTTGCAATCGCCTGGAAGCGTAGATGTTGAAGGACACCTTGTTCGTCCTCTTACGCCACCGTGAAGATATTTACATGCTTCTGATTGACTAATGAATTGATTCAGCTATTCCCCCAGAAGTCTGGGGTCAAAAGGTCAAAAGGAGACGGCACCACGCCGGGGTGGATCCAGATCTCGGGCAACAGCGCAGGGTTGCCAGGTCCTGCAAAAAACGTGCCCCCCACATACCGTTCAAAATCCACCCAAAATGTCCTAGAAGCATCCCAAATAAAAAATGATATTATTGGCCATTTTGGCCAACGTTTTCAAAGTTTTTTTGTTGTTGTTTTAGCAGCGAAATGCACCGTGTGCGTGTGTGCGTGTGTGTGTGTGTGTGTGTGTGTGTGTGTGTCTGTGCGTGCGTGTGTGTGCTTGTGTGTGTGTGTGTGTCTGTGCGTGTGCGTGCGTGTGTGTGTGTGTATAACACGCTATTTTATGTTGAAATGCGACGTAATCCAGTGTTCACGAAACGTACACTGTCAACGTAGGTATGCTTTTGGCGACTGGGCAGATATACGTGTTTCTAACAAGATGATATCATTAAAAGTTACATAAAGTAACAGTTTAATAACACAAACGCAGGAAGCACGTGAGCTGCTAGTTTAGCGAAAGCAACCTGACGTCGTTGAAACATGCGAGCGAGCCGATCAAATCCTAATAACTATAAAACTAAAGATCAGACACAATCACTGACTGAAGATTATGCAAGTAAAAAGTATATTTCTCGCTAGAAATGTTATTAGAAACACGTTTAACGGTGAATCGGTCCTAAAATATTGCATTTCCCATTCAGATAATAAAGATTAATAAAGATCATACACATTCACTGACTGAAGATTATGTAAGGAAAATGTACATTTCTCGCTAGAAATGTCATTAGAAACGCGTTTAATGGTGTATCTGTCCTAAAATATTGCATTTCCCATTCAGATAATAAAGATTAATATGAGCTACGCCGTGTTCCGGAGCCGCGGGGGATTCTGGGAATTGGGGTTCTCAGTTGACAAATGGGGCTTTTGTTAACTTGTTTTGTTGTTAGGATTAAGTGGGGTTAATGGGTTCGGGATGTTATGTGGTTGCGTGTTGTTCTATTAACATTGTTCGTGTGTTCATTATTGTCGATACGTCATCCCTCTCCACCACTCTATACTGTAAAAACACATGTTCAAGTTGAATGATAATGCATGAATTTATTCTTTATTCTGCCATAGTAACACGGTAAATAAATGGCAAAAATAGGCTGAGAACGAATTCGTATTTACGATATTGTAGCGACCCTGGGACAATTAAATTGTTTTTGTGTTATGTGTTGCATTGTATTTCGTTGTCCGTTATGCCAGTTGTTCTGTGGGTGCATGTATTGTAATGTTCTTCTTGTCAATCAGTGTGAGGGCGAATCATTAGGTCAGCTGGGGGAGGGCCTTGGAAGAACACGAGGGTGGGGGCCTGCACGTGAGTGAGACCGTGTTGGGGGTTGCCGGGGTAACCGGGGTTTGTTTTGGGTGGGATTTCTGCCGTTGGTTACGGGTTTCAGTGACCTGGTTTTGGTCCATTAAAAGTTCCTTCAATTACTAATGACTCGACATCGTTATGTCACCTGCGAGGTCATTACAATATGTTCAATAAAACGTAATCACGGACAAAATACGTTTTTTAGACAAACGTAATTGAGAATGCCGAATAGTTCTCTGGGAACGGAATTTTGATGAGAAAGGGTTGCCCGCACATGTAGAGGGCCTCGTTCGCTCGTTTTGGATAAATTCCAATGGGTCGTAATCTGTGGCGGAACAAACCAACGTGGTCGTATTTTCCGAGAGGACAGGCTGATACTGGACATTGATTGGTTTGTGAGTCTGACGTCACCGTTCACCGGTATAGCCTTCATGAATGAATGAAGAAACGTGTGAACATAATTTCCTGCAGCTCAGTTCAGGCAGCCGCCCAGACAACGCACACTTCCCGCCTTGACCACAGCTATAGCCCTAGATAAAGAAATCAACAAAGCAACCCCCGCTCCTACAGTTACCCCGTCAGCAGCTAATTTCTCCTCTTGTGACATGTTGATATAACGTTGGACTATTAACATTACAATCAAACGTACGCTTCCCCGAGAGGTAGACCTATGCCTATATGCTGACAATAATGTGTTATCGAAATTTAACGTAGCCTATTAAGGATACATTTCAATTAAATGTAGCCTGTAATCCAAGAGGTAGCTTAAATAAATAACAACAAAAATGTTGAGAACGAACCTATTTGCAATATGTTCAATAAGACGTAATCAGGGACAAAATAACGTTAAATTAAACGTTTCCCGAAAGGGAAATATGCCTTAATGACAATAATGTGCTATACGTTGACATTTAACATATTTGGAATGCGTTTCAACCAAACATAATCCTAGAGGTAAATGAATGGCAAAAAATAGGTTGACAACGAACGTATTTGCGATATGTTCAATAACACGTATCCACAGCCAAGATACGTTTTTCAGACAAAATACGTTAAATGAAACGTTCCCTGAAAGGGAGATATGCCTTAATGACAATAATGTGCTATACGTTGACATTTAACCTATCTGGGATACTAATCCTAGAGGTTAATAAATGGCAAAACAATAGGCTGACAACGAACGTATTTGCGATATGTTCAATAAAACGTATTCACGGCCAAGATACATTTTTCAGACAAAATACGTTAAATGAAACGTTCCCTGAAAGGAAGATATGCCTTAATGACAATAATGTGCTATACGTTGACATTTAACCTATCTGGGATACGTTTCAACCAAACATAATCCTAGAGGTTAATGAATGGCAAAAAATAGGCTGAGGACGAACGTATTTGCAATACGTTCAATAAAACGTAATCGCGGACAAAATACGTTTTATGACAAACGTAATTGAGAATGCCGAATAGTTCTATGGGAACGTAATTTTGACGAGACAGGGTTGCTCTAACAGATATCCTTCCAATCAATGAAGAATGTAACAAAGTAACTTTCTCCTCAGATCATGGAAGAACAGAGTTAGTAGCTGGAGATTGTGTCTCTCTATCATGCGGGGCTCGGAGTGACTGTTCCCGTATTACCTGGAATTTCAGTAACAAAACGGATGCTGTAGAATTGGTTGCAAAAGGGAAGGTTAATCAGTCTGAATACAAGAAAGATAGACTACATGTTACAAAAGAGTGTTCTCTGGAGGTAAAGAAGTTGGTAAAGGAAGATGAAGGTGTTTACACCTGCAGAGAGTTCCCATCATCAGGAGGATACGTTGATCATACACAGCATGAAGTAAAACTAATAAGTAAGTATTTATATTTTTATGTACTCTCCTAAATTAACCATTTTGGGTTAAAACACTTTGGGAAAAATATGACGTGTGTAGTGTTTCAATTATTCATATTTGAATACAGTGTCATGGATCCTCTGATTGAGATTTGAGAATCCTGTGTGACGATGAGATTAACTTTTAACAGTTTAATTAGATGTCTTCATTACTGTAGACATTTTCTTACATTCATTTGTTTGTTACATTTTTATAGTCTTCAAGTCTCATGGTCTTCAGTTATTCATCAGTATAATATCTGGCCCACAGACACACCACCAGAACAAAACCCTCCACCCTGTTGTAAAAGGATGTATTTGAAGCTGGTGTAGTTGTTGTAAAGAGTGATCAAGATAGTTTCTAATACAGTATGACTGTAGACAATTTCTTACATTATATGTATGTTTAGTAATTCCATGTTGGTCTTTGTTCTGTCTTTGCTTTTAATCCACATTGAGCAGCAAGCACAAACAGAAGTGAAAGGTATTTTATCTCTTATCATGTGGAGCCATGTTTCAGAATAGTGTCTTTATCTGTCATGTAACTCTGATGCTTTGGTAGTGGATGAATCAATGAATGCATGCCAGCATTAAGAACATGATAATCTTTGACATTATCACCACCAAATATGATGAGAACATCCCAAAATCGTCAGTTATAACTGTAGATATATCTTATTTTTTGTGGTTTTGTTTGTTTGTTTAGTTACATTTAAGACATAAACATCATTTATGAATCAGAAAAAAAATCTGGCCCACACACACAATCAGCAGGAAAAAAACTCCCATCCCTTGTCTCAAATGTTTTTTTTAATTAATTTGTTGGAAAGAGTTATTGTGATGGTTTACTTATTCCATGTTTCTCTTTGTTTTGTCAGTGCCTTTGCCACATGGAGTAGCGAACACAACTTGCACAAGCACATCCAAACCAACCACTACACCAGTGAAAGGTAACTCATCTCTATCATGTGGAGCCATGTTTCTAAACGGTGTCTTTATCCATCATGTAACTCTGAGGACTTGGTAGTGGAGGTACGAGAGGCCTACCATGAGGAACCTGTAACATCTGACATCTCCACTAAAGTATGCTGAAACAATCACACATTCTCCCGTTATAAGTGAAAACCTTGATAAAACTCAACGCTAGTCTAAAATGATATTTTAAAGCATATTTGTTGTAAGGTGTGAGTAATGTTCCTCTTTTCTATTGATTTTAATCCACAAGGAGCAGCCAGCAGCAGCCCAGCAGCAAGGCCCTCAACATCAACACCAACCACACACACACTGAACGGTATTCTATCACTGTCATGGTTTAAAATGGTGTGTTTCTATCCATCCCTGTTACTCTATGGCCTTGTAGCATCAAGTTATGTCTTCTAACTATCTAACTTCACCACAACCAACACTAGTAACCCATCACACTTCCTACTTCTGTTACACAGAAACACAGAGCTGGCCAGAGATGTACTAATTTATTAATTCCATGTTTCTCTTTGTTTTGTCATTGCTTTTGGCATATGGAGTAGCAAACACAACTTGCACAAGCACATCCAAACCAACCACTACACCAGTGAAAGTTATTTAATCTCTATTGTGTGGAGCCATGTTTCAAAATGGTGTCTAAATCTATCATGTAACTCTGAGGACTTGAAGCATCAAGTTATGTCTATCTAACAATCAGCACAACCAACACTAGTAAACCATCACGCTTCCTGCCTCTGTTTCACAGAAACACAGAGCTGGTCAGAGATGTACTTTATTAACCACAACAACATGTCTGCAGGGGCATGAGTCAGGCTGGATACACACTCTGCATCAAGCGATGGCAGAGTTGATAAGTGTTTTGATATAGTTAAGAGGTTTTGAGTTATCATAGTTAAGCCAGAGACAAAACCAAATTCATTAACATGTGACACTACGGACCTGGGTATGTGTTCTAACAATCTCTCACTGCATCACCAACAAAAGTTTTCCCACGTTCTTCTGCATGCAAAAATACATTCCCTTGCATAAAACCAAATTGAATTTCTGTCCGTGTGTGACCTGACTTAGAGCCACTCACCACAGGAAAGCATATGAGCAAGTGTTGCAACAGAATCTGTATAATTTCTAAATCAGAGTTAACTATATGAATCTCTATTGAGTCACTTTAGCAGATGCTTTAGTCACGGTATATAAACAGTGAGTTCAGACACATGTCATTAAGGAGCAGGTAGGGGTTAGGGGCAGCTCGCTCAAGGACTCCATGACAATTATTTTAGTCTATGTTAATTCTGATGACATATGTCAAGCTAACAACAGTTATGAATGGTTTCTTTACCACATAATGGACAACACCATGTAAGGTTTTAATGATTTTATAGATAAGTTAAATACAACAAACATGGCCTCTTTGCCATTTCCGTTTTTGGCCCAGACAGACCAAAGGTTTACCTGGGTCAGTTAGAACATGTAGGCGTGGCCTATTTACCGCTCCGCCCACTCCCAATATAACTGTTTGTTTACCTGTGTTCGGGAGAGGCTTCATGAACCACCTCCAGAACACAAGCCCGTTTACCTTGTGTCTCTGTTAGAATAAACCATGTGTTGAACATTTACCACTCTCCTAGTTATACCTAGCACGAGACGACCATACCACAAAGGATCTAAATAGGTTTTCCTCAATAACCCACAACCAATTTATCTGGGAGTCAAACACCTCAACAAGTAGCAGACGACTTGTTCCATGTTTCTCTTTGTTCTGTCATTGATGTTTAATCCACAAGGAGCCGCCAGCAGCAGCCCAACATCAAGGCCCCCAACAACACCAACACCACGTACACCCAACGGTATTTCATCTCTATCTTGTGTTGTGTTTCAAAATGGTGTTCTTTCTTAATCTGTGGATTTTTAGGACACGTAAATCATCAACATATGTGTCCAACAATCACCACAGCCAACCCTATAAAATCATCACACTTCCTACTTCAAGTTCACAGGAACACAGACCTGGCCAGTGACGTAGGCCTGCATCATTAACCACACCCATTGCAGCATGTCTGCAAACTAGTTTGGGTGGGATGTAGCCTGGGAACAATACAGATCTGAGCTCATGTTTTATTTGCTATTTACATATGCACAATTTGCATTTATGAAAACCACAAGCACATCCCAACCAACCTCAACTACAGTGAAAGGTATCCATCATGTAACTGAGGGCTTTTTAGTGGAGGTCAGTCAATTGGGTCACTGCCAGTTAGTGCTGCTATTTGTCTTGTGGTAGGCTATTATTTTGCTATTAAAAGTAAGTGAGGCAGAATCTGCATTAAAATACATGATTATCGGTTCAATGGTTATGAAATATTTTCCTATAGTAAGGAGGTTTTTAGTTATTAGGCTATAGTTCAATTAGAAACCAAAGTGAGCTGTATATATTTACATCTATTGACTCATAGTGGCCATAGGATGTGTGTTAATGATCTGATAATCTAACAACGTTTTCACAACTTCATCAGCACACAAAATACTTCCCCATACGCTGTGACAGATGAATGTCTGGCCGCATGTGAACCGATGGCCACAGCAACACGTCTGCAAATGAAACGGCTGTGAGACATCGAATCTGCATCTTTTCTAAAGGAACATACACATTTTCACAAAGGTGAAAATGTGTTCCCAAATGTGTTGTCAAACTGGGGTTCAAACCCAGAACCTTTTGGCTGGGAGTCAACCTCTAAAACTAGGATCATATTCTGTATTCTATCATCAAATCGTTTTTATAATGTGTCGGTTTTAACCTTTAGTCATTTTTAATAGCAGACCATGGCCAGATATGTACACCTTAGTTAGACCATCCTACCCTCTTTCATCCTATTATTTATATAGAAAGCCTGTTTAATGTTCTGTGGTTTCAGACATAACCCCATGTGTGTTGTTCTTAATGGTAAATGGCCTCCATCACCCTCTGTAACCACTCAAGGCGTTGTACCATCAGCTCATGGAGGTCGGTGTGATCTCTTGCAGCTCCTACAGCGGGGGTCCTGCTGCGGGTCCTGGTGCTGCTGGGCTTCTCCGTCCTGACCCTGGTGGTTCTGCTCCGCCTCATTGGCTGGTGGAGAACCAGAGGTGAGGAGAGAGAGAGAGGGGGGGGGAGAGAGAGAGAGAGAGAGAGAGAGAGAGAGAGGGGGGGGGGAGAGAGAGAGAGAGAGAGAGGGTTTAAAACCTCATGTGTGTTCCATCTCAAGGCTAAATAGATCTTGGATATTTAGAGTCTTAAAGAGACTTTGCATCAAAAAGGCAGCACCTATTTCTGTGTTGTGCCGTTTTCCTTGTCCTCCAGAAGGCTTAAAGTCTAGTCCTTGGGGTGAGGGGGTGTCTTATATAGTGTGGGTCTGTGAAGGCCTTTGGGACTTTAACTGAGTTGAGGGCTTTACTAATAGTCTTTACTTGAGTTGTGGTCACGTCTCCATCTTCACACCTGTTTATATTGCCATGGAAACACTGACTGTGGCTTTCTCTCCACCAGGTAACAAGGCGGCAACAGAAGAGTGCATTGTGAGTTAAAGACCAAAGAGGATGAATTACAGTAACGGGTTGTGTTCGTGGCCAGGTTGACTTGTTCTCTATTTACTGTGTTGCTCAACAAGTGGAGAAAATTACAACGATCCACACTAAGCAGGTCAATGTTAGCAGAGGCTGCTTCCATTTTAACTACATGTTAGTAATAATAACATTTAAAATGTTGCAGTAAAGGAGGGTGGGGTGTTTAATGAGGCTTAGCAATATAAAAGGAAGAGACTACTGCTGATTTGTGATTATCGAGCAGCTCTAGCAGTCTACAATGCACTTTGTTGAGTTGTTGTTTTGGGATTTAGAAAACCATTTGAAATGTGATATCCTCATCCTCATCGTCATCGTCATCCGCTTATCCGGGGTCGGGTCGCGGGGGGAGCAGCTCAAGCAGGGGGCCCCAGACTTCCCTTTCCCGGGCCACATTGACCAGCTCTGACGGGGGGATCCCGAGGCGTTCCCAGGCCAGTGTTGAAGTATAATCTCTCCACCTAGTCCTGGGTCTTCCCCGAGGTCTCCTCCCCACTGGACGTGCCTGAAACACCTCCCAAGGAAGGCGCCCAGTGGGCATCCTTACCAGATGCCCGAACCACCTCAGCTGACTCCTTTCTAAGTAAAGGAGCAGCGGCTCTAATCCGAGTTCCTCACGGATGGCTGAGCTTCTCACCCTATCCCTAAGGGAGACGCCAGCCACCCTTCTGAGAAAACTCATCTCGGCCGCTTGTACCCGCGATCTCGTCCTTTCGGTCATCACCCAGCCCTCATGACCATAGGTGAGGATAGGAACGAAGATCGACCGGTAGATCGAGAGCTCTGCCTTGCGGCTCAGCTCTCTTTTCGTTACAACGGTGCGGTAAAGCGAACGCAATACCGCCCCCGCTGCTCCGATTCTCCGGCCAATCTCACGCTCCATAGTACCCTCACTCGCGAACAAGACCCCGAGGTACTTGAACTCCTTCACTTGGGCTAAGGACTCATTTCCTACCCGGAGTAAGCAATCCACCGGTTTCCTGCTAAGAGTCATGGCCTCAGATTTAGCGGTGCTGATCCTCATCCCAGCCGATTCACACTCGGCCGCCAGCCGATCAAGTGAGTGCTGAAGGTCACAGGCCGATGATCCAATGAGGACCACATCATCTGCAAAAAGCAGTGACGAGATCCTCAGACCACCGCACTGCAACCCCTCCCCACCATGACTACGCCTCGATATCCTGTCCATGTATATCACAAACAGGATTGGTGACAAGGCGCAGCCCTGGCGGAGACCAGCACCCACTGAGAACGAAACTGACTGGCTGCCGAGAACACGAACACAGCTCTCGCTTTGGGAGTACAAAGATTGGATGGCCCTGAGGATAGACCCCCTTACCCCATACTCCCGCAGCACCTCCCACAGTTTCTCCCGGGGGAACCGGTCATACGCCTTCTCCAGATCCACAAAACACATGTAGACCGGATGGGCATACTCCCAGGCCCCCTCCAGGATCCTTGCGAGAGTGAAGAGCTGGTCCGTAGTTCCACGTCCGGGGCGAAAACCGCATTGTTCCTCTTCAATCTGAGGCTGAGAAGTGTGATACCCCGGTAATTGGCACACACTCTCTGGTCCCCCTTTTTGAACAGGGGAACCACCACCCCGGTTTGCCACTCCTTTGGCACTGTACCCGACTCCCACGCGATGTTGAATAGGCGTGTCAACCATGACAGCCCCTCAACACCCAGAGCCTTTAGCATTTCTGGCTGGATCTCATCAATCCCTGGGGCTTTGCCACTGCGGAGATGTTTGACTACCTCAGTGACCTCCACCAGGGAAATTGACGACGAAACACCATCAACCTCGAGCTCTGCCTCCAACATAGAGGGCGTGTTATTCGGATTCAGGAGTTCCTCAAAGTGTTCCTTCCAACGTCCGACGACCTCCTCAGTTGAGGTCAACAGAGTCCCATCCTTACTGTACACAGCTTGGATGGTTCCCCGTTTCCCCCTCCTGAGGTGCCGGATAGTCTTCCAGAAACACTTTGGTGCCGACCGAAAGTCCTTCTCCATGGCCTCTCCGAACTTCTCCCACACCCGCTGCTTAGCCTCCGACACGGCAGCCGCTGCAGCCCTTCGAGCCTGTCGGTACCCTGCAACCGAGTCAGGAGTCCTCCAGGATATCATATCCCGGAAGGCCTCCTTCTTCAGTCGGACGGCTTCCCTGACCACCGTAGTCCACCACGGTGTCCGAGGGTTACCGCCCCTTGAGGAGCCTAAGACCCTGAGGCCACAGCTAGCCACCGCAGCTTCAGCAATGGAGGCTTTGAACACCGCCCACTCCGGCTCAATGCCCCCAACCTCCACAGGAATGCCAGAAAAGCTCCGCCGGAGGTGTGAGTTGAAGATACCTAGGACGGGGGCCTCCTCCAGACGTTCCCAGTTCACCCGCACTACTCGTTTGGGCTTACCAGGTCTATCCGGAAATTTCCCCCATTCCCTGATCCAACTCACAACCAGATGGTGGTCGGTTGACAGTTCCGCCCCTCTCTTTACCCGAGTGTCCAAAACATGCGGCCTCAGATCAGATGACACGATCACGAAATCGATCATCGATCTTCGGCCTAGGGTACTCTGGTACCAGGTACACTTATGAGCACCCTTATGTTCGAACATGGTGTTTGTTATGGATAATCCATGACTAGCACAGAAGTCCAATAACAAACGACCGCTCGGGTTTAGATCAGGGAGGCCGTTCCTCCCCACCACGCCTCTCCAGGTGTCTCCATCGTTGCCCACGTGGGCGTTGAAGTCTCCCAGCAGAACTACGGAGTCCCCTACTGGAGCCCCATACAGGACTCCATTCAGGGTCTCCAAGAAGGCCGAGTACTCTGAGCTGCTGTTTGGTGCATACGCACAAACAACAGTCAGAGTTTTCCCCCCTACAACCCTTAGGCGCAGGGAGGCGACCCTCTCGTCTACCGGGGTAAACTCCAACACCGCGGCGCTCAGCCGGGGATTCATGAGTATCCCCACACCCGCCCGGCGCCTCACGCCCTTGGCAACTCCGGAGAAGAATAGAGTCCAACCCTTATCCAGGAGTACGGTACCAGAGCTGAGACTGTGCGTGGAGGTAAGCCCCACCAGATCTAACTGATAGCGCTCCACCTCCCTCACAAGCTCCGGTTCCTTTCCCCACAGCGAGGTGACGTTCCGCGTCCCCAGAGCCAGCTTCTGCCGCCCGGGTCTGGTCCGTCGAGACCCCTGACCTTCGCTGCCACCCATGTGGCTGCGCACCCGACCCCAACGGGTCTTCCCACAGGTGGTGGGCCCATGGGATGAAGAGAGGGGGGGTGCCACGTAGTTTGTTCGGGCTGTGCCCGACCGGGCTCCGTGGCAAACCCGGCCACCAGGCGCTCGCCATCGAGCCCTCCGTCTGGGCCTGGCTCCAGACGGGGGCCCCGGGCTTCCTCCGGGCCGGGTCACATCTCCTCTTTTTTCGTTCTTCATTGGAGTTTTGTGAACCATTCTTAGTCTGGCCCCTCACCTGAGACCACTCTGCATTGAGAGACCCTACCAGGAGCACAAGGCTCCAGACAACACAGCTCTCAGGTTCACAGGGACACGCAAACCTCTCCACCACGATAAGGTGACGGTTCCAGGAGAGGAAATGTGATATAGTACTCTTTAAACTACCACTTATGAATGATCTCCATCTGATTGGCTACTCTGAACTCTGTCTAGTCTATTTTTAAGCTGTAGGTGCCGTAGCACAGTTTCCTGTAGCTGCTCTAATGTTGATGCGTTGCACTGATAGTTGAGTGTCGGTCCCTTTGGAGGGCGGTGGCTGCTAGAGGGATGTGAGCAGCAGTAACTGATGACTGTGTTGGTGCAGGGTCTGAACTCTGCCAGCGACGCCCCGCCAGCCAGAGAACGCCTCGACCCAGGGGCCAGTGACCAGGTGAGACTCTTTCACCCATTCATCTCACACACACACACACACACACACACACACACACACACACACACACACACACACACACACACACACACACACACACACACACACACACACACACACACACACACACACACACACACACACACACACTTCCGTCCTGTAATTGTCAAATTGAATACATCTCACATGCACATCTTAATGTCTGGTTTCTTTGAATTGATTATTAATTTTTTTTTAATTAATGCAATTATAGTACATCGTATCCAAATTGAAATATAAATGTTTATATAGATATATACATAAAATATATACCCTCTGTCTATTTTTCCATACTTTTTATTGTTGAGTTTTTTATTCTAATTTCGGCACTTTCTGCTGAGTCTCCCTTATTTCCCACCTTGGATTAATGACGTACACTTTATCTTTTCTTATGTTAATGTGTACCAGCAACACACATTAATTACCCTAATGTTATTGTGTGTATAAGATATACTTTCTGTATATCTTTCTGTTTTATATTCTTATTTAAAGGTTTTTATATCTAGTTCCTCCCCTGTGGGATTAAAGGGGTTCATCTTATCTCATGTGAATGTGTAGCAGCAGCACACTGTGGATATGGACCTGGACTGGGCTCCCAGGGGCCCCTCTGTGGTCCAGCGTGGTGGGCAGAGGGCAGTAGGCTCAGCACAGGTAAACATTATAGACTCAGTCACGCCCACCTCACAGGTCACACATGGACCTGAGACACAGAGAAGGTTGGGGGGGAGTCAACAGAGCAACATTTAAAAGGTTTACATTTCAATCTGAATCTCCATGAAATGTTCCTGGCTTGGCTTCTCTAATAAAATATACATTTTCATATCATGAAATGTGTAAATTGATGAATACATTTTATGAGCACAAGACACTGTCACGCAAGGCAACACCAGTTAACTTTCGTAAAGTAAGGCTCAAAGAGGGAGCAGAAAGCAGCAGGAGTAGCTTTGAGGACAGTGTTTGAGCGACTGTTTTCTTGTGTGGGTAATAGCCTACTATAGCCTGTTTATGTCTGTTTAATTCTCTGTTGGTACACAGTTTTACCAACATTTATTAAACAAATTAGGAAATCCGTTGTAAAAAGTACAAACCCTTTAACGGACATTTCATGGAGATTCAGATTTAATTAAAAACATGTATTTTGGTTCTTACAGGACCAAGTGGATCCTGGTGAACTTAGCGATGCGGCTACCTATGAAAACATGAGGGCCCCTCCCAGATGTGTTGGGGACACTGCAGACACGGGCGTCCATTTTGTCACCGTCCACCAACTGTCAAAATGACAAACGTCTGGACAACATGTTATGAAGCAGGTGGAAGCGGTCGGAGCTATAGCTGGTTGTTGTTGTATTCAGATACATTATAACCGACTGAACAAACTTTGTTTCCCTTGGTCCTTAAACAATCATTTAGGCCTACACAACAAGCAGTAGGTCTACACTCGGTAGTCCTTAACACCTGTTGGGCTGTACATATATGACATGACATTTATACTCAACGAAAATAATGAAATTAATACAAAATCCATGAAGCAATAATTGCTGAATGTGTCTTCTCATAAATGTAAATGATGGGAACATGTTTTTTTAAATGAGTTGATATGTTGTCCTTGACAGGACGTCAGAGATTAAACAGAACATAAAATAACATAAAAATAATCAACGGACCAATGAACACAAAAGTTTGTAGCCAACCTTATTGGTGAGGTTAATTATATAATAATACGACTATTTTAAAGCTCTTGCGTTACATTTTTTTCTTGTTCTACCAAACACCTTATTCTGTTACACTTTAGATATGTAGGCTACAAATGTAACTGAGATGTACTTTCAACTGTGCAATAAAAATATTCTGATTTCTCCATTTTGCATTACGTCATAAATTAATAATGAGATTTAACAGAAATATAAAGGCTTGTGATCTACACATTGATGAGGATAGCCAAATATAATTGACAAAAAGAGGCAAACCATTGCTTTCAGATCAAAGATAAAGTGTCTCACATGTAAGCTATTTCTTATGCTATTAAGCACTAGCATAGGCGAACCATAACTCTTGGATTGTTATAATCTAAGATAAAGTGCTAACAGAGTATAGGCCAACTGATGTTTCCTCTTCAGTTCAATAAAATTAGACTTTTAAAACGTTGTCAATTATGCACCCAACAAACAAAGCATTGACAACATTATGCATCATCATTTCATTGATCACATGTCACTAAAAACTACTCAGAAATGTTATTATGTAACCAAATAAGTCCATCTGCACAGTGGACAATCAGTGGAGTGTATGAATTCTCAAAGTGCTCTATTATCTGTCTGTAACTCGTGTGAAGAAAGACTACTCCCCTTTAATACGTGCCAGGGCCTAGAAAAAAATAAAAAATAAATTGTAAATCGTGAAACCTGCATTTAGTGCTGCAATTAGTTTTTGCAGCATTTTTCAAGAGGTTAGGAGTTTGTAGTTACTATAGTTCAATTAGAATCAAAAGTGAGTAAATAGTGACTCCGAGTGAAGTGTGACACTGTAGGAACGTGAGCCTGGGTGTTCATTTAATCCTCATGACACAAAATGTAATATTTTATATTTATTTATATTTGTGTTACTCTGTGAACTTTTGTAGTGTTCATAGTGGTCACTTGAATGTGTGTTCATAATCGGACAATGTCTTGCAATTACCAAAGTATTTGCAAGAGCCTTTTCAGCACACAAATATATGCTTCCTCTAATGCTGAGACAGAGAGGGTTGGTTACACGGTGCAGCCTGGAACCACGGACCACAGCAGTGCCTCTACAGACGGCTGTGTTGAGAGGCCGGATCTAATGCATCATTTCTAAACACCACATAGCTTCAACCATATTACTCTTTAGTCATTCTAGCAGCTGCCTTTATCCAAAGTAAGGAAGAGTGAATTCAGATACATTATTAAGGAGCAGGTAGGGATATACGCTTCGTGCAGTTTGACATTGGGGGTCAAACCCAGACCCTTTTGCCCAGAACCTATAGTGGTTAGGACACAATAATCACAGAATAGCTTGTATTCTAGCTTCCTATAATTTATCAATAGGAATATAATTAAGGCTTTATGTAATTCCATAAGTTACATAAAGCCTTGTAGGTTTTTAATGAATCTGAAAATGGGCACATTTTTATGATGCTTTCCTAACCTACAGCTGCTCCACAATAGTGGACCACATTCAGCCATTCATACATTCATACAATACATTACAACATATACTACCTGCTCCTTAATACATTCATCTCAACCATCAAGGGAACAGCCAGCTTGTGGTGGAGCAGTTAGGGTTGGGTCAGGGGTCTTGCTCAGGGAGACCTCATCACTGAGCCTGGAGGAGCAGGGGCTCGGACCAGCAACCTTCCAGTCTCCATAGGACCTGCTCTACCTCCTGAGCTGCTGCCGCCCACGAATGAAAGTCTTAACCTAAACTCTTCCTGTGCTGGGCTGCTACAGAACCACCGTCCCAGGGGTTAGAGTTGGGAGTCTCAGATGAGTATGTGATGAAACAAAGCCAGCAGCAGCAGCCAGCAGCAGAATTTAGAATATATAGAAATAAATATAATAATATTGATAATAGTCAATTATCAATATTTACCTTCAGGTGTAAACCGACTTTTTTGGTCAATAATTGATGAATGCTTGCTCACATGAGGGAAAGGGAATCAGCATCATTTACTGGTAATTAAAAAATTTCAAAGTTAATCATAAATTAAACAAATTCCACGTCTGGTATCGATAGAGTAGTCTACCAAAGCATTTCTTATGAAAAGGCTAATATTTAGACAGCCTTTAGAGGGTGCCATAGACTATATTGATGGGGAATGTGAAAAAGTAGACCTAGAACTGTTTTTATTAAACATCCCGGCTACAGTGAAACCGTATTAAAAGGAATGTTAAGTTTAGAGATTGTAAATGTGTTTAAAGTGAAGGGTGCGAATCTGAGGTTTTAGGTGATGCTCTTTTTATATTTGAGTTTCTTTGTTCTGCATGACACCTTCCTCTGTTTTGGCATTACGTAGAGTGAGTAAAGTATGTGTGGTGGCTTTATATCAAAGATCTCTGTAAGGAAATGCCTGTGTTAACGTTGACTTGAGAACACACACACACACACACACACACACACACACACGTCCTGCCTCAATTTATCCATGTAATTATAAAATGACATAAAGATGTGGCATATATTAATAAGAATCAGGTGAAAGTAATCGAATCGAGCATAATACAAAATCAATGGAACATGGATCTAATGCGTCTAACTCCTGTAGTTGAAGCATACCACAAGAAGTCAATAATATTAGCAGCTGAAATAATGTCATTAGTTTAAAGTATGCATTATCTTCTTTGCCACATCAACTCACTACTCACATGTATGTTGGAGCATATCATGTTGTGCATAACTGTGTGATGGGTCCGCACATCGCATAACGTCACCACATATCACAGTGCATGCGTCATTGTATCACTACTCTCACGACATGTGGCATGGTACTATGTGGTGACAGGTCACCAGGTAGTACCATGATGTCACAGCACAGCACAGCGAGACATGTGAGTCCGGGGCGGAGTGGGGCACTAATAGCCACCGGGAGAATCCTCCCCGGTCCGGCCCCACCCCCCTGCAACACCGTTTATTTATATCTTTTTTCAGTAATGAATTTTTTTTTTGGTAAAAATGAATGATATAATTATAATTAAGAAATTAAAAATGGGTAAAATAGGTCACAGTTCTGCTCTGTGCGGAAGAGAATTGGCGCTCCGAGAATTGGCGCACTTCCCAGTAACCATAGCAACGCCGGTAAACAAAAGCACTCCGGATGGCCGTAGTGCTCCCCGCACTACAGACATCCGGAGACGCAGGGCTTTTGGCCGTGATATTATCTATAAAATTATATTATACTATTATATAATATAGAACGTTATAAGACGCTGTCACCTAGTGTGAGAGGAGAGTTGACGGAGTGACCTAGTTTCAAAGTTTATACCATTTATGCTCGGTAATACCGGTGTAACGTGTTGACACGACTAGACGACTACTGCTACATGTTCCAAATCTGTTAACGTATTCTCCATCCATTAAAAGAGAAAGATTAGTTAAGTCATTAATTCGTCTGAAATATACCAGCCAGCACATACACATTTGACTAGCAGCTTGTGCTAGCTCCCGCCTAGCAATAACGTCAATGGTGGAGCTCTGGCTAATTCACCTGCACAACTCTTTAATGCCTGATTTCAGCACTTAGATGCATCCCCCTCCAGCATCCGCTTCTTCTTTATTCTGGCCTTTTCAGCCCCTCCTTTCTCTTCTTGCCTTCCATGAGTGCCACAACAAGCAAAAGCAAGCAACCACGAACTTGCTCGCCTTCTCTGTCTGACGCGTCTTTAGGGCTATCCCCCTACATTTCCGAAAATGGACTTGACCTGCAAGCTGTTTATTGGATAAACGCATTTCCCAATCCCAGGAGTCTTTGCTCCATTACGTCAATTCAAGAACAAACATATTAAAGTAAACTGTAGTTCGTATTATTTATTCATGGCCATGAAAGTTCTGTAACGCTTGAATAATGAAGAATTAAATGAAGTAAAAAAAAATAATATAAAAAAAAAACATGAATGAGAGTATTGGTTGGATGTTCTTGAGACATATATTGCTTATTTCGGGGATTTTCACGGCGTCTTGGCGGGGAATAAATTATGCTCAGGGCCGGCTTGCAGACGCCACGCGGCCGCTCACAACTGTGGGCCGGTCCAACTGACTTCGCAGGCCGCTACACAATTGTGGGCCGGTCCACCTGAACTCGCTGGCCGGCCGGCCGACCGGGAAATCTCCCGATCGTCCCGACGGCCACTCCGCCTGTCACAGAATACCGTGACATCATTGCAACATGCCATATCAGAGTTATTCCACGCCACAACATTCCATGCAACAACATTCCCTCTCACGCTATAGGTTGAGAACGATTCCAGCGATGCAGTGACCTACGCCTCAGTGAGGGCCTCTCCCAGAAGTGGAGAGAAGGCTGGTGATGTGGACGTACACTACGCCACCGTCAACAAACGGGGAAAATGACAAAACATCTTGCAGCAACCGGCAGTAGCAATTAAGGTTGTATTCAAGTTTAGTATATTAATAGAAAAAATAAAATAAATTGGATCAATAATCTTCTGAATGAATTGGTGAATTTTTCATATGAGGGAAGATAGGAGGGAAATGTAAACTGGAAAAACTACAATTCCTGAAGAAATTGTACTTGCACTGCCATAACATGCTTATGCGTGTTGTGGCAACCCGGCCGGGCCAATTAAGGACATGCAGAGCACCTGAGGAACAGGTGGAGAAGCAGGGCTTAAAGTGTAATTCCGGCGCAAATTGAACCCAGGATCTTTGTTTTGGCATTAAAACCCATCAAATAAGCCTCCCAGATACCTTTTTCATTGAAAATCGAGTATTATAGTTTGCCGGGCGCAATGTTTGGCGTCCATGTTGTTGACTTGGGGCATAGTGTTTCGCTTCTAAATCCGCATTTTTGAACCACTAAATAATAATAATAATAATAATAATAATAATAATAATACATTTAATTTAGAGGCGCCTTTCAAGACAGCCAAGGTCACCTTACAGAGCATATAGTCATCATTCAAAACTATGTAAAACAGACTAGGAATAAAAGGAAAACAGAGGTTAAACATGAAGAATAATAATAATTAATAACACTCAAAAACGCCTAAAGTGAAGTGGGGACCTCACTAACCACCACCAATATGTAGCACCCACTTGGGTGATGCACGGCAGCCAATCGGCCAAACCTAAATAGCACCAAACCTCTGCAGTAGCAGGACTAGGGTCCCTACACATAAAACGAAGCACAAACAACTTAGTTTGCAAACCCGGAGTTTATTTAAAAAGACAGTTTAACAAGCTTTACCGGGAGGTCCGTGTTTACAGGAAGTCCACACAAGTCGATTGCCGAATGCGCCGGAGTTCAGTTCAAGGAGGAAAGTTTTGGAATTTATAATTTATATAATATATATTTATAAATAATATATAGCAATTGTTGACACGTAAATTAAAGGAATTGCATATGTAAGTTACAGTTACAAAATAATTGTTCGCTACAATCAAGCATGGCACGTTATTGACGGAAGACGCACTGCACACGTGATTGATGCATAGAGTGAAGGACAGCTCAAGCACCGGAGAAGACGACCCATCCACAGCTTGAAGTCAAGAGAGAGATGGTTCGTGTTTGCGTCAAGAAACAAAGTTATAAGCCCTAACTTCATTCGAGGAAGTGAAAGATGATCTTGTGAGTTGTCCAGGTAGGTTAACCTCGATTTATTGTGGATAAGGATTTGTGGTGGGAATTTACGGACCACGTCAATCGTTTTCTGCGTCAACCGGGTAGAATAAAGTCATCAGAACGTTTAACAATTGCGGTCATATTTGTGTAAAAACGGTACAAGACCATACAACAAACAATAAAACAAACGTTGCAAGGAGAAGTCCATTATCAGCTTCCACTGATAGATTACCATTTTATTAACCAAATGGTAAGGTAGTATTGGGGGGCAATGCTGTCTTGGCAATGTGAATTCCTGGCTTTAGCCAATGCAATGGAGTTCTCCTTGCAACGTTTGTTTTATTGTTTGTTGTATGGTCTTGTACCTTTTTTACACAAATATGACCGCAATTGTTAAACGTTCTGATGACTTTATTCTACCCGGTTGACGCAGAAAACGATTGACGTGGTCCGTAAATTCCCACCACAAATCCTTATCCACAATAAATCGAGGTTAACCTACCTGGACAACTCACAAGATCATCTTTCACTTCCTCGAATGAAGTTAGGGCTTATAAATTAGTTTCTTGACGCAAACACGAACCATCTCTCTCTTGACTTCAAGCTGTGGATGGGTCGTCTTCTCCGGTGCTTGAGCTGTCCTTCACTCTATGCGTCAATCACGTGTGCAGTGCGTCTTCCGTCAACAACGTGCCATGCTTGATTGTAGCGAACAATTTTTTTGTAACTGTAATTTACATATGCAATTCCTTTAATTTACGTGTCAACAATTGCTATATATTATTTATAAATATATATTATATAAATTATAAATTATAAATTCCAAAACTTTCCTCCTTGAACTGAACTCCGGCGCATTCGGCAATCGACTTGTGTGGACTTCCTGTAAACACGGACCTCCCGTTAATGCTTGTTAAACTGTCTTTTTAAATAAACTCCGGGTTTGCAAACTAAGTTGTTTGTGCTTCGTTGTATGTGTAGGGACCCTAGTCATGCTACTGCAGAGGTTTGGTGCTATTTAGTGGTTCAAAAATGCGGATTTAGAAGCGAAACACTATGCCCCAAGTCAACAACATGGACGCCAAACATTGCGCCCGGCAAACTATAATACTCGATTTTCAATGAAAAAGGTATCTGGGAGGCTTATTTGATGGGTTTTAATGCCAAAACAAAGATCCTGGGTTCAATTTGCGCCGGAATTACACTTTAAATAGCCCGCTTCTCCACTCATTCTGGGCTCTCCCAGCCCTGGAGCTCCTGCACGAAGGAGGGGACCGTTGATTCCTCCCAGGTTTTACGTTATTTGTGTTTTGAGAGACTTTGTTATGTTCTGGATTAAACATGCCTTTTTTGTCTTTTCCCCTCAAAGTTGTGTTCTGTTTGGGAGGAGGTGGTTCGCTCACTGTGCCGGGTTGCCACAGTGTGTATATTTGTGTGTTTATCCATGTGTACATTATGTTCCCTTATGTGTACATATGTATACTTATGTGTAGGTATATCCATGTATGATTGTGAATGTTTGAACTAGTTATATGATACAGCAGTTTATTTTTGACCACTTTGTGAGCTCAGTTTTTCTAGTCTGTTGTTTACACAGATGTCCCTATTTAGGTTGTGTGCGATGTGTGTTCATTGGACAATTCTGAAGTTGTATATCTTAAGTATTACAAGTATTGCATAACTCATCATGTTTATCATTTTGATGTATAATATGTGTATTTCATGTTAAAAAAAAAAAAAAAAAAAAAAAAAAAGGAAAGGTACGAGGAAGAAGTATGCTACTAGCCTTCCTTGCAGGTTTGCAAGTAATACGAAGTATGCAAGAGAACATTAATGCCGCCCTACTCGCAGCAATGCAAGCAATTAACATGAAGTAGGCCTACCTGTATTTACCAATCATCAAGTTAGTTAAGGTGAATTATAATTTTACTTGAATTTCCCGATTGGGATCATAACAGTCGTCTAGTATCGCATGCCTTATGAAACCGCTTGTGTTTAGATGGCCTTTAGAGGGCGCCAAAGACTAAACGGATGGGGAAATGTTACGGTTTTTAACAATCGTTTGGTTCGTACTGGCGTACTTTATTAACCACAAGACTTGTACGTCTAAGTAGGAATGTCGTTTTAATTGTTATATTTTTAACGGTAATATTACCTCAGCGTGAAGAGGTTTTGGGTTATAATAGTTCAAAAGTGAATAAATAATGACTGAGTAAAGTGTAACAATGTTGGAACGTGAGCCTGGGTGTTCATTTCATCCTCATACAAAATGCTATATTTAATATTTATATTTGTGTTACTCTGTTCATAGTGGCCACATGAATGTGTGTTCATAATCTGACAATGTTTAACACCAAAGTACTTGCAAGAGAGCTTTCAGCACACAAATATATATATTTATATGCATAGATATACTTCCACTAACGCCGTGAGGATTGGTTCCATGGTGCAGCCTGGGAACCACGGACCACAGCAGCACCTCTACAAACGGTTTGGTTGAGAGGCCGGATCTGCTGCATCATTACTAAACACCACATAGCTTCAACCATATTACTCTTTGGTCATTCTAGCAGCTGCCTTTATCCAAAGTGAGGAAGAGTGAATTCAGATACATTATTAAGGAGCAGGTAGGGATATACGCTTCGTGCAGTTTGACATTGGAGGTCAAACCCAGACCCTTTTGCCCAGAACCTAGTCTAGTGATTAGGACTCCATAATCACAGACTATCTTGTATTCTAGCGTCCTATTATTTGTCTACAGAAATTGTTGTTTTCATTTTTTTCTCTATAATTTCAGACATAGCCATGTAGGTTTTTAATGAATCTGAAAATGGATTTTTTTTTATTATGCTTTCCTAGCCTACAGCTGCTCAAGGTGCTTAACAATTTGTGGACCCCATTCAGCCATTCATACAATACACTACTACATACACTACCTGCTCCTTAATACATTCATGTCAACCATCAAGGGAACAGCCAGCTTGTGGTGGAGCAGTCAGGGTTGGGTCAGGGGTCTTGCTCAGGGAGACCTCATCACTGAGCCTGGAGGAGCAGGGGCTTGAACCAGCAACCTTCCAGTCTCCATAGGACCTGCTCTACATCCTGAGCTGCTGGCGCCCTTGAATGAAACTCTTAACCTGAACTCTTCCTGTGCTGCAGCTGGGCTGCTGCCTACAGCACCACCGTCCCAGGGGTTAGAGTTAGGAGTCGGGGCGGGGCTAGGTACAGTGTTACCCCTGATGGGAAAAATGACCAAAGGTCTTCAGATTAGGATGTGATGAAGCAAAGCCAGCAGCAGCAAACAGCAGTAGAAATTATGAATCTATAAAAATATAGAAAACTGTCATTTATCAATATTTACCTTCAGGTCTAAACACTTTATTTTTTAGCAATAATTGATGAATGCTTTTTCATCAAGTAGATTACAATTAAGACCCAGAACAATGTGCAATCTACGATTGAGCTTGGTCTGGCAATAGCCAGGCTAGCATAATTTATGAAAATGCTATTATTTAGACAGCCTTTAGAGGGCGCCATAGACTAAACTGATGGGGAATGTGAAAAGGTAGGCCTAGAACTGTTCTTATTAAACATCCATGGCTACATTCAGCTACACCTTAAAAAATGAATGTTAAGTTTACAGTGTGTAAATGTGTTTAAAGTGAGGGGTACGAATCTGAGGTTTTAGCTCATGTTTTTTTTTTTTTTGTTGCTATGTTCTACATGACCCCTTCTTCTGTTTTGGCATTATGTCAAGTGTGTGTGGTGGCTTTATATCAAAGATCTCTGTAAGGAAATGCCTGTGTTAACGTTGACTTGAGAAACCTGCTTTCTACTTAGGTTTGAGATTAGCAATTAAAAATGTATAATTTCCTGTTGTTAACCTTTTAACCACTTCCACATTTTAAACACAGTGAAAATAATACAACAGGCCTGCTCATCACCATTGTTCATTATGTTATCATTGGGTAATGACATTGAACTGATATTCAATAAATATATTCAACAGAAATAGACAATACAACTTAATGGTTTGAGATCAGAGGCAAAGCATTTCACATGTGGGCTACTTCCTATGCTATTAAGCGCTAGCAAAGGTAAACCATCGTATTTTTGTATCACTGATGAGATGCCATTGCAAACAAATAGGAAATACTATTATTTGCCATCTACACAATTTACTTTACAATATGTTTTGACACTCCATGATTGTACCAAATAATCTCTTGTGTGAAAAAAGAGAAGAGTAATGAGGTTTGAGGTTTGAGGAAGTGAGAGGCCACTCGCTATAAGAAGCCTTGCTCTCCACAATGAGCAGTAGCTTGAGTTATCAGACAGACAAAAATACAGAGAGATAGACGGACAGAAAGGAGGACAGATATGGTCACTCATCAGTCACACAAAGGTAAGGACAAAAATATTGAAAATACAAGATAGTAAAAACGAGTGAAGTAATAAGTGGGTGTTTGTGTTTGATGGTCTTGAAGATATTTATTCAAATGAAAAGGCGCATAGTCCGCTTATCATTACATAACTGATTGTTCTCTCTCACAGATATCCTTCCAATCAATGACATGTGATTAAGTGTTATCAACTTTCTCCTCAGATCATGGAAGAACAGAGTTCAGAGCTGGAGATAGTATCTCTCTATCATGTGATGGGGCTCCGAGTAACTGTTCCAGTATTATCTGGCTGTTCAGTTACAAGAATGGTCGGGCTGAGGCATTATTTGAAAAAGCGAAGTTGTCTGAAGGCAACAAAGAAAGACTACATGTTACAAAGGAGTGTTCTCTGGAGGTGAAGACTCTGAGAGAGGAAGATGAAGGTCGCTACACCTGCAGATCCTTTCCATCAGCACGAGAAGAGTTTGATCATGCAACGCATCAACTAGAGCTAATGAGTGAGTATTTATATTCTTATGTACTAACCTTGATTTGGGGTTAAAACTCTTCCATGCGAACGATATGACCTGTGTGGTGTTTCAATTATTAATGTTTGAATATAGGGTCCTCTGATTGAGTTTTGAGAATCTTGTGTGACTATGAGATTAACTTTTATCAGTTTAAATAGATGTCGTTTTTACTTTCAACATTTTCTTACATTATTTTATTTCAAAAGTTGTTATAGTCTTCAAGTCTCATGGTCCTCAGTTATTCATCAGTCACATATCTGGCCCACAGACACACCACCAGGACAAAACCTTTCACCCTGTTATAAAAGGGCGGGTTTAGTTGTTGAAAAAGAGTGATTAGGATAGTTTCTAAAACCATATTTCTCTTTTCGTTCGCATTGGATATATCAGATATATTACTGTGGACATTTTCTTGCATTATTTTATTCCTTAAATTGTAATATATGTATGTTTAGTAATTCCATGTTGGTCTTTGATCTGTCTTTGCTTTTAATCCACATGGAGCAGCAAGCACAAGCAGACCAACCACAACCAAAGTGAAAGGTATTTTACCTCTTATCTTGTGGAGCCATCAACACCAACCACACACACGCTGAACGGTATTCTATCTCTATCATGAGGAGCCGTGTTTCAAAATGGTGTCTTTATCTACCATGTAACTCTCAGAACTTGGTGGCTGAATCAATGAATGCATGACAGCATTAGGAACATGATCATCTCTGACATTATCACCACCAAAGTATGATGAGAACATCCCAAAATCTGCACTTATAACTATAAACACATCTTATTTTTTGTTGTTTTGTTTTGTGTCTAGTTAAATCAGCAGGACAAAACTCATCCCTTGTCCAAGATGGTTTTTTTAAGCATATTCGTTGGAAAGAGTTATTGTGATGGTTTACTAATTCTATGTTTCTCTTTGTTTTGTCATTGCTTTTGGCACATGGAGTAGCAAACACAACTTGCACAAGCACATCAGAACCAACCACTCCAGCAGTGAAAGGTATTTCAACTCTATCTTGAGGAGCCATGTTTCAAAATGGTGTCTAAATCTATCACGTAACTCTGAGGACTTGGAGCATCAAGTAATGTCTATCTAACAATCAGCACAACCAACACTAGGAAACCATCACACTGCCTCTGTTTCACAGAAACACAGAGCTGGCCAGAGATGTACTTTATTAACCACAACAACATGTCTGCAGGGGCATGAGTCAGGCTGGGTACACACTCTGCATCAAGCGATGGCTGAGTTGATAAGTTTTGATATAGTCAAGAGGTTTTGTTTTATCATAGTGAAGCTAGAGACAAAACCAAGGCCATTATGATTAACATGTGACACTACTGACCCAGGTATGTGTTCTCACAATCTGACAATCTCTCACTGCATCAACAACAAAGTTTTCCCACATTCTTCCACATGCAAAAATACTTGCCCTTGCACAAAACCAAATTGAAATTCAGTCAATTCAGTGTGTGTGACCCAACTTAGAGCCACTCACCACAGCAAAGCATATGAGCAAGTGTTGCAACAGAATCTGCGTAAATTCTAAATGAGAGATAACTATATAAATCTCTATTGAGTCACTTTAGCAGATGCTTTAGTCAAGGTGTACAAACAGTGAGTTCAGTCACATGACATTAAGGAGCAGGTAGGGGTTAGAGGCAGGCTGTGGAGTCAGCCAGCACCAGGCCAGCAGCAAGGCCCTCAACACCAACACCTACCAATGGTGAGAAGAACAACATTTCAATATGGTGTTCATTCTTAAACTGTGGTTTAGGTCATGTGAATCATCAACATATGTGTTGTAACGGTCCGACCATCACCAAAGCCAACCCTCTGAAACTATCACACTTCCTACTTCATGTTCACAGGAACACAGAGCTGGCCAATGACGTAGGCCTGCTTCATTAACCACAACCATTGCAGCATGTCTGCAAACTAGTTTGGGTGGGATGTAGCCTGGGAACAAGACGGATCTGAGCTCATGTTTTATCTGCTATTTACCTATGCACAATTTGCATTACGAAAACCACAAGCACATCCCCACCAACCTCACCTACAGCGAAAGGTATTTCATCTCTATCTTGAGGAACTCAAAATGGTGTCTATAACTATATTTACTTACAGTTGGTGCTTTTTGTCTTGTGGTAGGCTGTTATTTTGCTGTAAATAAGTGAAGCAGAGACTGCATTAAAATACATGATTATTGTTTGAATGGTTCTGAAAGATTTTTCTATTGTCGCGAGGTTTTTAGTTATAACGTTATATTTAAATTAGAGGCAAAAGTGAGCTGTATATATTTCAATCTATTGACTCATAGTGGCCATAGGATGTGTGTTAATGATCTGATAATCTATCACAACGTTTTCACAACTTCATCAGCACACAAAATGCTTCCCCAATACGCAGTGACAGAGGTAAATGTCTAGCAGCATGTGAACCGTTTGCCACAGCAACACATCTGCAAATGCAACGGCTGTGAGATATCGAATCTGTATCTTTTCTAAAGGACATGTTTTCACAAAAGTGAAAATGTGGGGTTCAAATTTGGGTTCAAACCCAGAACTTTTTGCCTTGGAGTCAACCTCTATAAAAAGTAGGATAATATTCTGTATTCTATCATCAAATATTGTGCATAGTATGTCCGTTTAACCTTTTGTCATTTTCTATGGTTTCCAACATAAGTCCATATCCACCCTTGCAGGTCCTTAATTCATCTGAGATCCTGCCGACTACGAACGAGAGGAACGTAAACTCTTTGGATCTGGGTTGCAGGTGGACCTGGGTTAATAGCAGGGGTAGCGCTGGGTACAGCGGTCCTGTTGATCGTGGGCCTGGTTCTCCTCATTCGCTGGCACAGAAGGAGAGGTGAGAGGAGACCATTGACACCATCGTGTTGTCACGTTTACATCTGTCTACACACCGTTTATATCACCATGGAAATGTTCACTGTGGCTTTCTCTTCACAGGAAACAAGAGGCCAAAGGACCCCACAACCATTGTGAGTTTAAAAGACAAAACTTAAACTATTTGGTTGAATAAGAAATAGCATTAAAGCCATCTAGCTCAATGTTTGTAGGTGGACGTTCCGTGGTTATAATGCTACACAACGTAGCATTATAACTCAAGGTGGCCACAGGCATGAGTGTTAATATTCTGACTATCGCTGACAGCGAGATACAAAAATAAAAATGACTTCCCCTAACTCTTTGACATATGAAGGTCTGCAGCGTAGGAAACGCTGACCAAACAACATATCTGCAGATGCAACAGCTATGTTGAGATGAAGAATCTGAATAATGGACATGAAATACTTTTCAGTAATTTAAACAGCTGTTTCAATCCAAATCGACTAATATAATGAAGGGGTAGGCAGGGATATTGGCATCTTGTAGTTAGACATTGGGGTTAAAATCCAGAAGCTTTTGGCTTGAGTCACTATAATCAATAGACTATCTTGCAGGCCTACTCTATCATCCTATTTATATACAAAGTTAAGTCTGTTATAACAAAATAATAATTCTAACAAGTAGCATTATTACAACAATACAGTTTACAACAGCATCATTACTGCATTATAGCGTCAGTTATAACCAGTAGGTTGTGTAAACCAGGGTTTTCAGCCTCTGGGTCCCCACTTAGGTTTGTGGGAGATGACTTATTGTTAATACATTTCTTTGAATAAAATCTTAAAAGTACACACCATACCTAACCATGATCCAACTACTACAAGGTTGAACTTGGGAAAGTTCCCTGGGTCTTCAATATCATGAACAGATGTTGATTGGGATAAACAATTAGCAGATGCACAAAATATGTTGGGGTCACAAAATGGACCCCACCACTGGTGACTCCAGCTGATGAGTAACTGGGTTCCTGTACTGGGTGCAGGGTCTGAACTCTATCAGGGACACCCCACCAGTCATAGGAGGCCTTCATGACGAGGTGAGACTTATTCATCCTTTCATCACATACACACACACACACACGCACGCACGCACGCACACGTCCTGCCTCAATTGATCCATTTCCAGTAATTGAATTGAGCATTCAATTACTGACAAAATCGATGGAACATGATTCTAATGCGTCTAACTCCACAACTCCTGACCGTGTCACAGCATCTCAGCGTGGACGGAGATCAGGGCGGAGGTCCAACATACGCCTCTATTGTCCTGCCTGAGGGACAGAGGAGCGTGGCTACAGCACAGGTAGACTGTCTCCTGGTGGAAGAATACCACAAGAAGTCAATAATAATAACAGTATTGAATGTCGCAGCGTACATGTTGTCGTGATATATCATGTCAAGGCTCTTGCACCACCTGGCTCTCGTACCTCGTCACAGCAGCATCAAAGCACAGAGCATCATGTCCACACCATGGAATGCATCATATCACAACAATCCATATCACAGTTATTCCATGTCATGGTATATCCCCTGCTTGAGCTGCTCCCCCCGCGACCCGACCCCGGATAAGCGGATGACGATGATGAGGATGAGGTATACTGTGTCACGACATTCTGTTTCACGTCCGTCACGCTATAGGTTGAGGACGATTCCAGCGATGCAGTAACCTACGCCTCAGTGAGGGCCTCTCCCAGATGTGGAGAGAAGGCTGGTGATGTGGACGTACAACAAACGGGCATAATAACAAAACGTCTTTAGATGAGTACGGGATGAAACAAAGCCAGCAGCAGCAGCCAGCAGTAGAAATTATGAATATATAAAAAGATAAAAAACTGTTATTGTCAATAATCCATATTTACCTTCAGGTGTAAACACATTTTTTGATCAATAATTGCTGAATGCTCTTTCACAGGAGGGTAATCAGAGGAAACAGTGATTCACAATTAATTACCGGTAACTACAAATTACCAAAGTTTATTAAAGTTATTCATAAATTGCAAATATTTCCCGTCTGGTTTCCATGAAGGAGGCTACTAGCTCATATCTTATGAAATTGCTAGTATTTAGACAGCCTTTAGAGGGCGCCATAAACTAAACTGATGATGGGAATGTAAAAAAGTCGGCCTAGAACTGTTCTTAAACATCCCTGGCTACAGTGAGACCGTATTAAAAGGAATGTTAAGTTTATGTGTAAATGTGTTTAAAGTGAGGGGTGCGAATCTGATGTTTTAGCTCATGCTTTTTTATATTTAAGTTGCTTGACACCTTTTTCTGTTTTGGCATTATGTCGAGTGAGTATATATGAGTGTATTTGGTGAGCTTTATATTAAATATCTCTGTAAGGTAACGCCCGTGTTAACGTTGACTTGAGAAACCTGATTTCTTCTTAGGTTTGAGATGAGCGATTAAAAATACATAATTTCCTGTTGTTTACCTGTTTACCACTTCCACATTTTAACACAATGAAAATAATATAATAGGCCTGCTCCTCACCATTTTGCATAATGTTCATGTTGTACAATCATTTGGTGATGATATTGAACTGTTCATTCAATAAAAATAGACGATAATTACCACCCAATAGTTTGAGATCAGAGGAAAAGCGTTTCACATGTAGGCTACTTCTTATGCCATTAAGCGCTAGCAAAGGTAAACCATCGTATTTTTCTATCACTGATTACACGTTATTACAAACAAATAGGAAAAGTTATTATATAGCCAAATAAGTCCATCTTCACAATTTACTGATATGTTTTTACAGTCCATGTCTGTACCAGGTAATCTCTCATGTGAAAAAAGAGGAGAGTAAAGTGTTGAGGTTTGAGGAAGTGAGAGTTCAAAGTTCAAAGTACTTTATTTGTCATTGCCATAAAGACAACGAGACAGTAGAGGCAACCAGACTTACACAGCTAAATAATAATAAATAACAATTAATAAATAGATTCATAAATATCATACATAAAATAATAATAAAAGCAATATATCTCCATATCTCCATATTAAGGTGCATCAAGTCTTAGAGTGCAGTCCATGGGGGGCAGGGAGGGCTGGGCCGGGGCGGGGGGAGATGAAGGGGGGTGGGGGGTGGGGTGGAGAGAACACTCGCTATAAGAAGCCTTGCTCTCCACAGTGAGCAGTAGTTTGAGCTATCAGACAGGCAGATAGACAGACATACATGCAGATAGACAGATATGGTTGCTTCTCCGTCATACAAAGGTAAGGACTTTAAATAAACAAGATAATAAAAACCAGCAAAGTAATCAGTGGGTGTTTGTGTTGGATGGCCTTAAAGTTATTTATTCAAATCAAAAGGTGTATAGTTTGCTAAACATTACATAACTGAATGTTCTCTCTCACAGATATCTTTCCAATCAATGACAAATGTAACAAAGTAACTTTCTCCTCAGATCATGGAAGAACAGAGTTCAGAGCTGGAGGTAGTGTCTCTCTATCATGCGGGGCTCAGAGTGACTGTTCCAGTATTACCTGGCTGTTCATGTACAACAATGGAGCGTCTGTAGAATTGGTTGTAGGAGGGAAGGTTAAGTCTGAAGACAACAAAGAAAGACTACGGGCCCTATTTTAACGGTCTGAAACGCAAGTGGAAAGCGCAAAGCGTGTCAAAAGGGTTGGTCTGAAGCAGCCTAATTACCCGGAGGTGTGGTTTGGGCGTAACGTCCAACAAACCAATGAGAGTGCCAGCTCCCATCCCCTTTAAGAGCCATGACCGCATTTGAATCGGACGAGTTGATATTTTGACAGCGCGTCTGCAGTCTCCGATGAGACAGATGCACATGAATTTCAAACTGCAAATGGCTCAGTTTATTGCCAAATAATATGGCCTAATTCACACATGGAATAAGGGGTTTTCTTCCACAACTTCAGAAATACTGAGTCCTCAAATAAATTTCGCCAAAGAAAACGTAAATAATATAACATATGATATGCGGTAACTGATCTATTTAATGAAATACGCAATACATTATAAACGTTGTTTCTTATCAGTATTGTATGCTATCCTAATATGCATGTGTCTCCGCGGTAATAGACATTGCCATTGATTGTATTATGCGTTACGTGTTTAGTTTGCGTGTGTTTAAACAGAGCACACACGCGCGCCCGCATTCATTCATTCTTTTTAACACTCACTCGCGGTAAAACAATGTTTTTCACGATCAAATACTCATCAATCCTAAAAGTTATGGGCATGTAGGCCTATACGATGTCTGTGTCAAGAAAATATGTGTTTGCTGTACGGTGTTTGCAGATGCATTGATTTAAAAGTACAACTTATTACCGCTGCATCAGCTGTTCTTTCCCAAATAATTTACCAAGAATGTGCGGCTAGGTAGATGAGAGAAGCAAAGTGTATGCGCGAGGTGCACAAGCAATCCGTATGCATCGCATGCGCATGTAGGCTATGCATCCGCCCTTAAAATAGCATCTGAACAACGCGCCACTGACTTTAAACCAGGTATTTCCTGGTCAGTAGCGCAATGGTATTCAGCAACGGCAAAATAGCGTTTGCGCCAGAACACGCCTCCTCCTTCCGCCGAACCGCCCCTTGGGGCGCATGATCAATCCCTAATTTACCGGCGAGTGGCGCTGGTGGGAAAAGAACGCTCTGCGCCAGTTGTAAACTAGCAACGACACATGCGCCAGTGACTAAGTCACTTGCGCCGGATGCAAGATAGGGCCCTACATGTTACAAAGGAGTGTTCTCTGGAGGTAAAGAAGTTTAGTAAGGAAGATGAAGGTGTTTACGTCTGCAGAGAGTACCCATCATCAGGAGGAGCCGTAGATCATACACAGCATGAAGTAAAACTAATAAGTGAGTATTTATAGTTTTATGTACTCTCCTAAATTAACCCTTTTGGGTTAAAACACTTTGGGAAAAATATGACGTGTGTAGTGTTTCAATATTTCATATTTGAATATAGTTTCATGGATCCTCTTATTGAGATTTGAAAATCCTGTGAGACAACGAGATTAACTTAACAGTTTAAATAGATGTCTTTATTACTGTAGACATTTTATTCGTTTCATTTTTATAGTCTTCAAGACTAGTCTTCAGTTATTCATCAGTAAAATATTTGGCCTACAGACACACCAGTTGTGTGTAGTTGTAAAGATTGATTGAGATAGTTTCTAATACCGTATATCTCTTTTCTTTTCCATTGAATATATCAGATATGACTGTAGACAATTTATTACATTATTTTATTCCTAAAAATCTCATGTATGAATGTTTAGTAATTTCATGTTGGTCTTTGTTCTGTCTTTGCTTTTAATCCACATGGAGCAGCAAGCACAAACAGACCAACCACAACCAAAGTGAAAGGTATTTTATCTCTTATCTTGTGGAGCCATGTTTCTAAACGGTGTCTTTATCCATCATGTAACTCTGAGGACTTGGTAGTGGAGGTACGAGTGGCCTACCACGAGGAACCTGTAACATCTCTGACATCTCCACTAAAGTATGATGAAACAATCGCACATTCTTCCGTTATAACTGTAAACCTTGATAAAACTCAACGCTTGTCTAAAATGATATTTTAAAGCATATTTGTTATAAGGTGTGAGTAATGTTCCTGTTTTCCATTGATTTTAATCCACAAGGAGCAGCCAGCAGCAGCCCAGCAGCAAGGCCCTCAACATCAACACCAACCACACACACACTGAACGGTATTCTATCACTGTCATGGTTTAAAATGGTGTGTTTCTATCTATCCCTGTTACTCTGTGGACTTGTAGCATCAAGTTATGTCTTCTAACTATCTAACTTCACCACAACCAACACTAGCAACCCATCACACTTCCTACTTCTGTTTCACAGAAACACAGAGCTGGTCAGAGATGTACTTTATTAACCACAACAACATGTCTGCAGGGGCATGAGTCAGGCTGGGTACACACTCTGCATCAAGTGATGGCAGAGTTGATAAGTGTTTTGATATAGTTAAGAGGTTTTGAGTTATCATACTTAAGCCAGAGACAAAACCAAATTCATTAACATGTGACACTACGGACCTGGGTATGTGTTCTAACAATCTCTCACTGCATCACCAACAAAAGTTTTCCCACGTTCTTCTTCATGCAAAAATACTTTCCCTTGCACAAAACCAAATTGCAATTCTGTCTGTGTGACCTGACTTAGAGCCACTAACAACAGCAAAGCATATGAGCAAGTGTTGCAACAGAATCTGGATAATTTCTAAATGAGAGTTAACTAAATCTCTATTGAGTCACTTTAGCAGATGCTTTAGTCACGGTGTATAAACAGTGAGTTCAGTCACATGTCACTAAGGAGCAGGTAGGGGTTAGGGGCAGCTCGCTCAAGGACTCCATGACAGTCAGGCTGTGTAGTGTGGACATTGGGGTTGGAACCCTGATGTAAATTATTTTAGTCTATGTTATTTCTGATGACATATGTCAAGCTAACAACAGTTATGGTTTCTTCACCACATAATGGACAACACCATATAAGGTTTTAATGATTTTATAGATAAGTTAAAGACTACAAACATGGCCACTTTTCCGTTTAAGCCCAGACAGACCAAAGGTTTACCTGGGTCAGTTAGAACATGTAGGCGTGGCTTATTTACCGCTCCGCCCACTCCCAATATAACTGTTTATTTACCTGTGTTCGTGAGATGCTTCATGAACCACCTCCAGAACACAAGCCTGTTTACCTTGTGCCTCTGTTAGAATAAACCACGTGTTGAACATTTACCACTCTCCTAGTCATACCTAGCACGAGACGACCATACCACTAAGGATCTAAATAGGTTTTCCTCAATAACCCACAACCAATCTATCTGGGAGTCAAACACCTCAACAAGTAGCTGACGACTTGTTCCATGTTTCTCTTTGTTCTGTCGTTGATGTTTAATCCACAAGGAGCCGCCAGCAGCAGCCCAACATCAAGGCCCCCAACAACACCAACACCACGTACACCCAACGGTGTTTCAGCTCTATCTTGCGTTGTGTTTCAAAATGACGTTCTTTCTTAATCTGTGGATTTAGCCATCACACTTCCTACTTCAAGTTCACAGGAACACAGACCTGGCCAGTGACGTAGGCCTGCTTCATTAACCTCTACCATTGCAGCATGTCTGCAAACTAGTTTGGGTGGGATGTAGCCTGGGAACAAGACGAGTCTGAGCTCATGTTTTATTTGCTATTCACATATGCACAATTTGCATTAGCGAAAATCACAAGCACATCCCAACCAACCTCACCTACAGTGAAAGGTGTTTCATCTCTATCTTGAGGAGCCATGTATCAAAATGGTTTCTTTATCCATCATGTAACTCTGAGGACTTGGTAGTGGAGGTCAGTCAATTGGGTCACTGCCAGTTAGTGCTGCTATTTGTCTTAAGGTAGGCTATTATTTTGCTGTTAAAAATAAGTGAGGCTGAATCTGAATTAAAATACATGATTATTGTTTCAATGGTTATGAAATATTTTCCTATAGTAAGGAGGTTTTTAGTTATTAGGCTATAGTTCAATTAGAAACCAAAGTGAGCTGTATATATTTACATCTATTGACTCATAGTGGCCATAGGATGCGTGTTAATGATCTGATACTCTAACAACGTTTTCACAACTTCATCAGCACACAAAATGCTTCCCCGTACGCTGTGACAGATGAATGTCTTGCCGCATGTGAACCGATGGCACAGCAACACGTCTGCAAATGAAATGGCTGTGAGATATCGCATCTGCATCTTTTCTAAAGGACATGAACATACACATTTTCAGTTCTGAACACATTTTCACAAAAGTTAAAATGTGTTCCGAACTGAAAATGTGCTCGACAAACTGGGGTTCAAACCCAGAACCTTTTGGCTAGGAGTCAACCTCTAAAACTAGGATCATATTCTGTGTTCTTTCATCAAATCGTTTCTATAGTGTGTCGGTTTTAACATTTAGTCATTTTGAATAGCAGACCATGGCCAGATATGTACACCTCAGGTAGACCATCCTACCCTCTTTCATCCTAATATTTATGTATAAAGTCTGTTTAATGTTCTGTGGTTCCAGACATAACCCCATGTTGGTTGTTATAATGGTAAATGGCCTCCATCACCCTCTGTAACCACTCAAGGCGTTGTACCATCAGCTCATGGAGGTCGGTGTGATCTCTTGCAGCTCCTACAGCGGGGGTCCTGCTGCGGGTCCTGGTGCTGCTGGGCTTCTCCGTCCTGACCCTGGTGGTTCTGCTCCGCCTCATTGGCTGGTGGAGAACCAGAGGTGAGTGAGTGAGTGAGTGAGTGAGAGCTAAATTTGTCTTGAAGATGTGGCAACCCGGCTTGGTGAGTGAGCCGCCTCCTTCCAATCAGCACGCGACCTGGAGCTTACTTAAAGCCAAAATGGCACTTTTATTCAAACATAAATTATTTATCTATCAAAGCAAACAAAACTCAGCTTTGGAGGAATTCACAGTCTTCTTCCTCCGGGTGGAATCACGTCACCCACGAGACTGGTCTCACCGCACACGCGAACCAGGAGAGTCCTGAATGAGTGTGGAAGCATGCTTTTTAAAGCATGCTTCCACCACACGCTCCTCAGGTGCTCCGCATTTCAATGATTGGCACCAATGTTCTTACTGGCGCCATCTGTTGAGAATCGGTGGTACACCACCTCCACAACCTGCCCCCTTGGCCTCCAGGGGCGCTGTGCCAGAGAGGGGTTGCCACAAAGAGTTTTTATTTAGTGAACAACATTAAACAAAACAGCAGCACCTATTTCTGTGTTGTGCCGTTTTCCTTGTCCTCCAGAAGGCAGTCTAGTCCTTGGGGTGAGGGGGTGTCTTATATAGTGTGGGTCTCTGAAGGCCTTTGGGACTGTAACTGAGTTAAGGCCTTTACTAATAGTCTTTAATTAACTTGACTTGTGGTCACGTCTCCATCTACACACCTGTTTTTATCGCCATGGAGAAACTGACTGTGGCTTTCTCTCCACCAGGTAACAGGGCGGCAACAGAAGAGTGCATTGTGAGTTAAAGACCAAAGAGGATGAATTACAGTAACAGGTTGTGTTCGTGGCCAGTTTGACTTGTTCTCTATTTACTGTGTTGCTAAGCAGGTCAATGTTAGCAGAGGCTACTTCCATTTTAACAACATATTAGTAATAATAACATTTAAAATGTTGCAGTAAAGGAGGGTGGGGTGTTTAATGAGGCTTAGCAATATAAAAGGAAGAGACTACTGCTGATTTGTGATTATCGAGCAGCTCTAGCAGTCTACAATGCACTTTGTTGAGTTGTTGTTTAGGGATTTAGAAAACCCTTTGAAATGTGATACATTACTCTTTAAACTACCACTTAAGAATGATCTCCATCTGATTGGCTACTCTGAACTCTGTCTAGTCTATTTTTAAGCTGTAGGTGCCGTAGCACAGTTTCCTGTAGCAGCTCTAATGTTGGATGCATTGCAGTGATAGTTGTAGAGGGTCGGTCCCTTTGGAGGGCGGTGGCTGCTAGAGGGATGTGAGCAGCAGTAACTGATGACTGTGTTGGTGCAGGGTCTGAACTCTGGAAATACGTTGTATGTGTGTGTGTGTGTGTGTGTGTGTGTGTGTGTGTGTGTGTGTGTGTGTGTGTGTGTGTGTGTGTGTGTTGAATGGGTGAAGGAGTCTCACCTGGTCACTGGCCCCTGGGCCGAGGCGTTCTCTGGCTGGCGGGGCGTCGCTGGCAGAGTTCAGACCCTGTATGCATTTCCTGGTGCATAATGTGACGCTTCAGAACCTAAAATCCCGTTTCTCCCCGTTGATACGACAACACATAACCGGCGTTTTCAGAAATCTCCACTTTGGCCGGAGTTTTTAGAAATGATCGTTTTCTGTGATAAGCACCCCCAGCACCCCTACTTCCCGCGGTACTGGTCAAGTCTGTCCCATTTCGAAGGCTCCTCAAATGCGGCCGACAAATGCAGCCTTCTTTTCCCCGTTTTCCCTGGTTCCCTGGTTCCTTCATGGCCCAACGTATCCCAAAATTTATTGCGAGTTGGATTTTTTCAGAAATGGCGTCGGTGAGAGCGGAAGCGGCAGTTGCAGCAAATTACATATTTAATGACAATACTAGGCCATGTAAAAATATTTTTTTCTTTTAAAATAAAGTTGAGACTATTATAAATTTGTAACTTTATTATCAAAGTTCAATGACATTACCATGAGCCATATAACGTTAAAGGGACTCTTACCTTTGTTGCATTTTTACACTTTTTTTGGATAAGGTTAAATTGGTATTAATAAGGTAATAACACTCTAATATGCAAGACAGACCCACCAGGAGTAAAAACAAACAATTATTTTACTCTTATAATATTTAGTGAAAACTTCAACCAATAAAATTCTTCGGACCGAATGACCTTATTGGCCGACAGACCTGTCTGTTTGCTGCATGGATATATAAGGTTTTCCGTCTGCTTCTTGTGGCGCATTCGGGCCCGCGTCATCAAGGCGCGTCCTCAACTAGAGGGTTTGTTTTGATTCCACGGCAGACAGTAGCAAGTAGCGACCGTAGCGACTGACGATGGCAGACCAAAGTGGTCCACGGCGTACTGAAACTGCACCATTCAGTCCGATTAGGGGACCCGTTTCGGACTCAGACGCGAAGTTGTCCCGCTACTCTGGAGCTCCAGGAAGACCTCCAGACCGTTGGCAACCAACCGCCACACTCAGTCCGATTACGGGACCCATTTCGGACTCAGACGCGACGTTGTCCCGCTACTCTGGAGCTCCAGGAAGACCTCCAGACCGTTGGCAACCAACCGCCACACTCAGTCCGATTACGGGACCCATTTCGGGCTCAGACGCGACGTTGTCCCGCTAATCTGGAGCTCCAGGATGGTAGATATTATGACCCCTGGGAGTCTAAACATAACCCATGGGAGTCTAAACATAACCCATGGGAGTCTAGAACTTTTGTACTGTAGCGACCCTGGGACAGTTGAATACTTTGTGTGTTATGTGTTACATTATATTTCGTTGTCCGTTATGCCAGTTGTTCTGTGTGCATGTATTGTAATTTTCTTCTTGTCAATCAGCGTGGGGGCGAATCATTAGGTCAGCTGGGGGAGGGCCTTGGAAGAACAGGAGGGTGGGGGCCTGCACGCGAGTGAGACCGTGTTGGGGGTTGCCGGGGTAACCGGGGTTTGTTTTGTGTAGGTTTTCTGCCGTTGGTTATAATGTTACGGGTTTCAGTGACCTGGTTTTGGTTCATTAAAACTACCTTCAACTACTAATGACTCGACATCATGTCACCGGCGAGGTCGTTACAGTACTCTAAAAAATAACGCTTAGTTTTGTACTCTAAAAAATAACGCTTAGGGGGTGGGGCATTGGAGGAAGGTGGGATGATTTGAATGTGCTGTAATTCTCAAATGCAACAAAGGTGAGAGTCCCTTTAAACTAATTAACGTTATATTTTATATAATTATTATATAACGGCTCCATATTTCTCCTCCTCCGTCCGGTTTGAACCGCAGCTTGGTTGATAGGTGCGGTGCGTCGTAACGCAAGGTAAAGGGTGTTGTTAATGGCTTGTTATGCAAACTTGAAATGCTCCGTAGGCCAGACCGTCTCATTTAAAAACGTTCGTTCGGCCTTTGAACTGTTTTCAAATGTCAAACTAATTCTATTTCAGACAGGCAGTCCTCACCCATGGCATATGGGATCAAGTGAGGGTTGACCAGGGGAAGGAGTTTTACATGTGCCTGTTACTGTACATGTGCTCAATTACCAATTGGTATCTGTCTCCTATCCTAAAACTTTTAATTTTCATTAAATGATTTTACAACTTATTAGACTGTCTGAATGTACAGTAATTAAAAAGGGGCTAATAAGTTTTATATTATCTATTTTTTTGAAATAATTGTGAGCAATTTGGTTAAACAAATACATTTAATCTCAAACTCACTGGGTCATGTAGAAATGTGGGTCTGGGGGGGGGACGTGCAACATCTGGCCTGCAGGGGGAGGTAGAGGACGGTTGGGAAAACACTGGATCGGCTGGGGAGATTGGCCCTCTAATGGAGGTGGGCCAGGTCGTCCGCGTCACCGGTGCCCGTCTCCTCCCCACGGTCCCGGCGAGGCGTACCGTATCCCGGTGAGGATACAGCGGGGTACGCACCAGGCGCTGTTGGACTCAGGCTGCATGCAGACCATGATCCACCAGTGTCTGGTGCGATCCGAGGCATTGGTGGAGGCGTCGAGCGTTTTGGTGAGGTGTATACACAGGGATGTGTATACACGAGTATTCTTTGGTCCCTATCGAAATTCGTTGTGGGGGGAAAAAGCATAGTGTTAAGGCGGTGGTTAGTTCGAGCCTCACGCATCTCCTGATTCTTGGGTTGGATTGGGCGGGGTTTCCACAGGCTGTTAGGGGGACTATGGGGGTGCGGACACGACCGGTAGGGACATGTAAGTCGTGTGCCGTGTTCTGCGCCGAGGCGGGGGCGGCCGACGCTGCTCAGGGATCGGGGGAGACGGGGGATCCCCAACCCGAGGTCCCAGCGCAGAGGTTCCCACCGGTGGAGATTTCCCCCTCGAGCAGTCTCGTGACGCCACACTGAGCTCAGCCTACGACCAGGTGCGAGCTATTGATGGGAGTAAGGTCCGGCCAGACGCAGCGCTGACTTACCCACACTTTATAGTGGTAGGGATAGGCTTTATCGGGTGAGGTTGTCACCCAGTTGCTGGTACCCAGGCCGCCGGGAAATGGTTTTCCAGGCGGCGCATTATAACCCAATGGCGGGCGATTTAGGGTACGAAAAAACACTTAACCGGATAATGGCCCGGTTCTATTGGCCGGGGATTCGGGTGGAGGTGCGCAGGTGGTGCGCATCCTGCCCCGAGTGCCAATTGGTGAATCCTTCCCCAGGGCTCCCTTACGGCCCCTTCCCCTGGTGGAAGCCCCTTTCGATCGCATCGGCATGGACATTATCGGGCCATTAGAACGTTCCGCACATGGGTATCGATTTGTGTTAGTCCTGATCGACTACGCCACCTTGTACCCGGAAGCAATTCTGTTGCGCAACATCTCCGCGAAGAGTGTTGCACAGGGGTTGTTTCATGTCATATCGCTGGTGGGAATCCCGAAGGAGATTCTCACTGACCAGGGCACCAATTTCATGTCACGCACAATTAGGGAACTTTACGGGTTGTTGAAGGTCAAGGCCATTCGCACAAGCATCTATCAGCCAGCCACGGGCGGCTTGTGTGAGAGGTTAAACCGGACGTTAAAGTCCATGATCCGTAAATTCGTACACGAGGATGCTCGGAATTGGCAACAATGGCTAGACCCTCTGTTGTTTTGCAGTGCGGGAAGGCTTCCACAGGGTTTTCCCCATTTGAGTTGCTTTATGGGCGAAAGCCCAGGGGCGTCCTGGACCTCATTAAAGAAAACTGGGAGGAGGGGTCCAGCGAAAGCAAGAACGAAATCCAGTACGTCATGGACATGCGTGCAAAGCTTCACTCACTAGGGGTATGGTCACGTGAGCACTTGCACCGAGCCCAGGAGAGTCAGAGACGCCTGTACGACAGAGGGACTAGATTACGTGATCTCACCCCGGGGGATAAGGTCCTTGTACTATTGCCCACCTCTAGCACCAAATTACTCGCAAAGTTGCAAGGGCCCTTTGTGGTCACACGGCGGTTCGGGGACGTGGATTACGAGGTAGCGCGTTCGGACAGGGGCGAAAACAAGCAGGTGTACCACATCAACCTCCTAAAGAGGTAGAACGATGCGGTCCCTGTCGCATTTGCGTCAACGTTACCGGAGAGGGAAGAGCTCGGGCCGTACGTCCCTAACCCAGGCCCCACACCCCCGGTCGGTCAGGGCGAAGGTCTCTCAGGGAGTCAGGCGCGGGACGTTGCCGGTCTGCAACTCCGGTTCGCCGACGTGTTTTCGCCCCTGCCCGGTCGCACCCCACTAATTACTCACAACATCGAGACGCAGCCTGGGTTAACGGTGCGGACACGCCCCTACAGGCTGCCCGGCCACAAACAAGACGTGGTACGGCACGAATTGGCAACCATTTTGGAGTTGGGCGTGGTCGAGGAGTCTCACAATGACTGGTGCAGTCCCGTCGTGCTTGTGGGGAAGCCGGACGGGTCTGTCCGGTTCTGTGTAGACTTTCGTAGAGTGAATGCGGTGTCGAAGTGTCGGTTCGGTGCGGCTTGGTGGAGTGGTGAAGGTGCAGTTTGGCGCAGCTCAGTTGCGGCTTGCCTTTCCACCGCCGACAGTACCCTTATGGGGGGGGGGGGGGGGGGTTAGACCGGATCTCGATAGCCGCGGCAGCTACGTTAGCATTGTGACCTCATAGCAGCCCGACACAGTGTAGCCCGCTGAACGTGCACAATGACAATGAACATAGATCAACAATGTAGGTCGAAAAAATGTCGCACAAACTTTTGTGGGACATCTTCAATAAACGAAGCTTTTGCAGTTGTCCAGAAATACCTTGTGGTTAATGTGTTGATTATCCCCCTGTCTCACGGAAGTGCTATTCTCGACCAATCAACGGCGTGTGTAGCTCGAATTTGCCGGTGTGGGTACCAGATTGACTCGGCTGCCAGATCGACTCGGGGTCCTAGGCTTACAGATGACGTATCGACACAAGACAACGGACAAAACCCGGAAGGGTTGTTTATAAATGGGGCTCAATCATGGACATAAAAAGATGGCTCAATCCGTTTTGGTTTTGAATTCATTGAACGCAGCCCGTTCTTTCGCCCAAACAAAGCCATTGGAAACACGTCTAAAAGCACTGATGAATGCATATGTAACCCAGTTCCTGTTCGGGACTCTTATTCTGAAGGAGGAGAACGGAAGTGTCTGCGGTGGGTCGCTGTTTGTGTTGGGAGCACTGGAAATAAAGTGGATCGCCCCGTTCAGTGGATGGAGTTACCAATTCTTCTCTTATATATTACCAAAGTATAGGCAACAATAAAACGCTTGGTTACACATGTATTTTTGTTTTCACATGTTAAAGTAATTATCCCCTACAAAACTAATTCTATATTGATGAAAGCCCCCCCCCCTTCTAATGTTTATTAGCTCACGTTAGCCATCAATCTAAAGCCACAAATATTATCTGATCAATCTTTGTACATTAGATTATTATTCATAGATTAGAAAACAAAAGGAGATCGTTAATACTTGGGAATAACATGGGAATGATTGAAACACGCATGCGCATTTAAGAGACAGAGTTTACAGGAAGTGCGTCATTATTGTGCATCTAGGACCACGAGTCGATCTGGTACCCACACCGGCACCCTTCAGGTGTCTCAGTTGTTGTTTTTTATTTACATTTACATTTAGGGCATTTAGCAGACGCTTTTATCCAAAGCGACTTACAGTTGTCCCTGAAGATCGCAAATCTAACATTAGTTTGGCATTACATTAATTAATTCGCACGCCAGTTTTTATTTAATTTTATACCGTGTAAATCCATGCACCGAACCGTGACGTCCATACCGATTCAGTTCAATACGAATACATGTATCATTACACCCCTAGTGTGTACTCGGGTGATATCCATCTAGAAAGAATGGTCCATATTGAACCTCACCATGATTGAGAGCATGGTGAATATCCACACCCAAACCAAAACTCCAGGCAGGTTGTCAAACCAACATCTAACCCAGAGTGCCCTCCATTTAAATTAATAAATGTCAGTTAAGTTACTATCTTTTGCTGAATAAGGGAACAAAATGGTGATTTAGCTCATGGCTCACTGATGAAAGCCCATGCAAATGCAATAATGTGAATTTTAAGAACTGGGTTTTGGTGGTTTCCACATGTGTAAGATAATAATTGCAAGGCAAACAATTTCTGTTCCTTCTTTCTTCATTTGTCACGTGAAGTCGTTCCCCATTTGGTAAATTTTTCCATCATTGCCAGTTTTGTTTTCCATCCGTATCAACGGACATATGTTGATGATGTGTCCCCATACAGGAAATAGGTGGAATCAAGATGTTTCTTTATATTTGATTCAAGTATTTGTTTATTTCCTTGTTCTCAAATTCTCAGTTGGTTGGTTTACACTTCATGAAGACCAAACCTTACAGAAAGTGCAAAGCACACCTACTCACTGTCGGTCATTCAGTAGGACAGACAGACAGAAAGACCGACCACACGACAGGCACACACACGCACACGCACACACACACACACACACACACACACACACACACACAGTATGGGCCGATATATTTAAATGCATAAAAATAATACAGATAATAATTACGATATCTCGTATATACCAATCCATATCCACAAGGTAATTTGACACACGTTTATATAAGACATATCCACAGTGTAAGACAAAACCTTAGCATTAATGCATAATGCCTACCATCTAAATAGTATTAGTCATTATATTTAAAACGGGACTACATACTTTAATATACATATATATGAATGAACATATCTCGTATACAGCACCCCACTTTTCCCACAAACTCATTTGACATGTGATACTATACGGATAACTACAGTGTTTCATATCAAAATAATACTCTCATTATAAAATAGGATTTTAAGAGGATTCATGAAAAATTTGTTAGATAAAACGCCACCTTCTGACCCTTTAACATTTACAGACTCTAACGCTCATTCCCTCCCATCTAGGCATGCCCAGTGCCCACACACCCGTCTTGAAAGCAACAACTCACTGCTGGCACATGTGTTCCGCATCACACAGCTGAAACACTATACAACTCTCAGGATTAAGCTCTCTCAGGATAGACCCTCTGGACAGTTGCTGAAAACACATTTAACACTTTATTCATAAATGGTGAAATACATGTGAGACAAAGCCTTTAACGTTAATACATAATGCCTACTATCAAAATAGTAATCGGCCTTGTATGTTTTAAAACTCGTTATAAAATAACTGTTTTTAAGAGGATTCATGAAAAATGTGTTGGATAAAACAGCCTTTTTAACGCTTTAACGTTCACAGATTCTAACGCTCATTCCTTCCCATCTAGGCATGCCCATACACCCCCCACCCACCCCCCCCTCTTGACAACGACTCACAGCAGGCACAGGAGTTCCACACCATGCGCCTAAAACAATACACCACTCATAGGATTACCTCCCTCAGGATAGACCCTCTGGACAGCTCGACCATAAACCATAAACCAAAATCCATAAACAGTGGGACCCCCTCCGAAATGCTGCAAATGACACAGCTGAATCACTTCCACTCATTCCAGGACAACACACACTCGGAGGGAACCCCACGAAATGCTGCAAATTACACGTCTGGAACACACCCCTTATTCTAGGACCACACACACAAAGGGGCGCCCCCACCGGAGCTAATGAGTGACATACACTTGACGGAGCCGTTCCATTAAGACACAACTACATGACAACTTCGGCCCACTATCATACAATAGTGGGTTAAAACTGTTTTTTTAACACTCTGCACACACACACTGCATACACATACACACACACACACTACATACACAAACACGCATACACAGACACACACACATACACACTAACATACACACACACTCATGACTACACATACCCATACACCTGACTACACACACACACACACACACACTCACACTGTTTCACACTCAAAGAGGCCCCACAATTTCCGGTTCTAGACCGGAAACGGAAGTCCTCTCAACTCGCTCATATGGGGGGGTCTTATTTACTACTCATATGGTTTTCGTTCAGACGGATCAACAACACTGGCATTAATAGAATCAATAGAGGAAATCAAAAATGCCATAGCTAACAAACAATATGCAATCAAATTATTTATTGATTTAACAAAAGCATTTGATACTATTAATCATGATACATTAATTCATAAACTGGAAAGGTATGGCATCAGGGGAGTGGTTTGGGGATTGCTCTTCTTTATGTTTGGAAATTGCCTGTGGTGTCCCCCAGGGGTCAGTTTGGGGGCCTAAAGTATTTATTCCATATATCAATGATACATGTTAAAGGGGACATATTATGAAAACAACACTTTTCCTGGGATTTGGCATGCTGTTTTGGGTCTTTGGTGCTCCCACACGCATGCAAACTATGAAAATAGTCTGTACATGATTTTTTGAGTGAGATATGCATCTCTGAAAGTACCCCGCCTACAGTTACCAAACGAGCGAGTCAGTTTCGGCACCCCCTCCTACGTAGGAAGGGGGCACGGTTGAATATTGCCCCCCACTTCCCCACTCCCCTCCAATCAGAGCATAGCTAAGATTTTGTGGACCAGCGGACGAGCAGCTCCGGTGGGGGGAACTCTGCTGCAGCTCAGCTCCGGGAGTACAATCCCTTCCTCTGCCGGACTGCCGCCAGAGCTGCCTGCAGTCCGGAGGAGGAGACATGGAGGAGAAAGGGATTGTACTCCGGGAACTGAGCCGCCGGACTGCCGCCGAGCTACCCCCGCCGGACTTTACAGCTCCCGGAGGACACCCGCCGGAGCAGCTGGAAAGCTTCGGCGGCAGTTCAGCTCCCGGAGTACACCGCCGGAGCTGCCCTTCGGCGGCAGCCAGATGGCTTCGACAGCGGCCGGACTGCCGCCGATGCTTCGGTTGTCCGGCAGCTCCGCTCCCGGAGTACAATCCCTTTCGCCTCCATGTTGCGGTTCATGGACATCAGAGAGTCAAGGCCAAAGTTCCTTTCCCCCAATTCTTCTCAACCATGGCTGAGATATCCCCCACTGCGAGTCTTTACTTGTTGTGAAAGTGCCAGAGACGTTATTTATGATTCATAATATCATCCGAGGCGCACCGCTTTTGGCCTTGATATTAGATATAATGTTATATAAATACCCTATATAATATTATTGTATTATATTATATTATATAGATATAGAGCTCCAGGAGTGCTCAAACCTCAACAATCCCTTCTCCTCCATGCTGTGGTTCAGTCTGACAGCTCATTGGTCAATAGTCAGCAGCTCATTTGCATTAAAGCTACAGACACCAGATACAGCGCATTCTGAAGGGCCTCAAACGGAGGGGAATAGCGGTATGCAAGTTTTCTTTCCTAAAAGCTATTTCCAGCCAACAGCTTCAAAAACATGTTTTCTGGAACTCTAATACTATATTAACTTGTTGTGAAAACGCCATAATATGTCTCCTTTAAGTGTCTAAGATGCTGAAATAAGTCCTTTTCGCTGATGATACAAATATTTTTTGCTCAGGTAGGCCTAATGATTTAAAGCAACTGCAGGATGACATTATGAAGGAAATGATTAAATTAAAAATATGGTTTGATGATAATAAATTATCCTTAAACTTGTCCAAGACAAAATTAATGCTGTTTGGAAATTATAACAAGGTTACAGGGGTACGTATCTCGTCAGTAGTTCACCCGTCAACGCCATCTTGTTTTTAAGACTTGATAAGTAAATTGACGAACACTTGGATTGTTATAATCTAAGACTAAGTGTTAACAGAGTAAAGGCGCACTGATGTCCCTCTTCAGTTCAGTGAAATGGTACTGAACGTACCACCAGAACACACCACCCTGCGTCCTTCTGTTAGGAGGAGCCTAGTAAAAGTCTCCTTGGTGGATTGTAGCAGCTAACCTAGGTGGCATGTAGCAATGATGATGATGATGATAGATAATGATAGTAATTCAACTCAAAAAGTAAAAAGTCTGCTAACCACTACGTAACTTAATGTTCTCTCTCACAGATATTCTTCAAAACAAAAATAAAAGTAACAAATTCATTCTCTCCTCAGAGTATCAGGGAAAAGGGTTGAAACATATTTCAGACCAGGAGAAAGTTTCTCTCCATCATGTGATGGGGCTTGTAATATTCAGATCACGCCAGTAGACTGAATAAGTGTTAATGTTTCACATAAGCTTGCACGTACTGCTTACATCATTACGTTACTATAAGCGCCAACCGGATGTGATGTTTTGTGCGCGAGTTCGGCATGTTCCCCAGCAATAAAGCAACACAATGCGAAGCTCCGCTTGATGATTTATATCACGGGGCTGTTCCAATATTACCTGCTGTTCAGTAAGAAAGGAAACATAGAAGACTACATGTTACGGAGACGTGTTCTCTGGGGGTTAAGAGGTGAGAAAGGAAGATGAAGGTGTTTACACCTACAGACTGGCCCGTCATCATTTCTATCTTGTGGGCTTATGTTTCAAAATTGTGTCTCGATGTTTCCATGTAGCTCTGAGGTCTTGGGTCATGTAGATCATCAAGTTATGCATTGTAACTACAACCACAGTAAGCGCTATGAAACCATCACACTCCTTATCTGTTTCACAGATGTATTACCTATTAGACATATATTACTTCATAGTTAAGAAGCTCGTTATTATAGTTCAATTAGAATCAAAAGTGAGTAAATAGTGACTCTGAGTAAAGTGTGACACTGCTGGAACATGAGCCTGGGTGTTTATTTCATCCTCATGACACAAAATATAATATTTTATATGTATGTCTATTTGTGTTCGTGGTAGTGTTCATAGTGGCCATATGAATGTGTGTTCATAATAGTATAAAAGTTTTTTTAGGAGTCTTTTAGGCACACAAATGTATACTTCTAATGCCGTGACAGAGAGGGTTGGTTCCATGGTGCAGCCTGGAACCACGGACCACAGCAGCACCTCTACAGACGGCTGTGTTGAGAGGCCGGATCTGCTGCATCATTTCTAAACACCACATAGCTTCAACCATATTACTGTTTGGTCATACTAGCAGCTGCCTTTATCCAAAGTGAGGAGGAGTGAATTCAGATACATTATTAAGGAGCAGGTAGGGATATACGCTTCGTGCAGTTTGACATTGGGGGTCAAACCCAGACCCTTTTGCCCAGAACCTAGTCTAGTGGTTAGGACTCCATAATCACAGACTATCTTGTATTCTAGCGTCCTATTAATTATCTATAGAAATTGTTATTTTCATTTTTTCCCTAAGATTTCTTAAAGTAGGTTTCTATCGAATCTGAAACGGTAAATGGATGGTAAATGGGTGGGTGTTCATTTCCTCCTCAGGACACAAAATATAAAATTGTAAAGGAAATATTTGGTGCTTTCCTAACCTACTGCTGCTCAAGGGGGCAATAATTAGGGGACCACATTCAGCCATTCATACATTCATGTCAACCATCAAGGGAACAGCCAGCTTGTGGTGGAGCAGTTAGGGTTGGGTCAGGGGTCTTGCTCAGGGAGACCTCATCACTGAGCCTGGAGGAGCAGGGGCTTGAACCAGCAACCTTCCAGTCTCCATAGGACCTGCTCCACCTGCTGAGCTGCTGCCGCCCTCGAATGAAACTCTTAACCTGAACTCTTCCTGTGTTGCAGCTGGGCTGCTACAGAACCACCGTCCCAGGGGTTAGAGTTGGGAGTCAAGGCTGGGTACAGCGTTACCCCTGATGGGCAAAATGACCAAAGGTCTTCAGATTAGTATGTGATGAAGCAAATCCAGCAGCAGCAAACAGCAGTAGAAATTATGAATCTATAAAAATATAGAAAACTGTTATTGTTGTCAATGATCAATATTTACCTTCAGGTCTAGACACATCTTTTTTTTATCAATAATTGATGAATGCTTTTTCGTCAAGTAAATCACAATTAATTACCGGTAATAAATAATTTCAAATGTTTATTAAAGTTAAAGATAAATTAAACAAATTTCCCGTCTGGTATCATGAAGTAGTTTACTACCAAATATCTTATGAAAAGGCTAGTATTTAGACAGCCTTTAGAGGGCGCCATAGACTAAACTGATGGGGAATGTGTAAAAGTAGGCCTAGAACTGTTCTTATTAAACATCCATGGCTACAGTGAGATCTTATCAAAAGGACTGCATACTGTTATGTTATGTTATGTTAGGTTTACCGTGCGTAAATGTATGTAAAGCAAGATTTGAATCTGAGGTTTTACCTCATGCTTCATTCTTTTGTTGAGCTGCTTCTACATGACACCATCTTCTGTTTTGGCATTATGTAGTCTTTTGGAATTATAGAAAGTGTTACTTGGTGAGAATTATATTAAAGATATCTGTAAGAAAATGCCTGGGTTAAATTTGATTTGAGTGCCTCCACATATAACACTTCCAAATACGTCAAATGGCTGGATGGACACTTATTTCATAGTTGGTTGAAAATTATTAATCAATATCAAGTATCCTGCTCACAGGATAACCCGAAAAAAACACAGAACCCTTCACGGATACCTAACTTCTCTCTTTTTGCGTGTTAACCCTTTGTGTTCTCCTATTATTATTATCCCATTCTTTTTCCCAATTCATCACAAACAGTATATCAAATCACATGACAAGGGCGGGGCTAGCCGTTACGCCAATCATTACCCAAATACAAAAAGGTGTACCCACTGATTCCTATTGGGTTACCGTTATTCAATAAAGCCAATCACAAACCGCCTACACACGCTCTGGTTGAACAATTGTCGAGGTGTGATACCTGGACAGAGTGGGCCCCAGACCTGTTGGTCTGAGGGGGATCTCTCTCACTAACAGTGGGGGTCAGAGACCGGTCTCTGGCAGGGAGGGGGAAACAGCATGAGACGAAACCATATCTGTTTAAGATTATTACAATCAACATTCCTCAGTTTTCCTTCGTTCCTCCATTCCTCAGTTTGAGACTTCTAGGTCTCATCAATCCAATGAGTGCAATCCTCAACAAAAGACGGTTCTCTACTCAAGCAGAAAAAGGCGGGCCGAGTCGAGGCGAGTTGAGCTGGTACTGTCGGTGGAGAAGGGGCTTGGTCACTAGCTGGCTAGGTCTGGATGCACCTAGAAAATACTGAACTAGAAGTAACAGATTTAAATTGTGTGCTACATAATCCAGGAATAGATAACAATAAAACCTGAGACTAGAGACATTAATTCCACTGGACCAATAGAAAACAATAATAACCAACCTACTTGATGTGGACTATCTATGATTTCTTTTAAGTGGATCTTCTCTGTATCTTTTTGTATTGCTCTAATAAGGTACTCCCATGTTTTAGCTTAGTTTAAAATATAACTATATCTTATTTATACCTATTTTTTATGGTTTCTTTGTTTAATGTATTTTTTATATCTTATTTGTTTTGTTATTTTACTGCAATTTTTTTTACTCTTCTTTTAATTTTTAATACTTCCGTGTGTGTTTCCCCTTTATTCCAGACAAAACATATTCAGTCCTACTTATGTTTAATACAGATGCTTTCTGTATCAACAGTTTTTTGTGGGACTATTTGAGATGACCAATAGAAACTTATATTTTCTCTTCGACATTTCAAACACAATGAACATAATACAATAGGCCTTCTCCTCACCATTTTGCTTTATGCTATCATTTGGTCATGAAATTGAACTGATATTAAAATAATAGAAGATACAACTCAATGGTTTGAGATCAGAGGCAAAGTGTTTCACATGTGGGCTACTTCCTATGCTACTTAGTGCTAGGAAAGGATAACCATCGTATTGTCCTATCACTGATGACATGTCATTACAAACAAATAGGAAATGTTATGACATGCCCAATAAGTTTATCTTCAGAATGTACTTTATGATGTGTTTCAACAGTCCATGTCTGTACTAGATAATCTCTCATGTGAAAAAGAGCAGAGTAAAGTGTTGGAGGTTTGAGGAAGTGAAGGAACACTCGCTATAAGAAGCCTTGCTCTCCACAGTGAGCAGTAGTTTGAGCTATCAGACAGACAGACCGACAGTAGATATGGTTCCTTCTCCGTCATGCAGAGGTAAGGACTACTTAAAATAGCCAAGATAATAAAAACGAGTGAAGTTATCAGTGGGTGTTTGTGTTACATGGTCTTAAAGTTATTTATTCAAATCAAAAGGTGTATAGTCCTCTAAACATTACATAACTGATTGTTCTCTCTCACAGATACTTCAATCAATGACGAATGTTACAAACCGACCTCCTCTGATCATGGAAGAACAGAGTTAGTAGCTGGAGATTGTATTTCTCTATCATGCGGGGCTCTGAGTGACTGTTCCAATATTACCTGGTTGTTCGGTTACAACTCTACAATGACTGTAGAATTGGTTGACAAAGGGAAGGTTAGGTCTGAATACAAGAAAGAAAGAGTATGTGTCACAAAGGAGTGTTCTCTGGAGGTAAAGAAGATGCGAAAGGAAGATGAAGGTCCTTACACCTGCAGATCCATCCTATCATCAGGAGGACACGTTGATCATATACGATATGATCTAAAACTAATCAGTGAGTATTTATATTTTTATGTACTCTCCTAAATTAACACTTTTGGGTTAAAAAACTTTGCGAAAAATATGACTTGTGTAGTGTTTCAATTATTCATATTTGAATATAGTTTCATGGATCCTCTTATTGAGTAATGATTTAACAGTTGAAATAGATGTCTTTATTACTGTAGACATTTTCTTACATTCATTTGTTAGTAAAATATCTGGCCCAGGCCACAGACACACCAGCAGAACAAAACCCTCCACCCTGTTATAAAACGATATATTTGAAGCTGGTGTAGTTGTTGTAAAGAGTGATCAAGATAGTTTCTAATACAGTATGACTGTAGACAATTTCTCATATATGTATGTTTAGTAATTCTATGTTGGTCTTTGTTCCGTCTTTGCTTTTAATCCACATGGAGCAGCAAGCACACGCAGACCAACCACAACCAAAGTGAAAGGTATTTTATCTCTTATCTTGTGGAGCCATGTTTCAAATGGTGTCTTTATCTATCATGTAACTGAGGACTTGATGGATGAATCAATGAATGCATGCCAGCATTAGGAACATGATCATCTCTGACATTATCACCACCAAATATGATCCCAAAATCGTCAGTTATAACTATAGACATATCTTATTTTTTGTTGATTTGTTTGTTTAGTTACATTTTAGACATAAACTTCATTTATAAATCAGAAAAAAATCTGTCCCACACACACAATCAGCAGGAAAAAACTCTCATCCCTTGTCTCAAATGGTATGTTTAAGCATATTTCTTGGAAAGAGTTATTGTGATGGTTTACTTATTCCATGTTTCTCTTTGTTTTGTCAGTGTTTTTGACACATGGCGTAGCAAACACAGCTTGCACAAGCACATCCAAACCAACGACTACACCAGTGAAAGGTAATTCATCTCTATCTAGTGGATCCATGTTTCAAAATGGTGTCTTTATCCATCATGTAACTCTGAGGACTTGGTACTGGAGGTACGAGTGGCCTACCATGAGGAACCTGTTAAACCTCTGACATCTCCACTAAAGTATGATGAAACAATCGCACATTCTTCCGTTATAACTGTAAACCTTGATAAAACTCAACGCTTGTCTAAAATGATATTTGTAAAGCATATTTGTTATAAGGTGTGAGTAATGTTCCTCTTTTCCATTGATTTTAATCCACAAGGAGCAGCCAGCAGCAGCCCAGCAGCAAGGCCCTCAACATCAACACCAACCACACACACACTGAACGGTATTCTATCACTGTCATGGTTTAAAATGGTGTGTTTCTATCTATCCCTGTTACTCTGTGGACTTGGAGCATCAAGTTATGTCTTCCAACTATCTAACTTCTCCACAACTAACACTAATAAATCATCACACTTCCTACTTCTGTTTCACAGAAACACAGAGCTGGCCAGAGATGTACTTTATTAACCACAACAACATGTCTGCAGGGGCATGAGTCAGGCTGGATACACACTCTGCATCAAGTGATGGTTGAGTGTGCTATCCTTTTGTTTTAGTTAAGAGGTTTAAGTTATAAGAGTTAAGCTTGAGACAAAACCAAGATAATTTCAGCAGGTGAAGTAGCAGGTGACACTACTGACCCAGGTATGTGTTCTAATAATCTGACTCTCACTGCATCACCAACAAAGGTCTTCCCACGTTTTTCCGCATTCAAAAATACTTGCCCTTGCACAAAATCGAATTGAAATTCTGTTTGTGTGTGGCCAGACATAGAGCCACTAACCACAGCAAAGAATAAGTACAAGTAGTTGAGTTGAGTTGCCTCAGTCCAGATGTTCCAACAGTGAGTTCAGACACATGTCACTATGGAGCAGGTAGGGGTTAGGGGCAGCTCACTCATGGACGCCATGACAGTCAGGCTGCAGAGTATGGACATTGGGGTTGGAACCCAGAACCTCTTATCTTGGAGTCAAACACCTTAGGTAGACCATCCTACTCTCTTTCATCCTATCATTTATATAGAAAGTCTGTCAAGTTCTCTGTGGTTCCAGACATAACCCCATGTTGGTTGTTATAATGGTAAATGGCCTCCATCACCCTTTGTAACCACGCAAGGCGTTGTACCATCAGCTCATGGAGGTCGGTGTGATCTCTTGCAGCTCCTACAGCGGGGGTCCTGCTGCGGGTCCTGGTGCTGCTGGGCTTCTCTGTCCTGACCCTGGTGGTTCTGCTCCGCCTCATTGGCTGGTGGAGAACCAGAGGTGAGGAGAGAGAGAGAGAGGGGGGGGGGGGAGAGAGAGAAAGAGAGAGAGAAAGAGAGAGAGAGAGAGAGGGGGGGGGGGGGGGGGAGAGAGAGAGAGCGAGAGAGAGAAAGAGGGGAGAGAGAGAGGGGGAAGAGACATAGAGAGAGAGAGAGAGGGGGGGGGGGGGAGAGAGAGAGAGAGAGAGAGAGAGAAAGAGGGGAGAGAGAGAGGGGGAAGAGAGGGGGGGAGAGACATAGACAGAGAGAGACAGAGAGAGAGAGAGAGAGAGAGGGGGGGGAGAGAGGGAGAGAGAGAGAGAGAGAGAGAGAGAGAGAGAGAGGGGGGGGAGAGAGGGAGAGAGAGAGAGGGGGAGAGGGGGAGACTGGGGAGAGAGGGGGGGAGAGACAGAGAGAGGGGGGGGGAGAGAGAGAGAGAGGCTAACTCAAGGCTAAATTTGTCTTGAAGAGTTTTTATTTAGTGAACAACATTAAACAAAACAGCTGCACCTATTTCTGTGTTGTGCCGTTTTCCTTGTCCTCCAGAAGGCTTAAAGTCTAGTCCTTGGGGTGAGGGGGTGTCTTATATAGTGTGGGTCTGTGAAGGCCTTTGGGACTTTAACTGAGTTATGGCCTTTACTAATAGTCTTTACTTAACTTAACTTGTGGTCATGTCTCCATCTTCACATCTGTTTATGTCGCCATGGAAACACTGACTGTGGCTTTCTCTCCACCAGGTAACAGGGCAGCAACAGAAGAGTGCATTGTGAGTTAAAGACCAAAGAGGATGAATTACAGTAACGGGTTGTGTTCGTGGCCAGTTTGACTTGTTCTCTATTTACTGTGTTGCTCAACAAGTGGAGAATATGACAACGATCCACACTACTGATTTGTGATTATCGAGCAGCTCTAGCAGTCTACAATGCACTTTGTTGAGTTGTTTAGGGATTTAGAAAACCCTTTGAAATGTGATGCATTACTCTTTAAACTACCTCTTAAGAATGATCTCCATCTGATTGGCTACTCTGAACTCTGTCTAGTCTATTTTTAAGCTGTAGGTGCCGTAGCACAGTTTCCTGTAGCAGCTCTAACGTTGATGCGTTGCAGTGATAGCTGTAGAGGGTCGGTCCCTTTGGAGGGCGGTGGCTGCTAGAGGGATGTGAGCAGCAGTAACTGATGACTGTGTTGGTGCAGGGTCTGAACTCTGCCAGCGACGCCCTGCCAGCCAGAGAACGCCTCGGCCCAGGGGCCAGTGACCAGGTGAGACTCCTTCACCCATTCACCACACACACACACACACACACACACACACACACACACACACACACACACACACACACACACACACACACACACACACACACACACACACACACACACACACACACACACACACACACCCTGTGATTGTCAAATTGAATACATCTCACATGCACATCTTAATTATAGTTCATCGTATCCAAATTGAAATATAAATGTTTATATATAGATATAAAATATATACCCTCTGTCTATTTTTCCATAGTATTTATTGTTGAGTTTTTTATTCTAATCTCTGCACTTTCTGCTGAGTCTCCCTTATTTCCCACCTTGGATTAATGAAGTACACTTTATCTTTTCTTATGTTAATGTGTACCAGCAACACACATTAATTACCCTAATGTTATTGTGTGTGTATAAGATATACTTTCTGTATATCTTTGTTTTATATTCTTATTTAAAGGTTTTTATCTCTAGTTCCTCCCCTGTGGGATTAAAGGAGTTAATCTTCTCTCATGTGAATGTGTAGCAGCAGCACAGTGTGGATATGGACCTGGACTGGGCTCCCAGGGGCCCCTCTGTGGTCCAGCGTGGTGGGCAGAGGGCAGTAGGCTCAGCACAGGTAAACATTATAGACTCAGCCACGCCCACCTCACAGGTCTCACATGGACCTGAGACACAGAGAAGGTTGGGGGGAGTCAACAGAGCAACATTTAAAAGGTTTACATTTCAATCTGAATCTCCATGAAATGTTCCTGGCTTGGCTTCTCTAATAAAATATAATTTTCCATATCATGAAATGTGTAAATTTGTGAATAAATTGTATGGGTACAAGTCTGTGTCACACCAGTCAACACCAGTTAACTTTCGTAAAGTAAGGCTCAAAGAGGGAGCAGAAAGCAGCGGGAGTAGCTTTGAGGACAGTGTTTGAGCGACTGTGTTTTCTTGTGTGGGTAATAGCCTACTATAGTCTGTTTATGTCCGTTGAATTCTCTGTTGGTACACAGTTTTACCAACATTTATTAAACAAATGAGGAAATACGTTGTAAACGTATACGTATAATGCAAGGGACATTTCATTGAGATTCAGATTTAATTAATAATATATATTTTGGTTCTTACAGGACCAAGAGGATCCTGGTGAACTTAGCGATGCGGCTACCTATGAAAACCTGAGGGCCCCTCCCAGATGTGCTGGGGACACTGCAGACACGGGCGTCCATTTTGTCACCGTCCACCAACTGTCAAAATGACAAACATGTGGATAACACGTGAGGAAGCAGGGGGAAGCGGTCGGAGCTATAGCTGGTTGTTGTATTCAGATGGATTATAACCGACTGAACAAATGTTGATTCCCTTGGTCCTTAAACAAGCATTTAGTCCTACACAACAAGCAGTAGGTCTACACTCGGTAGTCCTTAACACCGGTTGGGCTGTACATACATGACATGACATTTATACTCAACGAAAATAATGAAATTAATACAAAATCCATGGAGCAATAATTGCTGAATGCGTTTTCTCATAAATGTAAGTGATGGGAACATGTTTTTCAAATGAGTTGATATGTTGTCCTTGACAGGACGCCAGAGACCAAACAGAATATATGAAAAATAATAAACAGACCACACAAGGTTTTTAGCCAACATTATTGCTGAGGTTAATTATATAATAATACTATTTTAAAGCTCTTGCATTTACAATTTTTCTTGTTCTATCATACACCATATTCTGTTATGCGTTAGATATATAGGCTACAAATGTAAATGAGATGTACCTTTAACTGTGCAATAAAAATATTCTGATATCTCCATTTTGCGTTTTAAGTTCATAATGAGATTTAACAGAAATATAAAAGCTTGTGATTTTACATCTTGGTCAAGCATGGATGAGGAGAGCCAAATATAATTGACAAAAAGAGGCAAACCTGTTAAGGTTGTGGGTGCAGGCAGGCAGGTAGGACCCAGATGCAGACGGGTAACAAAAACTGCACTTTATTTCCACCAAAAGGCTAAGGCAAGGAGCAAGGAGCAAGGAGCAAGGAGCAAGGAGCAAGGGAACACAGGTAACTACAGATAACATGCAGGACCAACAAACCACAATGACAGCACAAGGAACAAAGGAAAGACAAGGGCTTAAATACCAAACACAAGACACGCAACGAGGAACAGCTGAGACACATTAGGGGAGGGAGCAGTAATCAACACAGGAGGGAAACACAGGGAAACACACCAAAACACGACACAGACCATGACAAAACCATTGCTTTCAGATCAAAGATAAAGTGTTTCACATGTAAGCTATTTCTTATGCTATTAAGCACTAGTATAAGCGAACCATAGATCTTGGATTGTTATAATCTAAGATGAAGTGGTAACAGAGTATAGGCCAACTGATTTTTCCTCTTCAGTTCAATAAAATTAGACTTTTAAAACTTGGTAAATTATGCACCCAGCAAACAAAGCATCGACAACATTATGCATCTTCTATTTCATTGATCACATGTCACTACAAACTACTCAGAAATGTTGTTGTGTATGAAGTGTATGAATTCTCAATGTACTTTATTGTCTGTCTGTAACTCGTCTGAAGAAAGACTACTCCCCTTTAATACGTGCCAGGGCCTAGAAAAAATAAATAAAATTGTAAATCATTAGGAGGTTTTAGTCATTGTATTTCAATTAGAATCAAAATTGAGTAAATAGTGACTGAGTGAAGTGTGACACTGTAGGAACGTGAGCCCGGGTGCCTGGGTGTTCATTTCATCCTCATGACACAAAATGTTATATTTTATATTTATGTCTATTTGTGTTACTCTGTGAACTTTTGTAGTGTTCATAGTGGTCACTTGAATGTGTGATCATAATCGGACAATGTCTGACACCAAAGTATTTGCAAGAGCCTTTTCAGCACACAATTATATGCTTCCTCTAATGCCGTGACAGAGAGGATTGGTTCCATGGTGCAGCCTGGAACCACGGACCACAGCAGCACCTCTACAGACGGCTGTGTTGAGAGGCCGGATCTAATGCATCATTTCTAAACACCACATAGCTTCAACCATATTACTCTTTTGTCATTCTAGCAGCTGCCTTTATCCAAAGTGAGGAAGAGTGAATTCAGAAACATTATTAAGGAGCAGGTAGAGATATACGCTTCGTGCAGTTTGACATTGGACCCTTTTGCCCAGAACCTAGTCTTGTGATTAGGACTCCATAATCAGCGACTATCTCGTATTCTAGCTTCCTATTATTTATCTATAGAAATTTCATTTTTACCATCAATTACTTGTAGGTTTTTAATGAATCTGAAAATGGGCTGATTTTTATGATGCTTTCCGAATCTACGGCTGCTCAAGGTGCTTCACAATGGGACCACATTCAGCCATTCATACATTCATGTCAACCATCAAGGGAACAGCCAGCTTGTGGTGGAGCAGTTAGGGTTGGGTCAGGGGTCTTGCTCAGGGAGACCTCATCACTGAGCCTGGAGGAGCAGGGGCTCAAACCAGCAATCCTCCAGTCTCCATAGGACCTGCTCCACCTCCTGAGCTGCTGCCGCCCACGAATGAAAGTCTTAACCTGAACTCTTCCTGTGTTGCAGCTGAGCTGCTACAGAACCACCGTCCCAGGGGTTAGAGTTGGGAGTCAAGGCTGGGTACAGCACTGCCCCTGATGGGCAAAATGACCAAAGGTCTACAGATTAGGATGTGATGAAGCAAAGCCAGCAGCAGCAAAAGCAGAAGAAATTATGAATCTATAAAAATATAGAAAACTGTCCATTATCAATATTTACCTTCAGGTCTAAAAACATTTTTTTTTTTATGAATAATTGATGAATGCTTTTTCATCAAGTAAATTACAATTAATTACAAGAAAAAACTAATTTCCAATGTTTATTAAAGTTAAACATAAATTAAACAAATTTCCCCTCTGGTGTCATCAAAGGACTAGTATTTAGACAGCCTTTAGAGGGCGCCATAGGCTAAACTGATGGGGAATGTGAAAAAGTAGGCCTAGAACTGTTCTTATTAAAGGGGACCTATTATGCTTTTTCGACTTTTATGACCTATAAACGTTGTTATAATGATTGATAGTCATGTTTAACCATACTAAAGTGTCAAATAATGGGGGCCCCGCCCCCATATGCCTGATCAAATCTTCAAGGAAGGTAATCAATCATAACAGAGTTGGGTTGGCAGGAGGGAGGCGAGGGGGCGGAGAAGGACGAAACCGAGCGTTGACAGAGAATGCTGAAAGCGTCCAGATGAGAGGAAGAGTTTCCCGAAAATCGACAGTTTTTTGTGCTGTGATTCGTGTCAGGTTGCGCTATAGGAGTCAATAATAAGAAATGAAGACCAGAAAAGTAGTATAATAGGTCCTCTTTAAACATCCATGGCTACAGTGAGGCATCAAAAGGACTGCATTATGTTATGTTATGTTACGTTTACCGTGTGTAAATGTATGTTAAGCAAGATTTGAATGGTTTTAGTTCATGCTTCATTCATTTGTTGAGCTGCTTCTACATGACACCATCTTCTGTTTTGGCATAATGTAGTCTCACATTTTAGAAAAGTATTTGGTGAGAATTATATTAAAGGTCACTGTAAGAAGATCTTTAATATGAGTGCATCCCCCGTATAACACTTCCAAATGCGTCAAATGTATGGATGGACACTTATTTCATAGTTGGTTGAAAATTATTGATCAATATCCAGTATCCTGCTCACACAGGATACCCCAAAAAACACAGAATCCTTCATGGATACCTAACTTCTCTCTTTCTGCGTGTTAACCCTTTGTGCTCTCCTATTATTATTCTCCCATTCTTCTTCCAAATTCATCACAATAAGTATATCAAAGCACATGACAAAGGAGGGGCTAGCCGTTGCCGCCAATCATTACCCAAATACAAAAAGGTGTACCCACTGATACCTATTGGGTTACCGTTATTCAATAAAGCCAATCACAAACCGCCTACCCCCTCTCTAGGTTGAACAATTGTCGAGGTGTGATACCTGGGCAGAGTGGGCCCCAGACCTGTTGGTCTGAGGGGGATCTGTCGTTGGGCTGTGAGACAAGGGGAGGGCCATTTGGGGTTGGAGACAGAGGTCTAGCAGGGAGGAGGAGGAGGACAGGATGAAGGTGAAAACACATCAATTGTTTGATCAACTCCTCAGGTGTAGTGGAGGGATAGAGACCGATGGTTGGCAGGGAGGGGGATTAATACCAGGAGGAAAGTGGATACACATCATCAACTAAAAGTGGGGGTCAGAGATCTGTCAGGGAGGGGCGTGAGGGCAGGGGAAAGGTGTCTTCAGCTAACACTGGGGGTCAGAGACCGGGCTCTGGCAGGGAGGGGGAAACAGCATGAGACAAAACCATATCTGTTTTAAGATTATTACAATCAACGTTCCTCCGTTCCTCAGTTTGAGACTTCTAGGTCTCATCAATCCAATGAGTGCAATCCTCAACAAAAGACGGTTCTCTACTCAAGCAGAAAAAGACGGGCCGAGTCGAGGTGAGTTGAGCTGGTACTGTCTGTGGAGAAGGGGCTTAGTCACTAGCTGGCTAAGGTCTGGATGCACCTAGAAAATACTGAACTAGAAGTAACAGATTTTAATTCTGTGCTACATAATCCAGGAATAAATAACAATAAAACCTGAGACTAGAGACATTAATTCCACTGGACCAACAGAAAACAATAATACCCAACCTACTTGATGTGGACTATGATTGCTTTTAAGTGGATCTTCTCTGTATCTTTTTGTATTGCTCTCATAAGGTACTCCCATGTTTTAACTTAGTTGTGAATATAACTATGTCTTATTTATACCTATTTTTTATGGTTTCTTTGTTGTACGTTTTTTTATATCTTATTTGTTTTGTTATTCTAAGGCTATTTTTTTTTTATTCTTCTTTTAATTGTTAATACATCCATGTGTGATTCCACTTTATTCCAGATAAAACATATTCAGTCCTACTTATGTTTAATACAGATGCTTTCTGTATCAACAGTTTTGTGTAGGACTATTTGAGATGACCAATAGAAATTAACATTTTCTCTTCCACATTTCAAAACACAATGAACATAATACAATAGGCCTTTTCCTCACCATTTTGCTCGATGTTATCATTTGGTCATGAAATTGAACTGATATTAAGAAAATAGACGATACAACTCAATGGTTTGAGATCAGAGGCAAAGTGTTTCACATGTAGGCTACTTCCTATGCTACTTAGTGCTAGGAAAGGAAAACCATTGTATTGTCCTATCACTGATGACATGTCATTACAAACAAATAGGAAATGTTATGACATGCCCAAATAAGTTTATCTTCAGAATGTACTTTATGATCTGTTTCAACAGTCCATGTCTGTACTAGATAATCTCTCATGTGAAAAAAGAGCAGAGCAAAGTGTTGGAGGTTTGAGGAAGTGAGAGAACACTCGCTATAAGAAGCCTTGCTCTCCACAGTGAGCAGTAGTTTGAGCTATCAGACAGACAGAGACAGACAGACAGACAGACAGACAGTGGATATGGTTCCTTCTCCGTCATGCAAAGGTAAGGACAACTTTAAATATACAAGATAATAAAAACGAGTGAAGTTATCAGTGGGTGTTTGTGTAACATGGTCTTAAAGTTATTTGTTCAAATTAAAAGGTGTATAGTCCTCTAAACATAGCGTAACTGATTGTTCTCTCTCACAGATACTTCAATCAATGAAGAATGTAACAAACCCACCTCCTCTGATCATGGAAGTACAGAGTTAGTAGCTGGAGATAGTGTCTCTCTATCATGTGATGGGGCTCAGAGTGAGTGTTCCTGTATTACCTGGCTGTTCAATTACAACAATGGAGCGTCTGTAGAATTGGTTGTAGATGGGAAGGTTAAGCCTGGAGACAAGAAAGAAAGACTACATATTACAAAGGAGTGTTCTCTGGAGGTAAAGAAGTTTAGTAAGGAAGATGAAGGTGTTTACACCTGCAGAGGGTTCCCATCATCAGAAGGACACGTTGATCATACACGGCATGAAGTAAAACTAATGAGTGAGTATTTATACTTTATGTACTCCCCTAAATTAACACTTTTGGGTTAAAACCCTTGGGGAAAATATGACGTGTGTAGTGTTTCAATATTTCATATTTGAATATAGTTTCATGGATCCTCTGATTGAGATTTGAAAATCCTGTGTGACAACGAGATTAACTTTTAACAGTTTAAATAGATGTTTTTATTACTGTAGACATTTTCTTACATTCATTTATTTGTTACATTTGTATAGTCTTCAAGCCTCATGGTCTTCAGTTATTCATCAGTATAATATCTGGCCCACAGACACACCAGCAGAACAAAACCCTCCACCCTGTTGTAAAAGGATAGATTTGAAGCTGGTGTAGTTGTTGTAAAGAGTGATTAAGACAGTTTCTAATACCGTGTATCTCTTTTCTTTCCCGTTGAATATATCAGATATGACTGTAGACATTTTCTTATATTATTTCATTCCTTAAATTCACATATATGTATGTTTAGTGATTCCATGTTGGTCTTTATTCTGTCTTTGCTATTAATCCACATGGAGCATCAAGCACAAACAGACCAACCACAACCACAGTGAAAGGTATTTTATCTCTTATCTTGATGAGCCATGTTTCTAAATGGTGTCTTTATCTGTCATGTAACTCTGAGGACTTGGTAGTGGATGAATCAATGAATGCATGCCAGCATTAAGAACATGATAATCTTTGACATTATCACCACCAAATATGATGAGAACATCCCAAAATCGTCAGTTATAACTGAAGACATCTTATTTTTTGTGGTTTTGTTTTTTGTTTAATTACATTTTAGACATAAACTTTTATAAATCAGAAAGAAATCTGGCCCACACACACAATCAGCAGGAAAAAACTCTCACCCCTTGTCTAAAATGTATTTTTTTAATCATATTTGTTGGAAAGAGTTATTGTGATGGTTTACTCATTCCATGTTTCTCGTTGTATTGTCAGTGCCTTTGCCACATGGAGTAGCAAACACAACTTGCACAAGCACATCCAAACCAACGACTATACCAGTGAAAGGTAATTCATCTCTATCATGAGGAGCCATGTTTCAAAATGGTGTCTTTATCCATCATGTAGCTCTGAGGACTTGGTACTGGAGGTACGAGTGGCCTACCATGAGGAACCTGTTAAACCTCTGACATCTCCACTAAAGTATGATGAAACAATCACACATTCTTCCGTTATAACTGTAAACCTTGATGAAACTCAACGCTTGTCTAAAATGATATTTTAAAGCATATTTGTTGTAAGGTGTGAGTAATGTTCCTCTTTTCCATTGATTTTAATCCACAAGGAGCAGCCAGCAGCAGCCCAGCAGCAAGGCCCTCAACATCAACACCAACCACACACACACTGAACGGTATTCTATCACTGTCATGGTTTAAAATTGTGTGTTTCTATCTATCCCTGTTACTCTGTGGACTTGGAGCATCAAGTTATGTCTTCCAACTATCTAACTTCACCACAACCAACACTAGCAAACCATCACACTTCCTACTTCTGTTTCACAGAAACACAGAGCTGGTCAGAGATGTACTTTATTAACCACAACAACATGTCTGCAGGGGCCTGAGTCAGGCTGGGTACACACTCTGCATCAAGTGATGGCTGAGTTGATAAGTGTTTTCATATAGTTAAGAGGTTTTGAGTTATCATAGTTAAGCTAGAGACAAAACCAAATTCATTAACATGTGACACTACGGACCTGGGTATGTGTTCTAATAATCTCTCTCTGCATCACCAACAAAAGCTTTCCCACGTTCTTCTGCATGCAAAAATACATTCCCTTGCACAAAACCAAATTGAATTTCTGTCTGTGTGTGACCTGACTTAGAGCCACTCACCACAGGAAAGCATATTTGCAAGTGTTGCAACAGAATCTGAATAATTTCTAAATGAGAGTTAACTAAATCTCTGTTGAGTCACTTTAGCAGATGCTTTAGTCACGGTATATAAACAGTGAGTTCAGACACATGTCATCAAGGAGCAGGTAGGGGTTAGGGGCAGCTCGCTCAAGGACTCCATGACAGTCAGGCTGTGGAGTGTGGACATTGGGGATGGAACCCTGAAGTAAATTATTTTAGTCTATGTTATTTCTGATGACATATGTCAAGCTAACAACAGTTATGAATGGTTTCTTTACCACATAATGGACAACACCATATAAGGTTTTAATGATTTTATAGATAAGTTAAAGACTACAAACATGGCCACTTTGTCATTTCCGTTTAAGCCGAGACAGACCAAAGGTTTACCTGGGTCAGTTAGAACATGTAGGCGTGGCCTATTTACCGCTCCGCTCCCTCCCAATATAACGGTTTATTTACCTGTGTTCGGGAGATGCTTCATGAACCACCTCCAGAAGGCAAGCCTGTTTACCTTGTGCCTCTGTTAGAATAAACCACGTGTTGAACGTTTACCACTCTCCTAGTTATACCTAGCACGAGACGACCATACCACAAAGGATCAAAACAGTTTTTCCTCAATAACCCACAACCAATTTATCTGGGAGTCAAACACCTCAACAAGTAGCTGACGACTTGTTCCATGTTTCTCTTTGTTCTGTCGTTGATGTTTAATCCACAAGGAGCCGCCCGCAGCAGCCCAACATCAAGGCCCCCAACAACACCAACACCACGTACACCCAACGGTATTTCATCTCCATCTTGTGTTGTGTTTCAAAATGGTGTTCTTTCTTAATCTGTGGATTTAGGTCATGTAAATCATCAACATATGTGTTATAACGGTCCGACCATCACCACAGCCAACCCTATGAAACCATCACACTTCCTACTTCAGGTTCACAGGAACACAGCGCTGGCCAGTGACGTAGGCCTGCTTCATTAACCACTACCATGGCAGCATGTCTGCAAACTAGTTTGGGTGGGATGTAGGGAACAGGACGGATCTGAGCTCATGTTTTATTTGCTTTATCTATGTGTGTGTCTTTATCCATCATGTAACTCTGAGGACTTGGTAGTGGAGGTCAGTCAATTGGGTCACTTCCAGTTAGTGCTGCTATTTGTCTTAAGGTAGGCTATTATTTTGCTGTTAAAATAAGTGAGGCGGAATCTGCATTAAAATACATGATTATTGTTTCAATGGTTATGAAATATTTTCCTATAATAAGGAGGTTTTTAGTTATTAGGCTATAGTTAAATTGGAAACCAAAGTGAGCTGTATATATTTACATCTATTGACTCATAGTGGCCATAGGATGTGTGTTAATGATCTGATAATCTAACACAACGTTTTCACAACTTCATCAGCACACAAAATACTTCCCCATACGCGTTGACAGATGAATGTCTGGCCGCATGTGAACCGATGGCCACAGCAACACATCTGCAAATGAAACGGCTGTGAGATATCGAATCTGCATCTTTTCTAAAGGACATGAACATAAACATCTTCACAAAAGTGTAAAATGTGTTCACAAATGTGGGGTCAAAGTGGGGTTCAAACCCAGAACCTTTTGGCTGGGAGTCAACCTCTAAAACCAGGATAATATTCTGTGTTCTATCATCAAATCGTTTCTACAGTGTGTCGGTTTTAACCTTTAGTCATTTTCTATGGTTTCCAGCATAGGTCTACCCATGTAGGTTCTTAATTCATCTGAGATCCTGCCGACTATGAACCAGAGGAAGGTAACCTCTTCCTGTGTTGCAGGTGGATCTCACCTGGAGTTCTATTTAGGAGTCGGGGTAGCGCTGGGTACCGCGGTCCTGTTGATCGTGGGCCTGGTTCTCCTCATTCGCTGGCTCAGAAGGAGAGGTGAGAGGAGACCAGTGACACCATCATGTTGTCACGTCTACATCTGTCTACACACCGGTAATATCACCATGGAAACGTTCACTGTGGCTTTCTCTTCACAGGAAACAAGAGGCCAAAGGACACCACAACCATTGTGAGTTTAAAAGACAAAACTTAAACTATTTGGTTGAAAAAGAAATAGCAATAAAGCCATGATGCTCAATATTAGTAGAGGGGCATTCCGTGGTTATCATGCTACTCAACGTAGCATAATAACTCAAGGGGGCCAAAGGCATGAGTGTTAATAATCAGACTATCGCTGACGGCGAGATACAAAAATAAAAACGACTTCCCCTTACGCTTTAACATATGAAGGTCTGCAGCGTGGGAACCGCTGACCAAACATCACATCCGCAGCACGGCTGTGTTGAGATGAAGAATCTGAATCATTTCTAAAGGACATTAACTTACTTTCAGTCGTTTAAACAGCTGTTTCAATCCAAAGCGACTAAGATAATTTAAATTATCTTAGGATGTGTTGTTTGGTCAGCGGTTCCCTATTAGGAATTAGGGTAGGTAGGGGTATTGGCATCTTGTAGTTAGGCCTTGGGGTAAAAATCCAGAAGCTTTTGGCTTGAAGTCACTATAATCAATAGACTATCTTGCAGGCCTACTCTATAATCCTAGTTATAAAGAAAGTCTGCTTATAACAAAATAATAATGCTAACAAGTAGCATTATTACAACAATACAGTTTACAACGGCATCATTACTGCATTATAGCGTCAGTTATAACCACTGGGTTGTGTAAACCAGGGTTTTCAGCCTCTGGGTCGGTCCCCACTTAGGGTCCCTTGATATTGAAATGGGGTTGCCTTATGACTTACATTTAATACATTCTTTATAATAAAATAAGAAATATACATACATAACCATAAGCAAACTGCTGCAAGGTTGAAAATTCCCTGGGACTTCAATATCATGAAGAGATGTTGATTGGGATAAACAATTAGCAGATGCATAAAATGTGTTGGGGTCACAAAATTATTCTGATCTAAAAATGGGGTCATTGGCCAAAAGCTGTTGGGGACCCCACCACTGGTGACACCAGCTGATGAGTAACTGGGTTCCTGTACTGGGTGCAGGGTCTGACCTCTATCAGGGACACCCCACCAGTCATAGGAGGCCTTCATGACCAGGTGAGACTTATTCATCCACACACACACACACACACACACACACACACACACACACACACACACACACACACACACACACACACACACACACACACACACACACACACACACACACACACACACACGTACTGACGCAATTTATCCATATAATTATGACATGACATAAAGATGCTGCATATATTAATTGGAATCGGGTGTAAGTAATTAAATGTAGCATAATACAAAATCTCTTGAATATGAATCTAATGCGTCTGACTCCTCAACTCCTCAGCATCTCAGCGTGGACGGAGATCAGGGCGGAGGTCCAACATACGCCTCTATTGTCCTGCCTGAGGGACAGAGGAGCGTGGCTACAGCCCAGGTAAACTGTCTCCTAGTGGAAGCACACCACAAGAAGTCAATAATATTAGCAGCTGAATTAATGTCATTAGTTTAAAGTATGCATTATCTTTTTGCCACATCATGTTACTACTCACATGTATGTTGCAGCATATGATATATACATAATCATATGCATAACTGTGTGACGGGAGCGCATATCGCATAACGCCACGACATATCACAGTGCATGGTGTCATCTTATGTCATTGTATCACGACTCTCACGACATGTGACATGGTACTATGTGGTGACCGGTCACCACATAGTACCATGTCACAGCACAGGCCATCATTGTCATGGTCCGCCCCTGGTTTTCCCATTCACCTGCCTGCCACCCTGATCTCTCCTAATTGACCCAACCATCTTCCCCTGTGCTCCCCCTATATCAGTCCTCTCCTTCCACACATTCCCTGCCAGATTGTCTCCAGAGTTTCTCAGAGCCTTCCCGCGACTTGACTTCAGATTCTTCTCCCATGCTGCCTGTTGCCGATCCCTGCCTGTCTGACTATCCCGCCTGCTGCCCAGCCCCTGTCGGTCCGTCTGCTCTTATGTCCCCGGCTCCTGATCCATCAGCCTGCCCCCCCGTTGCCGACCCCTGCCTGTCTGATTATCCCGCCTGCCGTCGAGTCCCTGTCGGTTTGTCTGCTTACCCGTTCCCTATTCCTGGTCTGTCCATCTACCCTCCCGTTGCTGACCTCTGCCTGCTGACTACCCTCTGCCTGACGATCCTGTCCCCAAATAAAGCCTGGTACTCATCCTGCGCCAGTCGTCTGTCTGTGCACTTGGGTTTTGCTAAACGCCCCCATTACAGTCATGTCATAGTGTAGGATATATCAGTTATTCCATGCAATGATATAAGGCTTCACGACATTCCATGTAAACAGCATTCCATGCCACCCTATAGGTTGAGGACGATTCCAGCGATGCAGTGACCTACGCCTCAGTGAGGGCCTCTCCCAGATGTGGAGAGAAGGCTGTTGATGTGGACGTACACTACGCCACCGTCAACAAACGGGGAAAATGACAAAACATCTGTAGATGAGTACTTGATAAAACAGAGCCAACAGCAACCGGCAGTAGCAATTAAGGTTGTATTCAAGTTTAGTATATTAATAGTAATCTTCAGAAAATAAATTGGATCAATAATTGCTGAATGAATTGCTGAATTTTCGTTTGAGAGAAGATAAGAGGGAAATGTAAACTGGAAAACCTACAATTCCTGAAGAAATTGTACTTACATTCCATTACATGCTTATGTGTGTCTATATTTGTGTGTTTATCTATGTGTACATTATGTTCCCGTATGTGTACGTATGTATGTGAAAGTATGAACTAGTTCAATGCTACCAGCAGTTTATCTCCGACCACTTTGTGAGCTCAGCTTGTCTCTGTTGTTAACACAGATGTCCCGTTGAAGGTTGTGTGCGATGTGTGCATTGGAAAATTCAAAAGTTTAATATCCTAAAAAGTATTGCCTAATTAGCTCATCGTGTTTATCATTTTGATGTACAATATGTGTATTTTGTGTAAATATTGAGGGAGTAGATGCAGTTTATACACATTACTTGGTTTCCATTTTTTGCTTAGAAAATTCTTAGCACACTATTCCACTATACTTCCTATTTTTTTGTCTTTCTATGTCATTGTTTGTGCGAACAGATAGAGACCGGTGTAACACCGGAAAGGGAAGAAGAAGGAGTGTGAGAAAGAACAGTACTTGCCTTGCTTGCGGGTTTGCCAGTAATAAGAAGTAGGCCTATGCAAGGGAATTACTTGCCCTGCTCGCAGCAGTGCAACTAATTACCATGAAGTAGGCCTACCGGTTATTACCAATCACCAAAGTTAATTAAGGTGAATTATAATTTACTTGAATTTCTCGACTGGAATCAATACAGTAGTATCGCTTGTCTAATACAAATGCTTGTATTTAGATGGCCTTTAGAGGGCGCCATAGACTAAACTGATGGGGACTTGTAAAAAGTAGCTCTATAAATGTTCTTATTAAACACCGACAGCGAGACCTAATCGAAAGGACATAAAGCGTTACATTCACCGTGTTAAGTGTGGTTAAGTGATGGATGTGGATCAAAGATTAGTTTAGCTCAAAGATTTAGTTAACACGTATTGCTTGAATAGGCATGACACCTTATGTTTTGGCATTATGTTAATAGTATTGAGTGTAATTTGGTGAGCTTTATACTAAAGATGTCTGCAACAAAATGCCCCTGTTTGCTTTGATTTGAGCACCTATAACATAGCGTTCTACTTCTGTTCAGTAATAACGGTTACTTTTCTTCCAAATGTATGGACGGACCCTTTCACACGTCAGATACAAGTTAATCGTCAACATATATTTCGATTGAATACAAACTGCAAAATAGATCATATGTTTGTGTTCTGTTAGAATAAAAATTTCGAAGAAACAGTCAACAAATCAATTCCAATACTACAAGAAAAAAATATCCCATTTGTTGCAACCTTCACTTGTTGACGCCTTCATTTACGACTCACACCAATGACAGGTCGGCATATGTTCCAAATATGGTCTGACATTTTCTTATGCCCGCCTTCTTTGTCGATTCGACCAATGAAAACTCACGGAACCCATTCCCGGCTGCCGGGGATACAAAATCCAGAACAACAGTGACAGTATTATCGATTAATACCCTCCAAAGATTAATCCCTGAGATGAGGCACTAAGGGATTTTAATCATAGATGCAGACGTGTTTTTATTTTAGAGAAACAGTTGACACGACAGGTGCCATATAGGCTGCCGTTGAACAGGAATGCGTTACGGGGCTCAATTTTCTGGACGGCGGCGATGGGAGTCGACGACCCCCGCAGGGTAGGAAAAGACCAAGGAGTAAAGATTAGGAAGGTAGAAGTTACAACTGCGTGAGGGAAACGGACTTAACGAAGGCTGTGTGCAACTTCGCCTGCTTCGAGTGCCTTTAAAATCTGACGTTTTTCAGAATTTCACCGTAGGTAATCAGTAAGAAACGCGTAAACGGTGGGATTGTCCCAACAAAAGCAAATTTGCTGCATTGCCAGCAACATTGCTCGTATTAACCACCTGGTCCCTTGTGTAACTTGATAATGTGAAATGCGGTTTCTTACTTTTAAATGTAGCCTATTGATGTTATTGCCAAGGGAAACCGTTGATTTGGAGTATATCAACATGTACCAGGAATACAACGGACAGACAATGAGGATTTTTTAACCCCGCCGGCGGTCTACTACTGTCACTTGTGTTGCGCTTGGGAGCGATGACCGGGCCGAATTCCCCCAGCCGGTCCGGCACGTCGCCGGTCAAGCTGAGCAGGCACGGTCGGTCCAAGAGCACCAGCTCCCACTGCCTCCTTCGCTACGGTACCGGCGGCGGGGAGCAGTCGTCCGCGTCCCCGGCAAGCAACAGCCCCCGGTCGCCAGGTGAGGAGGAAGAGAAGGACGGCGGGGTGCTCTTCTACGTGAACCGGACCGGGTTCCCTATCGAGACCCTCACCTGGGAGCGCATGTGGACGCACGTCGCTAACGTGCATCCCGAGGGCCAGGAGATGGTGGACAGGATTCGTAACGCTGCATATCCTCCTAAAGTAAGCGGGCTGATTACTGGTAGATCCTACTATATCAATTTAAGTGGCAGGTGATGAATATCATGTTAAATAGCGTTTCTCCTGCGTAATAACGCACGGCAGACCGACAGACCAACAGCAGCTACCTCTACAGTGCTGAAAGTATGCGTGCATCCAATAATTATTATTAAAATAGACAACGCCTACTTAGACTACTTTTTACTCATATTAGCCTACTACCCCTTCAATGTAGTCTACGTCCGATAAGACCGACTGTTAAAGATGTATTTAAAATGTCTATTTGTGATTTTACTTTTTTGTGAGAGTTCACCATGGTTGTGGTGGTGGGGTGGGTGGGTTTGGAATAGGGTCGTTTGGTCGCGTGTTTTTTCATTGTTGACTGACAAGACAATAGCAGGATGGATGAGTGTGTGGCAGCTCAAGTTTCATTCAGTTGGCCGAGTAAAGCTGCGTTTTTTGCAGAGGTGTGTGTGTGTGTGTGTGTGTGTGTGTGTGTGTGTGTGTGTGTGTGTGTGTGTGTGTGTGTGTGTGTGTGTGTGTGTGTGTGTGTGTGTGTGTGTGTGTGTGTGTGTGTGTGGTTGTGCACCAGAAGGAGATGGTGGTTTCACTGGGCAGCTACCAGAAGCAACACCAGTACAAGACTGTGGTTTTATTGGGCAGCTCCCAGTGTCCACCAATAGTACCTACTGGGAAGCGGAGGGGGACAGGTTAGGAACACCACCAGTCATGAGATTAATAGCATTGTTGACCGCCCCTCTCTCCTTTAGCCACGTTTGACAGTTCTTTCCAAATTAAAGCCATGTTTCTCTCTTTCCATGTAAACATAGAACGCCTCTAATGGCTAACAGTTTGTGAATGCTGCCGGGCCCAAATGCAGATATGTAACCTGATAACTGTGTGTGTGAGTGTATGCGTGTGTGGTGTCAGCGTTGCGCAGTTCCCGTGGCTACAGCAGGTGAAACACTGGCCCGGGTGTTAAGCTAACTTTAAAGGATTAGAAAGGTGCAGGTTAAGTTAGACAGGAGAATGGGAGAGAGAGCCCGAGAGAGAGAGAGAGAGAGAGTGTAACTGGCACCTTTTGAGGTTAATATATATATATTACATTGATATAACACATGTTTTTACTGATAATAAAAGGACACATGTACGCAGCATGTATAATAATAATTGCGAAATAATGTTCAAGGGACATCACATTTCTGAATTGTTAAAGTATTGTAAGGGCTTAGACTTGGAGAAAGAAAAACCTGTGGTAGTCTGTGACGCTTATGGAAAATGCATTAAGTCACCACTACACAAACCTCACAAACACACGTACTGTGGCAGCCAGTCCTGTCGTGATTGGCTAAATGTTGAGGTGGTTAAACAAACGCTGGCCTCGCGTGGCCCCCTCCCACCGTGCCCTTGTTAGCAGTCTATAAAGGTTGGCACCGTCACCAATTAATCCCCCCTAATGGTGGATAATCTGTAGATAGCAACAGTTGCCTCGCGCGGGGGCCTCAATGGGGAACAAACACACACACGCGCACACACACACACAAACACACACACGTAGAAGCAGAATGAGAACTGGTGGCATCTAGTTCGGCTAACCCTGCTGACCCTGGCCAAGACTAGCTGGGTGTCAGAGAATTATTTTTTTACACCAGTCGCCTGCTAGCATAGTTCATTAGCACGCTATTGAGTCAGCCTGACATGTGAAACAGAATCAAGTATCTAAACATGCCAACATGTTAACTATGCTAACATCTTCTACCTTCATAGAGAGAAGTCCGCTTTCCAGGACTATTTTTCAAAGACTGCGATAGGCCTCAGTGAATGCAATCGTATATTTGAATCACAGACTAGGATGCGTGCAATCGGTAATCCAGCCATAGGACCCTAACCCTGGTGTTGGAGGGACTGGAGCTACTGGTTCTCTGGGTAGACCGGATGATGAACCTTACGTTATCTGACCCATATCATTGTGATTGGTCAGGAGGATTTCTTCCTGAATCATTGACGATAGCGTGGGTGTTTGAATCTCTTAAGCTGTAGCGCTGTGCCGGAGAGGTTTTCTGTGTGTTGGAGTGCAGGGAGAATCTCTTAAATGGCAATCTTCCTGTCTAAAAGAATCACTGAGGCCCCATATGACACAATATGCAGAATATCTAAACACGCTAAAAAGCATGAAAACCAGCCACACTGCCCAGCATGCTGAATGAATTCCCTCACATGCTGCGTTCTCTTACATTCTAGAACACACACAGGTGTGCACGAGGTGTCTGGGACCTTCTTTTCGTGTAGTGGTAATTTGTGGTGCGATTTGTTTCTTCCGATCAATATTATTGATTGTCTAATGAACAAGGTAAACAACAGGACTTATCTTGACCAATGGCTGGCTGAGAGTGACGGACACCTCCTTGTGTTAGAAAAATGAGCTGTCGAGACACAAGAACCATGAAGTCATACAAATAGTATGCCCTAGGATATCCTTTTAAGAGATAGTAAGAAACATGATGTGTGTGTGTGTGTGTGTGTGTGTGTGTGTGTGTGTGTGTGTGTGTGTGTGTGTGTGTGTGTGTGTGTGTGTGTGTGTGTGTGTGTGTGTGTGTGTGTGTGTGTGTGTGTGTCACTATCATTTATAAAGACATAAAAACAAGACTTGCGTTTATATATCCAAAACACCAATCAAAACCGACAACAAATGAAAACGGCTTGTGTTTTGTCCAATATCCCCCCTGGCCGGGGCTGTTAGCCTACCTAACATGCTAGCATACACCCAACATGAGCTTGCTCACTCAAACCCAGTTAAACATGGACACCCGGAGCCCCTCCAACCAGGAGAGACCAGCAACTGTTAGAGCCCAGGGGGAGATATCACAAGCTGGGCATCAGGTTCCTGCTAAAGCCCCCGGCTCCCCACAGGCCTCACCGGGACAGCTGGTGACCAGAGAGAGAGAGGATATGAGAGGAGGTGGGGTAGGAATGGAGTTGGGCTGTTATAAAATAGATTGAGAGATAATGGGATACCTACTCGAAGAAGGACAGGAAGGTTGGACTTTTGTTGTGAAAATATATCCATGTCTATTACCAAGTCCATTAATTATTTAAAGAGTCCGTCCCTCTGCAGATCTCTATCAACGTGTGTGCCTGTTTCTGATTGGCTCGTCATCTCATGATTTGGCCATAAGGAGGAAGAAAACATTTAGACAGTTAGTGTTTACAAGCGGACGTTGGCCGAGCTGTGGGCCAGGTTGGCAGATGTGTAGGGCTTGTACATTCAAATGCATCATGGGATTTTTTGTTTCTTATTCTCCGCCATATTCCAATGCTCTTATGCTAGAGAGAGAGAGAGAGAGAGAGAGAGAGAGAGAGAGAGAGAGAGAGAGAGAGAGAGAGAGAGAGAGAGAGAGAGAGAGAGAGAGAGAGAGAGAGAGAGAGAGAGAGAGAGAGAGAGAGAGAGAGAGAGAGAGAGACTAGTGTAACTAGTGTGCCAAATCCTTTGACCTCTGTTCACCTTTGTTCATCTGCACCTCCGAAGATAGAGGGAGTAATGAGATAGAAAGAAAGAGAATAGACTAAAGATTAAAGAGATCAGGATCTCTCCCCTGCCTGACCCATCAGAAATCAGGTGTGTGCGGTGTCTCTGTGTGTGGGCGTGTGTGTATGCATGTGTGTGTACATGCTTGTGTTTGTGTTTTCTCTCTTTTTGTGTGTGGTTGTGTCTGTGCATGTGTGTGTTTGCATCAGTGGATGTGTCTGTTGGAACAACTGAATCAGGTCTCCAACTCAAACCCACATCTCTCTGGAGACGGCTGAGATCACTGTGAAGATTCCTCATTTATTACACATAGCTTACACAGACATGTGGACTGTCTGCTACACATGAGCCTCTGTTAACACCAAAACTACCGGCTCTTTATATTCCTATATGAATACATTGATACAGATCAATTACATTATTCTGTTAATCCCAGATCCCTGTTCAATCCAAGCCCAGTGTGAATACTAATCCAGGCATTGAGACAAATGGAAACCTGTCAAACACTCAACGCACATATTCACACACATTTAAGCACATTCACACTCACAAGTGATTTTTTATACAGAAGTAATTTCAAAGAAATGCATATCACTGGAAAATACACAAACAAATATATCGCAAGTGTGGTCAACTCACTACACACACACAGGCACGTTGATCTATCAGCGGTATAATCATTGTGTGTGTAGTCCCTCTGGTCAACAGACAGGAATTGTCGGTTGGTGAATGGGCCTGAGTCACTTGTTGTTTTTCTTTCCCAAAACTTCCCGAGGTTAGGATACATTTTATGATACCACTGATTTCCTCTCTAACCCGCCTATGACTAGTTTTCAATTGAACTTTTTAAAGTTTATTTTTAGATTTTTTTTTTTTAAAAGTTTGCATAGTTGAAGCCGAAATACAGCGTAAAGATCCGATCCGTTACTTCTACATAACCTCATGCCAGCCCATGAAAAAGTCCCACGTCTTAAAACCTCAGGTTAGGGAAAAGCTCAAGTCAGCGTTTTTCGAATATTTTAATTAGGGGCCCGACCGATTTATCGGCCTGCCGATTTAATCGGCCGATTATAGCCTTTTTGAAAATAATCGGCATCGGCCAAAAAGACGCAGATTACAACAGATTATTATTTTTTATTTTTTTTAGAAATGTTATTGCGATTAGTATCCTGCAGATTGCGCTCCTACTCGCCTTGCTAACTAACAACTTTAGCTGAGTAAAAAAGAGGAGATTGAATTTTACCATACAACATGAAAGCACGCTCGCTCAGGCAGCTGCGCGCTCACCTCACCAATGTACACAAGACGCGTTGTTTGAGCATGTTGTGCCTGTTTTTCTTTAGGTCCCAGGCCATGTTAATTTGTTATACTGTAGACCGGGGGTCGGCAATAGGCGGACCGCGGTCCGGGTCCGGACCCCAACTGACGTCCTCTCCGGACCGAGACACAATTGCAACAATAATATTAATAATGCGATTTTTTTTTTTATATACCGTATTGGTCCGAATATAAGACGGCCTTTTTTTCCAATCGAAATAGGTCCGAAAAAGTCGGGTCGTCTTATATTCGGGGTCTAGTATTCAGAGCGCAGTTTCTCTTCTTCGCCTCTCCCTTTAAAAGTCAATACACATTCGCGGCCGCAGGTTGCGCCAGAAATTGGTTCCGGGAAGAAGTAGTCCAGCGTCCTTAACAACCAGACCGTTACCGGTGTTTAAAGACAGGCTGACCATTAGAGACAAGTGGCTCAAAAGTGGGTCAGGTCAATCAACAACAGCGGAGGAGCTATGATGCCAATTTTAAAATAATGGTCGTCAATAAGGCAGAGTCAAGTAACAACTGCCAAGCTGCCAAGATGTTTGGGGTCACGGAGTGTAACGTAAGAAGATGGCGAGCACCAAAATAACGTCTCAAAGACGTCAACAGTCAGCGCAAATCCTACCGTGGTCCTCATAGTGGCCGATTCAGTGAGGTTGACCGGAGAGTTTTTGAAAACGTCAGAGAAAAACGCGCTTTGGGCGGAGCCGGTGGAAGGCGAGCAGCTGGGGAGCGATGACAGCGAGAGCAAACACAGCGGGGCAGAGGACGTGTGTGAGCGATTAGACAGAGATCGGAGGAGAAGTTTTGGCTTAATTTTGGTTAAGTTTAGTTAAATATGTGGCCTGTATTTTTCTATGTTATTTAAAAATGTTCCCAATGTTGCTTGATATTAATTTTGAATCATACTGTACATATTTTGCCTTGAAAGTGCCGTGGCCTTTACTGGCATTATTATATTGTCATTGATATAACAAGTGTTTAATTCACTGTTCTTTGTTCTGCAAATCTGTCTGCAAATCTGTTTGTGTTGAAAAACGGGGGGTCGTCTTATAATCAGGGTCGTCTTATATTCGGACCAATACGGGTAATATATAATTTTGACAAAGAGATTTTAACAACTAATGTTTGGGTGACTTTTATAAACCCGTTAAATACATTAAATTAACTATAACTTTATGGTAGGCTATGTTTTTTGCTTAAACCTTATAATGCCAGTAGCCAATCAGATGATAGCCTGCCCTACGAGCTGTGCGACTGGTGCACGCAAGCGCGGCAAAATTGACAGAAGAAAAGAGTGCCTTCAGTTGAGAGAGAAAGCTTCATTGCAGTTGAAGAGAAAGGTAGATTGTGAGAACAGAGCTTTTAAAGAGGAGTGTTTCATTCTGCCTGCATGCAGCTCTAAGCATGTGTGCCTGATCTTCTCCGAGACGGTGGGCGGATAGTCAGTTGTTGACCAAACAGACACTGATACTACTAGCGCCTTAAGTACTTATATTGGCTAAATATGCCTCTGAATCATAATGCACACCTTGACTGTTGGTACGTAAAACACATGCAGTCCTATATCAGTGAAAACAACGGTCATAAAAAATGTGTGATAGACCCCCGGACCCAAGCTTGAGGAATTTTTTTGAAACTGGACCATTAGGATTTTAATTACCTACCCCTGCTGTAGACTCTAACGGTGAGACCATACTGCTCAGCACGCACGTGGTTAGTCACTGCTCACGAGCGCAGCACCTTGGGAGTTAGTTATTTATTTTACATTTTACATTACACTCATTTTTGACTGTAAATGTATTCTAAAACACTCAAAGGTTCTGCATTCAATTCACATATTCGTCAAAAGTGTTTAAAGTATATTTAAGGTATCAAAAACTACGTTTTATATGTTTTTTTGTTTTTTTTTTTTTGTTTGTTTTTTTAATCGGCCGATTAAATCGTAATCGTAATTTTTCTCTGAAAATAATCGGCATCGGCACTCAAAAATCAATATCGGTCGGGCCCTAATTTTAATTGATAGTGCAGTTTAGTGGATGTGTTTTGTTTGTTAGAACGGCAGTTTGAACTACATTTGTGCTTGAGTGATGGCCGATACAGTTTTCAAGGTGCAGTTTTACAGATCGATAATCCTGTTATCCCTTCCTCCTTGACAGAGCAGGAGTCGGGTACTCTCAGCCGCAGTGCATCATGGGATATTGCGAGAGATGGCGACCACTAGGCATCGCCACCAACCACTGAGTTAAATGCAAACAACATGTTCAAAACCCTGACTCTCAACTCACCATCTGTTCTTATCCTCTCCCTCTTCTTTCCCTCTTTGCATTCTCTGTCTCTGTCTCTCTGTCTCTCTCTCTCTGTCTGTCTGTCTGTCTGTCTCTCTCTCTCTGCCTCTCTCTCTCTCTCTCTCTCTCTCTCTCTCTCTCTCTCTCTCTCTCTCTCTCTCTCTCTCTCTCTCTCTCTCTCTCTCTCTCTCTCTCTCTCTCTCTCTCTCTCTCTCTCTCTCTCTCTCTCTCTCTCTCTCTCTGCAGCATACTGTGCCCTCTCTACCAAACTTCAGGCCGTCTATGTCCGTCCCAGACTGGCTGCTCTCCGTCCAGAATTACATGAAGACCCTGCAGTATCCTCGACACGTGCACGTACACACACATACGCACGCATGCATCACACACACAATCACACATGCACAAACCCATTCAGACATGCACACACACAATGCCGAAAGAATTGGATGGATAAACATCCATGCACACACACACATATGCATACACGAATACTAACATACACACACACACACACACACACACACACACACACACACACACACACACACACACACACACACACACAAGTCACGGTTATGAGACGAAAGTTGAAGGGAGGTCTTTGTCAAAGGGAATCTAAAGTATTACACACACACATTGTTCTTATCATGGGGAGGGAAGCTGTCAGTTGAAGTTAATACTTGTCTGACTCTAACAGTAGGGGAAGCCACTGCAGACCCGGAGAGGGTTATGGTCAGAGGTTATTGCGGTCTGGCCTGAGAAAAGGGACACGATTGTCAACGTCGAATTATAAAAAAAATGCCTGTATCGTCTGCCTGCCTGAAGTGATGGACAGGAAAGACACAGACAGACAATAGATGGATGCACAAATTGAGACACAGACTGACGTGGCAAACACACAACAGCCACTAACAGCCTGCATAGATACAGGCACATAGATATAAGCTAATCTGATGATCTATCCAGATGATATTGGCTGATCTTGTCCCTAACAGCCTGCGTAGATACAACCACACGGGAACCCAGTTCTTTGAGATCAAGAAGAGTCGACCGCTCTGTGGGTAAGTGGAACCGAAACACACATTCATCCACACACCGCCCGCCCCTAACACAGTCAGCCAGGACACTCAGAGTGGTCCACTTATGTATTAGTCATACCGATGGTTACTGTGCGGGGTAAACAGGAGGGGGGTGGTCTGAAATGGTGCGTTTGCTGTTTTTGTGCCAAGGTGGGAAGTTATTATGGGAGACACCTAGAGAGACTACTTATAGATAGACAGTTATTTCTGATGGGAAGGGACAACTTGTGTATTAAAAATATAACATCAGTCACTTAAGGTTTCATTTTCTAGATTTTTTTTGTTAATAGTGGAATACTTAGGTCATTTTCTACCTTGTCTTTCTCTCTCTCTCTCTCTCTCTCTCTCTCTCTCTCTCTCTCTCTCTCTCTCTCTCTCTCTCTCTACCTCTACCTCTACCCCTCTTTCCCCTACAGGTTGATGGAGACAGCGAGGGAGATGATCAGAGAGTCTCTGCCAATCAAATGCCTGGAAGCCGTCATCCTGGGCATGTATCCTTTACCAGCAACCTGAATATATAAAAAAATATAGTTTATATATTAAACCCCCTGCCCATGGATACACCCCTGGTATTGGCACTTGGCCATACTCACACACACACACACACACACACACACACACACACACACACACACACACACACACACACACACACACACACACACACACACACACACACACACACACACACACACACACACACACACACACACACACATACTCACACACACACACACACACACACAATTTCTCTCTCTCTCTGTCTCTCTCTCTCTGTCTCTCTCTCTCTCTCTCTCTCTCTCTCTCTCTCTCTCTCTCTCTCTCACAACAACAAACGCCCACAGTGTATGCCTGCACACACACACGGATGTATACACACTCTGTCTCTCTCGCTCTCTCTCTCTCTCTCTCTCTCTGCCTTGCTCTCTCTATCTCTCTGTCCATCAATCTCTCTCTCTCTTTCCATCTCCCTCTCTTTCTCTATCTCCCTCTCTCGCTCGGCCTTGCTGTCTCTCTCTCTGTCTCTGTCCATCTCCCTCGATCCCTCGTCCTCTCTCTGACTCTATCTGTCTCTCCCTCTAGTTTGGAGGCCAGAAGGCTAGTTTGTGATCTGCGGGTGAAATCAATGAGACATTTTGCTCAAATGGTTCTTCTCCAGCTCCGACAGAATCTCGTTGCTTGGCAACAAGCCCGCTCCAAACTTAACCCCCCGCACCCCGCCCCATCCTTCAGGGCTTGATTTCAATCTCTGAGGCTGATGGTCGTTGTAACATGAGTATAGTCCTAATATTTAATTTCTCCTTAGTCCTAAAATACCCTCGAGTTGGTGTACTACTACATCAGCACCACACGTAGTTTATGTGTTATTTTGTTTGTGGTTCTCTCTGCTGCTATGGTGTCAGAAATATGATCAGTAAATGGTATTGGAGGTATTGGATATCACAATATACTGAGACAATTTGCAAGATCATTTTTTATACATTTAGTGTTGGGAAGCTATTGTGGCAACTCATCATTTCCATACTTAATATTGTCGTCCCCAGATAAAAGTTATGTGGTTCTATTATTATGTATTTTATTTAAAGTTGTGTTTGGATGAGATTTAGTTTCACTGCCTTAACACTTAATGTGTGAATTTACACCACACCTGATAAAGGTGTGGATCTTTGCGTAATTGATTAATTAGCATTTAAAGAGCATGATTTTTTTGATTAATTTACTTGAACGAGAGTGAGGGACCTGTGTGAAGAAAAGAAAAAAAGCGAGAATCTGGTGTGGAGAAACAGATAAACGTTAAATCAACAAAGCTGGCTAGCCTGGAGCAGCCTTTCAATCATTAAACCTTCAGCCCTTTCTTGGTGTTTCCCTGGCTTTGCCTGTGGGTTGGATTAGTGTCCGTCTGTACCAGGATTCACTCATTCATTCCCGCTTCCCGCCCCTCTGAGAGGGTAACACAAATCGAAGGCTATTTAATTATCACCGGAGCGGAGGTGATTGTTTTCGATGGTCGAGGACTGAGAGAAGGAACAGAGCTTCTGTACGTCGAGTAGATCCCGGTTGAATGCCTGTGTCTGTCTGTCTGTCTGTCTGTCTGTGTGCCAGTGTGCACAGGAAGTGTCACCTTTTCCCAGGTGCCCAGGATCTGGCTGACGAAAAAGATGATCAGCCAGGCCCCAGCGAGAATTGAACTCGCGACCCCTGGTTTACAAGACCAGTGCTCTAACCACTGAGCTATAGGGCCCTTGCTTGTAAAGGAGGTGGAGATACTTTACTTTAAATAGCCCAAACACTCAGTGGGGGACCACACCCTGACTGAATACATTCCAGTGAGTCACCAGCTTCACACCTCAGTATAACATGGCTCTAAACCACATAGTAAACACTGATGGAATTTTTGAATAATTAAAATTGCATAATCATTATAACCACATCTTCTCCCGGCTCAGGCTGTGAGGATGAGGCTGGTTGTTTCCCACTTCCCCCCCCACCCCCACCACCACTTGCCACCGTATGTCTCAAGATATATTACCGCCTGAGGAGAATTTACGGTGCATAGCGACACATTCTGCGTTAGCGTTGCAGCCTTCTCACACTGGCTGTCTCGTGTCAGATGCTCGTTTGGTTCAGTGTAAGAAACCCCTCGACACCCAGTGACAGTTAATTAAAACTGGTACAAAGGGAATGATTAAGAGATAACACACATTTCACCGAACCACAAAGAGAAGGAGTACAACTTGATATCCATTTATTCCTTTCTTGGCATAGCATTG